>NC_069504.1:628381687-628698362 GCF_027579735.1 Bombina bombina
TGGGATTTGCCTAACGCCAGTATTACGAGTCTTGGAGAAAGTGCCTCTACCTCCAAGACTCCTACCGCATAAAAAGTCAGTAGTTAAGATTTTTATGGGCTAACGCCGGAACATAAAACTCTTAACTACAGTGCTAAAAGTACACTAACACCCATAAACTACCTATGAACCCCTAAACCGAGCCCCCCCCCACATCGCAAACCCTGTAATAAAATTTTTAACCCCTAATCTGCCGACCAGACACTGCCGCCACCTACATTATAGCTATGAACCCCTAATCTGCTGTCCCTAACATCGCCGACACCTATATTATATTTATTAACCCCTAATCTGCCCCCCCCCCATATCGCTGCCACCACCCACCTTTTAAGGGCTGGTAAAAGAGCTGATTACTTTGTAATTTAGTTTAGGGTAGGGAATTTAATTACTTTTTTATTTTATTAGGGGGCTTAGATTAGGTGTAATTAGATTAAAATTCTTGTAATATTTTTTTTATTTTTTGTAATTTAGTGGGGGTTTTTTTGTATTATAGTTTAGTTTATTGAATTGTATTTTAGTTTAGATAATTGTAGTTAATTTATTTAATTAATTTATTGATAGTGTAGTGTTAGGTGTATTTGTAACTTATGTTAGGATTTATTTTACAGGTAATTTTGTAATTATATTAACTAGGCAGCTATTAAATAGTTAATAACTATTTAATAGCTATTGTACCTAGTTAAAATAAATACAAAGTTGCCTGTAAAATAAATATAAATCCTAAAATAGCTACAATATAACTATTAGTTATATTGTAGCTGTATTAGAGTTTATTTTATAGGTAAGTATTTAGTTTTAAATAGGATCAATTTATTTAATTATAGTAATTTTAGTTCGTTTTATTTAAATTATATTTAACTTAGGGGAGTGTTAGGGTTAGATTTAGGTTTAGGGGTTAATAACTTTATTATAGTAGCGGCAACATTGGGGGCGGGAGATTAGGGGTTAATAATTGTAGGTAGGTGGCGGCGATGTTAGGGAGGGCAGATTAGGGGTTAATAAAATTTATTATAGTGTTTGCGAGGTGGGAGTGCGGCGGTTTAGGGGTTAGTACATTTATTATAGTGGCGGCGATGTCCGGTCGGCAGATTAGTGGTTAATAAGTGTAGGTAAGTGGCAGCGACGTGGGGGGGGCAGATTAGGGGTTAATAAATATAATATAGGTGTCGGCGATGTTAGGTACAGCAGATTAGGGGTTGATAGCTATAATGTAGGTTGCGGCGGTGTCCGGGGCGGCAGATTAGGGGTTAATAATATAATGTAGGTGTCAGCGATAGCGGGGGTGGCAGATTAGGGGTTAATAAGTGTAAGGTTAGGGGTGTTTAGACTCAGGGTTCATGTTAGGGTGTTAAGTGTAGATGTAGAAAGTGTTTCCCCATAGGAAACAATGGGGCTGCGTTAGGAGCTGAACGCTGCTTTTTTGCAGGTGTTAGGTTTTTTTTCAGCCAGCTCAGCCCCATTGTATCCGTTTTTCCAGCTTACCGCTACCGTAAGCAACGCTGGTATTGAGAGTAGATGTGGAGCTAAATTTGGCTCAACATTCACTTTTTTGAGACTAACGCAGCCATTCAGAAAACTTGTAATACCAGTGTTGTCTTAAGGGTGCGCTGGAAAAAAAAGGCTCGTTAGTACCGCAGGTCTTTACCGACAAAACTCCAAATCTTGGCGAAAGATTGGAATGAAGATCAATGGAAAAAAGTATTATGGAGTGATGAATCCAAGTTTGATTTTTTTGGGTCCAATTGTCGACAATATGTGAAAAGAATAGTTGGAGAGTGATGGAAGAATGAGTGCTTGTGGCCTTCAGTGAAACATGGTTGAGGGTCTGTCCTGGTTTGGTGCTGCATTTCTGCCAGTGGTGTTGGTGATATTGGGGCATATCTATCAAGCTCCGGATAGAGCTTGAGGCCCCGTGTTTCTGGTGAGTCTGCAGGCTCGCCAGAAACACCAGTTATGAAGCAGTGATCTAAAGACCGCTGCTCCATAACCTGTCCGCCTGCTCTGAGCAGGCGGACAGACATCGCCGCAATTCAACCCGATCGAGTACGATCGGGTTGATTGACACCCCCCTGCTGGCGGCCGATTGGCCGCGATTCTGCAGGGGGCGGCGTTGCACCAGCAGCTCTTGTGAGCTGCTGGTGCAATGCAAGACCTCCATATTCAGCGAGGTCTGGCGGATCTGATCCGCACTGTTGGATCAGGTCCGCCAGACCTTGATAAATAGAGGCCATTGTCGGAATTGATGGGATCATGAATGCTGAAAAGTGAAGAAAGGGACCATTCCTTCTGAAAAGCGTCTGATTGGGAATGGGTTTATTTTACAGAAAGATAACAATCCTAAACACACTGCTAATGCAGTGAAATCATATTTGGAGAGACAGTCATAAAAATAAATAGAAATAAATTAAACACAAACTTAATCTGAAGAAGAACTCTGGGAAGTGCTAAATAAAGCCTGGTATAATATACCAGAAAATCACTTCAGAAAACTGCAGGACAGTCCCCTCAAAAGAGTTTAAGATGTGCTTAGTGCCAAGGGAGGTCCCAATAAATAATGACTTTAGCCTGAAGAAGCCATATTGTTCTGAAAATTGTGTTGTTTTTTTTGTGTTCATAGTTCCTGTAATTTACTGTTTGTATCTTGATAAAGAGACAGAAAAATAAATATGGATGGTCATTGAAACTTTGCTAAAACTACAAAGCTGCCGGTGGCCTAAGACTTTTGCACAGTACTGCACACACACACATATATATATATATATATATATATATATATATATATATATATATATATACATACAAAGAGAGAAGCGCTCTACCAGGAACGAACAACAGCTCAGTAGCTTGTTCTATGGCGATTTACCACCCGGAAGCAGCCTCTTTTAGACCAGTGTGCTTTTCACAGAAGAAAACTTTCCTGAAGTATATCAGTCTGATCCTGCCAAGTAAGGTCAGTCCAGCCCCGAAATACCAGGCAATTCTCCTCTGAACAAGGAACATGACAACCCCAGACGATCGTTTCGGCCTCCTATGGGCCTCGTCAGTGAGGTGCAGCCATATTCCTCTAAGCACACTGGGCAAGGAGTCCATGTTTGGTTTCCCCCATCACCCATAGGGAGACTTCCCCAGGGTCATAATAATTTGCATACAAAGAGAGAAGCGCTCTACCAGGAACGAACAACAGCTCAGTAGCTTGTTCTATGGCGATTTACCACCCGGAAGCAGCCTCTTTTAGACCAGTGTGCTTTTCACAGAAGAAAACTTTCCTGAAGTATATCAGTCTGATCCTGCCAAGTAAGGTCAGTCCAGCCCCGAAATACCAGGCAATTCTCCTCTGAACAAGGAACATGACAACCCCAGACGATCGTTTCGGCCTCCTATGGGCCTCGTCAGTGAGGTGCAGCCACATTCCTCTAAGCACACTGGGCAAGGAGTCCACGTCTGGTTTCCCCCATCACCCATAGGGAGACTTCCCCAGGGTCATAATAATTTGCATACAAAGAGAGAAGCGCTCTACCAGGAACGAACAACAGCTCAGTAGCTTGTTCTATGGCGATTTACCACCCGGAAGCAGCCTCTTTTAGACCAGTGTGCTTTTCACAGAAGAAAACTTTCCTGAAGTATATCAGTCTGATCCTGCCAAGTAAGGTCAGTCCAGCCCCGAAATACCAGGCAATTCTCCTCTGAACAAGGAACATGACAACCCCAGACGATCGTTTCGGCCTCCTATGGGCCTCGTCAGTGAGGTGCAGCCACATTCCTCTAAACACACTGGGCAAGGAGTCCACGTCTGGTTTCCCCCATCACCCATAGGGAGACTTCCCCAGGGTCATAATAATTTGCATACAAAGAGAGAAGCGCTCTACCAGGAACGAACAACAGCTCAGTAGCTTGTTCTATGGCGATTTACCACCCGGAAGCAGCCTCTTTTAGACCAGTGTGCTTTTCACAGAAGAAAACTTTCCTGAAGTATATCAGTCTGATCCTGCCAAGTAAGGTCAGTCCAGCCCCGAAATACCAGGCAATTCTCCTCTGAACAAGGAACATGACAACCCCAGACGATCGTTTCGGCCTCCTATGGGCCTCGTCAGTGAGGTGCAGCCACATTCCTCTAAGCACACTGGGCAAGGAGTCCACGTCTGGTTTCCCCCATCACCCATAGGGAGACTTCCCCAGGGTCATAATAATTTGCATACAAAGAGAGAAGCGCTCTACCAGGAACGAACAACAGCTCAGTAGCTTGTTCTATGGCGATTTACCACCCGGAAGCAGCCTCTTTTAGACCAGTGTGCTTTTCACAGAAGAAAACTTTCCTGAAGTAGATCAGTCTGATCCTGCCAAGTAAGGTCAGTCCAGCCCCGAAATACCAGGCAATTCTCCTCTGAACAAGGAACATGACAACCCCAGACGATCGTTTCGGCCTCCTATGGGCCTCGTCAGTGAGGTGCAGCCACATTCCTCTAAACACACTGGGCAAGGAGTCCACGTCTGGTTTCCCCCATCACCCATAGGGAGACTTCCCCAGGGTCATAATAATTTGCATACAAAGAGAGAAGCGCTCTACCAGGAACGAACAACAGCTCAGTAGCTTGTTCTATGGCGATTTACCACCCGGAAGCAGCCTCTTTTAGACCAGTGTGCTTTTCACAGAAGAAAACTTTCCTGAAGTATATCAGTCTGATCCTGCCAAGTAAGGTCAGTCCAGCCCCGAAATACCAGGCAATTCTCCTCTGAACAAGGAACATGACAACCCCAGACGATCGTTTCGGCCTCCTATGGGCCTCGTCAGTGAGGTGCAGCCACATTCCTCTAAGCACACTGGGCAAGGAGTCCACGTCTGGTTTCCCCCATCACCCATAGGGAGACTTCCCCAGGGTCATAATAATTTGCATACAAAGAGAGAAGCGCTCTACCAGGAACGAACAACAGCTCAGTAGCTTGTTCTATGGCGATTTACCACCCGGAAGCAGCCTCTTTTAGACCAGTGTGCTTTTCACAGAAGAAAACTTTCCTGAAGTATATCAGTCTGATCCTGCCAAGTAAGGTCAGTCCAGCCCCGAAATACCAGGCAATTCTCCTCTGAACAAGGAACATGACAACCCCAGACGATCGTTTCGGCCTCCTATGGGCCTCGTCAGTGAGGTGCAGCCACATTCCTCTAAGCACACTGGGCAAGGAGTCCACATCTGGTTTCCCCCATCACCCATAGGGAGACTTCCCCAGGGTCATAATAATTTGCGATTCTGCAGGGGGCGGCGTTGCACCAGCAGCTCTTGTGAGCTGCTGGTGCAATGCAAGACCTCCATATTCAGCGAGGTCTGGCAGATCTGATCCGCACTGTTGGATCAGGTCCGCCAGACCTTGATAAATAGAGGCCATTGTCGGAATTGATGGGATCATGAATGCTGAAAAGTGAAGAAAGGGACCATTCCTTCTGAAAAGCGTCTGATTGGGAATGGGTTTATTTTACAGCAAGATAACAATCCTAAACACACTGCTAATGCAGTGAAATCATATTTGGAGAGACAGTCATAAAAATAAATAGAAATAAATTAAACACAAACTTAATCTGAAGAAGAACTCTGGGAAGTGCTAAATAAAGCCTGGTATAATATACCAGAAAATCACTTCAGAAAACTGCAGGACAGTCCCCTCAAAAGAGTTTAAGATGTGCTTAGTGCCAAGGGAGGTCCCAATAAATAATGACTTTAGCCTGAAGAAGCCATATTGTTCTGAAAATTGTGTTGTTTTTTTGTGTTCATAGTTCCTGTAATTTACTGTTTGTATCTTGATAAAGAGACAGAAAAATAAATATGGATGGTCATTGAAACTTTGCTAAAACTACAAAGCTGCCGGTGGCCTAAGACTTTTGCACAGTACTGCACACACATATATATATATATATATATATATATATATATATATATATATATATATATAAAATATATTTTTAAAAACGTTTCCCCGTATGTGAAGAAAATTGGAATGTATAATATTTACAGTACATACACAGTTAAACACATTATTACATAATAAAATATATTTGAGTGGAAAGAGCTCCAAAGTGTGTAATTTATATGCAATATATTTTATATATATATATATATATATATATATATATATATATATTTTTCATATCTGTATCAAAAATTGGGATAGCACTATTAGTTATGCCTATTACCAATGTGTCAACATTCGTCATCTAAAATGCTCACTATATTATTACCTTATGTTGTAGATTTAACTACGATAATGTGTTGTTTCCGATCACAACAATTAGAGTGTCCTACCCTTTTCGGGGGTGTGCATATCAGCGTGGCTACGCATTACCAATGTTGATGTCAATCATGAGGAAGTGCATATAGTTGTATTCGGCCAATTGGTCTGAAGCAGCATGACTGTTGCCATAGTGAAACTTTCTCATGACTGAAATCATCCAATCATGTGCGTCCTATAAATAATATTAGGGATCGACAAAGAATAATCTCATAGGGGCAATGCAGGTGAAGGGAGATAAGTTGTAACTAAAACATGTCATATCTGTGTCCCTATCTGGACTCTCTATTATGGAGAGATATGGCAATGTGTTCACCACCTAACTGGTTCGTACTATTGTATTCCATACAAACAATGATGGAGTATAGTTAATTTGTATCTCATTGATAAGAGGAGACTACATGAGCATGGGATAAAATAAGGAATTATTCCATCAACATAAGACATCTATATTGTTATCTATATACCAAGGATCTAACTACAGGGATGTATACACTCAACTCTCAACACATAGAGCATCACAAACTACACCCTTCCCTATCACAGCATGAGCACACATTATCATTGTCAATGCCACTCATGAGGAAGTGCACATGACTGTATTACCCCACTCAGTCCATAACTAGCATAGCCATTGCCATAATGACTGTAGCAAACAGACACTTCCCCATGAACTGAATCAACTAATAATGTTTGTCATGTAGAATATTCAAAAGTTTAAAAATCAAATAAGAATAATTATGTGGGGCCATTATGGATGTAGGGAAACAAATTGTGCCTGGTACATATTCTATTAAATAGTGTCCCTATACTAGGGTATGCCAATGTGTATATATGTATCTAAGCTGGCTACTTGTGGTATTAAAGCATATACTTGATATAATACCCTTATTGTTATTACTATCAATCTTAATCAGAATATGTTCTACCCTACTCTATGGTATATAATCCCTCACTATCACCTAGATTACGATTTTTGCGCTAAACAGGGTGTGAAAATAACGCCAAAAAAATTAGTGTTGTTGCACTCTCCATAGCGCTGCCATTACAAATTACTTAATAATCTCCTTGTGCTGTGCATTATGGTGCATTAAGCTCCATACCGCACAAAAGCCAAGGGCTGTGTTTACATGCTTGTGCACGCTTTCCCCCATAGACATCAATGGGGAGAAAGTGATAGAAAGAAACACCTGCGATCGCGGAATGGAGATTGCCATAACACAACCTCATTGATGTCTCGGGGAAAAGAAAGTTACGTTTAAACCTAACACCCTACCATAAACCCCTAGTCTAAACACCCCTATTCCGCCGCTCCCTGACATCGCCGACACTAATAAGTTATTAACCCCTAATCCGCAACCCCCCCAACATCGCTGACACCTAAATAAACCTATTAAACCCTAAGCCGCCGTTCCCTGACATCGCCAACACCAATAAGTTATTAACCCCTAATCCGCCACCCCCCCCCCCAACATCGCCGACTTAAGTTGCACTTACCCGTGCGGTCGCAATTACTTTCAACTTCTAATTTGAGTGCAAGTTAATGCTGGAAATATTGCACTCTCTTTCTTTAGCCCGCCACTTGTAATCTAGCCCAATGTTTGTTTTTTTGTTTGCAGTTCTGCACTATCCTAATAAATAATAATAAAAATAAGTATATATGACTTTATTTAAAAAACAAAAAAGCAAAAAAAAAGTACTTTAAAATGAGAAATGTATTATACTTACAAAATAGGTGCCTAAATAATCTTTATTATTGTTGTAAAATGGTTTTAGAGTGGTGTTAGAGTGTATTTACTTTAATATGTGAAATATAGAACCACTGCAAACTTATTTTAGGTGCCTTTTATTATTCTGCCAATTTTATCATCTTAAAAAGAAAGCTGTATATCTGATCAGATTTTATAGATTTGTTATGCTTTCTAAAGACAAAGCATTTACAAGATAAAAGGATTTACTATATGATTTAAGAGAGCTGGTTGTAGTTTATAGTAGCCACTTTCAGTATAAATATATAAAGATAATGCTTTTGATGTTTGGAGCAATGCTAAGAACATGCACTTGGAAACAGAAATCGTCTATCTATGCAATGTAAGCATTTCATTCAACACTTTCAGGATATACCGTGATATGTACTGAATTGTGATATACATCGTACTGTAAAACATATCTCAGCTACATTTGTTCTGTGCAGAACAAGTGGAATTTCTTTTGCATCTTTTGACTCAGACTTTAATCTGTATCTTACATTGACTTAGATGAAGTAAATTTTGAGAAGATCAAACCTAATACTAAAATCTCAGAAAAAAGGCAGAATAGAAAATCCTATCTGTCAAAACAAAGCAGAGCTCAGATTTACTCAGCTAGACTTACTTCATCTGAGATTTCTCTTTTTTTGATGAGAGGCTTTTAGTTGTTACTCTCTATAAAGCTCCCGGCATTTGAAGATAGGATGCACCAAAAGCTCTTAATCACAGTTATAGGTTAGGGGTAATCATTTTTGTATCTAAATTAAAAAGGGTGATATGTCAAATTTAAATAAAAAAATATTGGAATAAAAATATAGATGTGTAAGGAATATTTTTTTGAGCTATGTCAGGCACCTTTGGTCCATATCTTATACAGATTTTAAAGAAAATGTTTTTGTTTTGCTTGCATGAAAAACACTGATCTGCGGTCTAGTTAACTTGTGTATTCATATAATTGTAAAACAGTAGTTCCACAGGTCCATCCTACTTTATATTTTCAACTCATTTATATGTGTTTATTTTCAGTCAGTTAACACAAGTGAAACAATGTTGAATGAGTTCCTGTCAACAACAGTGAACTTTGAAGCACTGTTAACTTTTGAGTTGCCAAGTCTAATATCTGTCTTGTAACACTATGCAATGTATTGTGTACCAGATAACCATGTACCCATGCTCATATATCATAGTGGCACAAATAAATAAAATGAAATATTAAAGGGACATTAAGCAACCAAATACATTTTAAGCACCTCCCTCTAATTATGATGGGGCCAATTTAACAATGTGCGGGCGAACATGATCTGCTATAGCGGATTATGTGCACCCCACTTCAATAAACTCTGTTGGCATTTATCATTGCACAAACATTCCTTGTTAAATGCTTGTGAAATGCTTGTGCAATACTGCCCCCTGCAGATTCACAGCCAATTGGCAGCTAGCAGGGGTGTCAATCATCCCGATCATATCCGATCGGGGTGATTGCTATCCACCACCTCAGAGGTGGCGGATGAGTAAAGGAGCCAGCGGTCTTAACTTTTTTTTGCATTTGCAGTTTAATAATTCGGTGTTAACAGCATATTTGGGCTTCCATGAACCTGTAATCTGTGCTCAGCTTTGTTATTTCCATGTGCACTACTGTGCACAATATTACGGTTGGGAAGTGCACATATCGATCACTTGCGATCGCATCCTCATGCTCAAAAGCACACTCGATTGCAGTTTAAGTTTTCTCCCATAAACGTCAATATACTGTATATTTGTGTATATATGAGTAAATATGTATGAATATGCAAAACTTGATTGCTGCCTTGCGGCCGCATTTACTACCCATTTATTATATGAGTAGTTTTTGAGAGTGCACAAAAAAGAAAATGTTTGCCCCAAAGTGAGTGCTCCAACTGTAATCCAGCCCTTAGTTCTGAACTCTCTGCACTTTTCTATTTATTTTGGTAACATACTTTGCTTAAAGGGACTTTTCTTTTTTATTTTATTGTTCAGGTAGAGCATACAATTTTAAACAACTTTTCAAGTTACATATATTATCTAATTTGCTTAGTTCTCTTGGTATCGTTTGCTGAAAAGCATACCTAGGTGGGCTCAGGAGCTAGGCTGATTGGAGGCTGCACATATATACCTCTTTTCATTGGCTTACTGATGTGTTCAGCTAGCTTCCAGTAGTGCATTGCTGCTCCTTCAATAAAGGATACCAAGAGAATGAAGGAAAATTGATAACAGAAGTAAATTGGAAAATTGTTTCAAAATTAATGTTCTATCTGAATCATAAAAGAATATGTTTGGGTTTCATGTCCCTTCAATAGATTTGAATAACATCTGTTTGCTGATACCAAATCTATCATTCAACCACAGATCTCTCAACATGTCTCATAATTGTGTCACCAGGTTCCTCTCAGAGATACGATTTGTCATAATTTGTAGCATAGCTTCACCTCTTGAAATCTCTGAAATCTAACATATTGATACATCTTTCACTATCTCTAAAACAAGCAATTATTTGACACAGCAAGACTTTCAAGAGATTTTAAACCAATGCCTGTGGTGGCCATCAAGCTACATTTACAAAAGCATAAAGGGATAATAGACCCCTCTACTAGGTTTCAGAAAAGGCACATTGGAACAAACAAATAAATAAAAAAAATACAAATTTGACTTCAGGCTCTCAAAAATAAAAGTAAAGTTATCCTTTGACTATTACCAGTCTTTGACAAGTTAAAATACATGATCATCTGGCTTGTGAAATAGGTAATCTGGCTATGTGGCTCTATATTGACCTCTTGCCTTGCTATAGGCTGAACTCAGCCATGAAAGTGTAAAGTCTGTTTTGGATTTTCATTCACTCCTATCTTGTTCAACATCTATGTCAAACCTTTGTCCTATCTGATAACTTATCACAGATTGAAATTTCATGTTTATGTCAGTGCAATACCAATATACATAAGAGCATGAAAACTACCACTTGAAGTCTTGATAACCTTTAAATCAATTTTCTTTTGAAGTAATGCTTTATTTTTTTTTCCTTACCACATGTGTATCTAATTCACTTTTTTATCTCCAACTTTGAGTACTCCAATATCTAACTAACTGGCCCTCTACTCTCCCAGCTCATGGTTATCCACTTTTTGTCAGACTATTCTAGTACAACCATTGTTTGAGGATTTTATTTTAGAACATATAAAAAAATATATATATAGTCTAACACCACCAAAGCACCCCTTGTGAGGTTAGTAATTTTTCTTTTCTAATATACCCCCAGTTACTTCTATACATTTTTTGAGGTATTTTGTGCAAATCAAATAATACAAATCCAAATAAAATCCATTTATAATTCCAGGTTGTAACTTATAACCCTAAAATATGAGTAAAGGTCCAAGGAGGATGACTACTGTATGGTGTATTGATTAAAATGTCTCTGAATCTCATTCTGAATGTCTATGGTCTAGATTACAGGGGGAATACAATTGATAGCGAAGGGTGCCTTATCTTTTGCAAAACCTCACGCAAAGCTTAATGCAAAAACGGTTATTATAAGTAGATGGTTATAATATGGTTGAAACCTTTTTAGCACTTCCTATAGCTTCAAAGGATAGTACAGGGAACACTACTCGCATGCACATTGCGCTCATATTACAAGTGGTGAGTTAAGTGTTCTGTTCAAGCTCAATCTAAAAATGTCTTTGTAAAATGTAGCACTTTTTGAGACCTGAGGTAGATCATTATTATAAATAGTATAGTACAAAACTACATAAAGAACCCCACTACTTGCACACTATTTGCTTAGTGCACCATTAGCTTGGCTTTCAAGCATTATGTAACATGAATTTTACTGTGTGCCCCATAAAAGTGTAAGGGTTTAGCGCACCTGTTCTATCTGGCTTGCAGATGTTAGCATGCCCAAGACTACGGCTTGAGTGATAAAAAATAACTTTGCACTTGTACTATGAGCATAAAAAAGTGCTATTGATTACGCCTGTTCAATGTTAATGCACATTAAAGGTTAAATATTGTTATCCTTCCCAGGGGTCATCTACTAGTTTATTGGATTTATCTGATACAAGATTATCCAATGATGAAGGTGCCTCTGATACTTCAGAGGGTGCTCTTTCTGGGTCGGAATCTGCTGCATCTAGGCCTCCAGCTGCGGAGGAACCAGACTTTAGATTTAGGATTGAGCATTTACACTTTCTGTTAAAGGAAGTTTTGGCTATGTTAGAGGTTCCAGAGACCAAATTGCCTAAAGAACCTTTGATTCCTAAATTAGATATGGTCAACAAGGATAGGATTGTACCGCAAACTTTCCCGGTTCCCGTAAAGATAGCGAACATTATTAAGAATGAATGGGAAAAATTGGTTCTTCTTTTTCCCCTTCTTCTTCCTTTAGAAAATTGTTCCCGGTACCGGACTCTCAATTGGATTTGTGGGGCTCCATCTCTAAGGTGGATGGCACTATCTCCATGCTTGCTAAATGCACTACGATACCGCTTGAGGATAGTTCATCTTTTAAAGAGCCCATGGATAAGAAAATAGAAACTCTGTTAAGAAAGATGTTTCAACATACAGGATATTTGTTTCAACTGGCAGTGACTGTTGCTGCGGTTGCTGGAGCGGCTACCTACTGGTGTGACTCCTTATCTGAGTTGATCGAGGTGGAGGGTCCCCTCGACGTTATCCAGGAAAGAATTAAGGCCTTAAGGGTGAATAAATATTTTATTTGTGATGCAAATATGCAAATTATTTGCCTGAATGCCAAGGCTTCAGGTTTTTCTGTTCAAGCCCATAGGGCACTCTGGCTGAAATCCTGGTCTGCGGACATGACTTCGAAGTCAAGACTTCTTTCCCTCCCATTTAAGGGAAAGATTCTATTTGGTCCAGGCCTGGACTCAATTATCTCTACAGTTACTGGAGGCAAAGGTTCCTTTTTACTGCAGGATAAGATGAACAAACCTAAAGGATAAGGTACTAATTTTCGTTCCTTTCGTTCAGATAAATCCCAATGTCAGCAGCACTCCCCAAAGCCCGAGCAATCCAAGGGTACTTGGAAGTCAGCTCAGTTCTGGAATAAATCCAAGCAGAAGAAAAAGCACACCAAGACAAAGTCGGTATGAAGGGGTGGCCCCCAATCCAGCTCTGGATCGGGTAGGGTGCAGACTGTCGCTCTTTTCAGATGCTTGGTTTGGAGATGTACAAGACACGTGGTCCTGGAGGTCATCACTCAGGGATACAGGATAGGCAGATTCCTGTTGTCAAACCTGTCTTCAAGGCCAGAAAAGGGAGAAGCCTTTCTGGGGTGCGTGAGGGATCTCTCCTCCCTGAGAGTCATTTTCCGGGTACCTCTTACAGAAAGAGGTCTGGGATACTATTCAAACCTTTTTGTGGTCCCAAAGAAGGAGGGTAATTTCTCTCCAATTCTGGACCTAAAGTGCTTAAACAAGTTCCTATCTGTCCCCTCATTCAAGATGGAGACAATAAGGTCCATCTTTCCCTTAGTTCAGGAAGTACAGTTCATGACCACGATAGATCTGAAGGATGCTTACCTTCACGTTCAAATACACAAGGAACACTTCATGTTCATACGATTTGCATTCCTGGACCAGCACTTCCAGTTTATTGCACTTCCGTTTGGTCTAGCTACTGCTCCAAGAGTTTTTACGAAGGTTCTAGGGGCTCTGCTTGCAGTGGTCAGAACCAGAAGTATAGCAGTAGTTGCATACTTGGACGATATTCTGGTTCAAGCACCATCCTGTCATCTGGCAGAGGACCATTTGAAAGCCCTTCTATCTCTTCTTCGATCTCATGGATGGAATCCCTCCTCCCAATCAACATTTTGGAACTTCGAGTGATCTTCAATGCTCTGAAGGCTTGGCCTCTTCTGGGTTCATCCCAGTTTATCAGATTCCAATCAGAGAACATAACTTTGGTGTCTTACATAAACCATCAGGGGGGAACAAGGAGCTCCCTAGCAATGAGGGAAGTTTCTGGATTCTGGAGTGGGCAGAGGCCCACAACTGCTCGCTGTCAGTGATCCAAATTCCGGGTGTGGACAACTGGGAAGCAGATTTACTCAGCAGACAATCCTTTCATCTGGGGGAATGGTCTGTTCATCCCGAGGTGTTTGCAGAGATTTGCAACAGATCGGAGATACCGGAGATAGATCTCATGGCGTCCCGGCTCAATTCCAAGCTGCCCAGATATGGGTCACGGTCCAGGGATCCTCAGGCTAACAGATGCATTAGATTAGATGCATGCAGTGCCTTGGAGGTTCAATCCAATTTACATTTTTCCACCGTTATCACTTCTCCCTTGTGTTGTGGCCCGCATCAAGCAGGAGCAGGCATCAGTGATACCGATTGCTCCATCATGGCCACGAAGGATGTGATTCGTGGATCTGGTAGGGATGTCCTCATCTCCTCCGTGGAAGTTACCTTGTCGCAGGGATCTGCTGGAACAGGGTCCTTTTGTTCGTCAAAATCTAGATTCTCTGAGCCTGACTGCCTGGAGATTGAGCGCTTAGTCTTAGCCAAAAGAGTTTTTTCTGAGAGGGTTATGGACACTCCCATTCAGGCTTGTAAGCCTGTTACTCATCGCATCTATCATAAGGTGTGGAGAGCTTACTTATTCTGGTGTGAAGAGCGTGGTTTTGCCTGGCATAAGGTCAAGGCTGCCAGGATTTTTTCCTTTCTCCAGGAGGGTTTGGAGAAGGGCCTTTCTGCCAGTTCCCTGAAGGGACAGATTTCGGCCCTTTCTGTTTTGCTGCACAAGAGGCTTGCAGAGCTCCCTGATGTGCAATCATTCATTAAGGCTCTGATCAGGATAAGACCTGTGTTCAGATCTAATACTCCACCTTGGAGTTTGAATCTTGTCTTCTAAATTTTTGCAACAGGCTCAGTGTGAGCCTGTGCATTCGGTTGACATTAAGTTATAGTCCTGGAATGTTCTTTTTCTATTGGCTATTGCATCGGCACTCAGAGTTTCTGAAATTGCTTCCTTGTAATGTTAACCTCCTTATCTGGTGTTCCAGACTGATAAGGCTGTTTTACATACACACTTGGGTTTTCTTCCTAAAGTTGTGTCTGATTGTAACATCAATTAGGAGATTGTGGTTCCTTCCTTATGTCCTAATCCTTCTTCTTCGGAGGAACGTTTACTTCATAATCTGGATGTGGTTCGAGCTTTGATGTTTTATTTTCAAGCTACTAAGAATTTTAGACAAACTTCTTCCTTGTTTGTTATCTACTCTGGGAAGCGTAAGGGTCTGAAGGCCTCTTCGACTTCCTTATCTTTTTGGTTGAGTAGTGTTATACGCTTAGCTTATGAGTCAGCGGGACTTAGACCTCCTCAGAGGATTACGGCTCATTCCACTAGAGTGGTGGCTTCCTCTTAGGTCTTTAAGAATGAGGCCTGTATGGATCAGATTTGTAAAGCGGCTACCAGGTCCTCCTTACATACTTTATCAAAGTTCTACAAATTTGACGTTTTTGCTTTGGTGGAAGCAGCTTTTGGGAAAAAGGTTTTGCAGGCTGTGGTACCCTCAGATTAGGGTCTGCATTACTTTTACCCCTCCCATTATCATTCAGTGTCCTCTAGAGCTTGGGTATAGTTTTCCCAACAGTAAGGGATGATGCTGTGAACTCTCCTCATATTAAAAAGGAAAACATAAATTATGCTTACCTTATAATTTAATTTCCTTCTGTATGAGGAGTGTCCACGGCCCCCGCCCGTATACTCCGATGGGTGGATCAAAATTAGTTTTGTTTCTTCTGGCACTATTTATACCCTGATATTTCTCCTACTGTTCCTTGTTCCCTTGGCAGAATAACTGGGATATGAGGGAAGTAGGGGCAGTATTATTTAAGCCTTTGGCTGGGTGTCTTTGCCTCCTACTGGTGGCCAGGTTCAGTATTTACCAACAATAAGGAATGATGCTGTGGACTCATACAGAAGGAAATGAAATTATCAGGTAAGCATAATTTACATTTTCTCTCAAATATATATATATATATATATATATATATATATGAGAGAAAATGTAAATTATGCTTACCTGATAATTTCATTTTTATATATTTGTAAAATAAACATTCCATTGCTTTTCCCTATAGTTATTAGGTTGGTTAAACATTAACAAGTTCCTACAAGATAAGTAGGATAATGCATTAGAGCACAAATTAGCTCCAATATGCATTTGCTGAAAACTAGTGCCTTCTTTGACCTAGTAATTCAGTTATGCATTTCCCCATATTTATTTTAAATTAATTTGACTCATCAGTATGGCGAGTCCATTAAAAAATGTTTAGAAACACAAATTTTAACTTGTTTATGTTGCTATGTAGTGTACAAAAGTCCCAAAGATTTTGGGCTAGACTACAAGGGGGTCACTAATTTATCACATGCCCGTAAATGGGCACACAATAAATAACCAGCCATTACAAGTGGCTTGTTATTGCTACCGCGAGCTCTAAAAATACAATGCAAAAACACATAAATATATATGTATATAAGCATTTACATATATATTTATATTTGCTGCTCATCGCTGCGTGACTTACCCCCTCACTGTAATAGTTCTCATGCCATGTCTGACGGCATGAGAACGAGGCTCTAATTGGAGCCTATGGATGCGTGCTGGTATTACTAAGTTGAGCACAAATACCACTTTCACGCAAGCGATATTTTGTACTCAACTTATAATGTAGCTCAAAATGTAAAGAAAAAACAATAAGATAGAGTTTCCAACAAATGTGTAAATACAATCTCAGCACCAAGGAAAGCAACATTTTAAGATATATTAGTAGTTGCTTGATAAAAACTTAGGGGTTGATTAAAATCCTTTCAAAAAACATATCTAATGATTTTCAACAGAGAAACATCAAATTATTTGCAGCTTTTTGCAGATAAATAATTTGCTGATTTACGATCAACCCCTAATTTGTAGGCACCACAATATTTTTGGTATAATTTCTTCAATTCCAAGCCTCCACTGATTATCTGTTCAAGTCAATATTTCCTACTTGTGCTGGAAATCCTGTGTTGTCTGTCTCCCTCCCTACAATACTTTACTTTACTTATTTTTAATTTGCATCTCACATATCTCTCTGATATTTCTGATGATCCCATTAGATTATAGAATACATTTTTATCTCCCTGACAAATGTTGCTATAGTGAGTTTGACACCATTTATAAACTGATAGAAACATAAAACATAGATTTTGATTGCAGATATGAGCCATAGGCCCAACAGGTCTGCCCAAAATCCTATATAATAAAAGGCCAAGTATGTTTGTCTGACACAGTCATGCGCAGTAGAGACTGCGCGAGACAAAGATACCTCTGCCACGATCTCGTTACTTTTAGTATGAGTCGGGCAGAGCAGAAGTAGTTGTGCAGAGTCACCGATGCAGACAGGGACAGCAGTGGTGCCGGTCGTTGGTGGAGTGGGAGAGTTATAAGGGAAGCGGGTGGGTGGCCCATCGCTACAGGGGGGCAGGAGGGGCGGGAACAGGTGGGACCACTACACTACAGAAAAAAATTTATGCTAAGAGCGACAGGGAGGTGGAAGGTGGGAAGGGGGAAAAGGAGGTACAGGGGATCATGGAGTTTTTCTATTGTTTTGCTTTCATCAGAAATACAAGAAATGAGTAGCCCCTTTAATGAGAGAACAAAAAATGCAAAACCCCATGAATGAACAGCATTAATTAAAAGACTTTCTCCAAAACATCTTTTTTTGTCTGTGCCTAATTGTACAATCAATTTTATCTTTAGGTTACCTCTGATTTTTCACAATCCTAAATTACTCTAAATTAATTAAGTAATGATGTATATGATTATTATTATTAGTTATTTGTAAAGTGCCAATAGATTCTGCAGTGCTATATTGACTTTACTGCATTGCAGGGAAACAGTTCCTTTTTCCAAAAAAGTTTGATTTGATTACTTAGATATTTTGAATTAAAATGTTTCCTAATCAGAACATTTACCACTTCATGCCTCATGAGCCTAGGGCATTTCCAGCTATTTACCAATCTCTTTCTTATCTTACTAACCTGGAAGCTTAGCGTGTCTGGCTAAGCCCTGTTTTGCACTTGTGGCCTTTAGACTGGCATGGGAGGCTAAACTATGGAGCCTTACCCCACAGCTATAAATTATTTAAAATGCAACTAGCTACCCCCATCTTGGTTAGGTGTCAGAGACAATCATTCTAGCCCTGTCTAAATTATATGCCCACACTTCTGTGCTATTATCGATATATATTCCCACTGAATTGCATCCAGGCACTGTCAACTACTAGGTACTTTAACCCCTTAACGACCAAGGACGTGCAGGGTACGTCCTCAAAAAAAAGGCAGTTAACGCCTGAGGACGTACCCTGCACGTCCTCGGTGTGGAAAGCAGCTGGAAGCGATCCTGCTCGCTTCCAGCTGCTTTCCGGTTATTGCAGTGATGCCTCGATATGGAGGCATCCTGCAATAACTGTTTTAAGCCATCCGGTGCAGAGAGAGCCATTCTGTGGCCTTCTCTGCACCGGAGATCGGTAGCTTACAGCGTTGGTGGGTGGGAGCCGGACCGGGAGGCGGGTGGCGGCCATCGATGGCCCTAGTGGTGTGGAGGGGGGCGGGATCGTGGGCGGGGATGCCAGGGGGCGCGCACTGACGCGCGCACGTACACGGGAGGGTGGGGGCGGGCGCGTGCACGGGGAGGGAGCGGGTGGGAACAGCTACACACAGAAAAAAAAGTGTAGCAAAATGGAAAAAAATTGTATAAAAAAATAAACAAATCGGATAAAAAGAAATCAGTTAGGTGGTGGGGGTTGGTCTGTGGGGAGGGGGAAGCTACACTACAGAAAAAACGGGCAAAAAGTAAAAAAAAAAACATATTTTTTTGCAAACTGGGTACTGGCAGACAGCTGCCAGTACCCAAGATGGCCCCCAATAAGGCAGAGGGGAGGGTTAGAGATCGGTTTTTGGGGGGATCAGGGAGGTTGGGGGCTAAGGGGGGGATCCTACACAGTAGCATATGTAAATATGCTAAAAAAAGTTTATTATTTTTAAAAACCCTTTTATTTTAGTACTGGCAGACTTTCTGCCAGTACTTAAGATGGCGGGGACAATTGTGGGGTGGGGGAGGGAAGGGAGCTGTTTGGGAGGGATCAGGGGGTGGGATGTGTCAGGTGGGAGGCTGATCTCTACACTAAAGCTAAAATTAACCCTGCAAGCTCCCTACAAACTCCCTAATTAACCCCTTCACTGCTAGCCATAATACACGTGTGAGGCGCAGCAGCATTTAGCGGCCTTCTAATTACCAGAAAGCAACGCCAAAGTCATATATGTCTGCTATTTCTGAACAAAGGGGATCCCAGAGAAGCATTTACAACCATTTGTGCCATAATTGTACAAGCTGTTTGTAAATGATTTCATTGAGAAACCTAAAATTGTGAAACATTTTACGTTTTTTTTTTAATTTGATCGCATTTGGCGGTGAAATGGCGGCATGAAATATACCAAAATGGGCCTAGATCAATACTTGGGGTCGTCTACTACACTACACTAAAGCTAAAATTACCCCTACAAGCTCCCTAAAAGCTCCCTAATTAACCCCTTAACTGCTGGGCATAATACACGTGTGGTGCGCAGTGGCATTTAGCGGCCTTCTAATTACCAAAAAGCAACGCCAAAGCCATATATGCCTGCTATTTCTGAACAAAGGGGATCCCAGAGAAGAATTTACAACCATTTATGCCATAATTGCACAAGCTGTTTGTAAATAATTTCAGTGAGAAACTGAAAGTTTGTGAAAAAATTTGTGAAAAAGTGAACGATTTTTTGTATTTTTGTATTTGATCACATTTGGCGGTGAAATGGTGGTATGAAATATACCAAAATTGACGTAGATCAATACTTTGGGATGTCTACTAAAAAAATATATATACATGTCAAGGGATATTCAGGGATTCCTGAAAGATATTAGTGTTCTAGCGTAACTAGCGCTAATTTTGAAAAAAATGGTTTGGAAATAACAAAGTGCTACTTGTATTTATGGCCCTATAACTTGCAAAAAAAGCAAAGAACATGTAAACATTGGGTATTTCTAAACTCAGGACAAAATTTAGAAACTATTTAGCATGGGTGTTTTTTGGTGGTTGTAGATATGTAACAGATTTTGGGAGTCAAAGTTAGAAAAAGTGTGTTTTTTTTCAATTTTTCCTCATATTTTATAATTTTTTATAGTAAATTATAAGATATGATGAAAATAATGGTATCTTTAGAAAGTGCATTTAATGGCGAGAAAAACGGTATATAATATGTGTGGGTACAGTAAATGAGCAAGAGGAAAATTACAGCTAAACACAAACACCGCAAAAATGTAAAAATAGCCTTGGTCCCAAACGGACAGAAAATGGAAAAGTGCTGTGGTCATTAAGGGGTTAAACAAATTTAACACGTTCTGCTTTAAAATGACATTAAACACATTGAGATGGTAATATAAAATGATAAATTGTATATCAATTGGATGAAGACTTCTGCCGGCTTCACTGAGGACTTCTTGCCGCTTCGTTGAGGATGTCCGGTCTTCAAAAACTGTAAGTGGATCTTCGGGGGTTAGTGCTAGGTTTTTTAAGGGTTTATTGGGTGGGTTTTAATTTTAGATTAAGGACTTTAGGCAGAAAAAGAGCTAAATGCCTTTTTAAGGGCAATGCCCATCCAAATGCCCTTTTTATGGCAATGAGGAGCTTAGGTTTTTTAGATAGAATTTTATTTGGGGGGGTTGGTTGTGTGGGTGGTGGGTTTTTCTGTTGGGGGGATATATGTATTTTTATTTACAGGTAAAAAAGCTGATTTCTTTGGTGCAATGACCCACAAAAGTCCCTTTTAAGGGCCATTGGTAGTTTATTGTAGGCTAGGGTTTTTTTTTATTTTAGGGGGCTTTTTTATTTTTATAGGGCTCTTAGATTAGGTGTAATTAGTTTAAATATTTGATAATTTATTTTTTATTTTGTGTAACTTAGTGTTTGTTATTTTGTGTAACTTAGTTGTTAGTTTTTTGTAACTTTGTCATTTTTAATAGTAGATTTAAATAATTTGAGTAGGGTTAGGTTTTTAACTATAGAATATAGTTAATTTAATTTGTAGTTTAATGTAATGTTAGTATAACAGTTAGGGTATGTTAATTATTAGTTTAATATAGTTTATTGCACTGTTAGTATAATAGTTAGGGTAGGTTAATTTTTTGTTTAATATAGTTTAATATTTATTATAAGATAGGGATGAGTTAATATTTAATGTAAAGTTAGTGGGTTGTTAGGTTTAGGGGTTAATAGGTTAATTTAGTTTATGGTGATGTGGGGGCTGGCGGTTTAGGGGTTAATAGGTTTAGTAAGTGGTAGTGATGTGGGAGGCCAGGGGTTTAGGGGTTAATACATTTATCTAGTTGCGGTGGGCTCCGGGAGCGGAGGGATAGGGGTTAATACATTTAGTTAGTTGCGGCAGGGTCCGGGAGCGGCGGGATAGGGGTTAAACATTTTAGTATAGTGGCGGTGTTTAGTGACAGGCTATAAATAAAGTTGGGAAAAAGCCGAATAGCAGCGAGATCGATGACTGCTAGTTAACAACAGTCCTCTGCTTATTGCCCCGTACTTGGTGCACGGCTTTTTGACAGTTTTTTTTTTATAATTAAGGAGAGAGTATTCAGGTTTGCGGCCGGGATGTTAGGCGATATCAGGCGAGCGTATTGGTGCCGTCGAATGCAGCACAGTTGACGGCTTGATAAATAGGCCTCCATGAGTGGCACGCTATTGTTAGCGTGAGGAGTGTAAACGCGATTGCAAGATTGTGGTGTTCTTTATGTTCAAATCCATATTACAAGTGTCACGCTTTTAAAATTACCACAAATTTATTTGTGTGAAGTCGCTGTAATTTACACCCCCATATTTTCTATGGGTAGTGTAGAGCGGTAATATGCACTTGTATTACAAGTCTAAAGTAAATGCAATCATGCGAACACAATCACATTTACCGCTCAAACTTTTAGATAAAGATAAAGAGTTTCTGCCGATGAAACAGTTGTACTAAACTTCACTATGAACCCCTAAACCTCCACTCCCACATCACAAACTATCTCTGTACATTATTAACCCCTAAACCACCACACACACCACTGCAAAGGTAAGCTTCTACACGTTTAACCCCTAAACTGCCCCCCAACACAAAGTAACCAACTAACATCTAAAACCCTAACATAACACCCCCTAAGTTACCCCCTGATTTCTAAGGAGTAATACGTTATCA
The DNA here is from genome assembly GCF_027579735.1 of Bombina bombina. Classification (NCBI taxonomy): domain Eukaryota; kingdom Metazoa; phylum Chordata; class Amphibia; order Anura; family Bombinatoridae; genus Bombina; species Bombina bombina. The sequence continues at coordinate 628,404,046 of NC_069504.1, forward strand.
CACGCGAGATAGTGTGTTTGACTTTTTGCGCTCGTTGGGTTTAGCGCTGGAGTAATAACTTCTTACTTTCAACTCATAATACCAGTGCAATCCAGCGAGTGCAAAAGGCTTATCGCTAGATAGCAAGAGTCTCCTGCACAAAGTATTATATACTACTAGATGTTTTACTGTCTTGCAATCTGCTTTTAGTTTACTTTTAAAATATTGGAAAACAAAACACAAACATGTTTTTTTTTTTAAATGTTAAAAACAGAAATGAGTGATATTCTTGGCCTGAAACTATATCATGGTTTGAACTTTCAATATGTGCATGGCGTGTTCTTTGATATAACAGAAGTGAAATGATCCAGCCTAATGGGTGTCAGAGGAGAGCTGCCTGCATGAGAAGGCTGACTGTAAAGAAATCTCATTGTCTCAGCTGGCCAATATAAATATATAGTAGCTCGACAGCTGTGTTATATGGAAACAATTTTACAGAAGAGTTCTTAATGTCTCAAGGACATAATCATTACCTATGGACATGTACTGCAGAGCCTTTTCCAAGTAAATTGGTTTTGAGTAATTGTATCTTCACTAATCATAGAAAAGTCTTAGTTCTTGTATATGTATTTTAAAAGAGTAAATCTACTGTATTATATTTTGAATAAAAGTATGAATTAAGTGGTCTGGATAAAATACTTTCTTTCTACAGTTATATGTATTACGGGGAGATGGGGTGATGAATTCATTTTAATGCTTTATTTTCTATTAAAAAAATATATGTGTTATTTAAACAGAAATCAAATATTTGCATGTTTATGTTTACTTACAAATATACAGACATTCCTTTATGGAACACAGTAAATATGTTTGTAAAGATCCAAGACATGGCAGCATTCTAACTGTAAAGCATTTAGCCATGTCTGTGCAGCTTTATTATTATAAAGGTTGTGAAAAAGTGAACTTTTTTTTTATTTATTTGATCAGATTTGGCTGTGAAATGGTGGCATGAAATATACCAAAATGGGCCTAGATCAATACTTTGGGTTGTCTACTAAAAAAATATATATATCATCATTTTTTCTTTCCTAATTTTGGCTGTGCATAGCCAATACGCTACTGCACAGAACTGGTATAGGACTGCACTGCTCAATTAATATAGTGTTTGATGTTCTGATGTTCAAGATTATAACAATAGATCAGTTTTATTTTACCCTTAGGACCATTTAAATATTGGAATAGATGTACATCTGTTACAAGAAAAGTACTGAAATTAAATCCACCAGGTGCCAATACTTAGGTGTTTGTGTACCTCAAAGAGTGACCACTAACATGCTGGGGGTGACAGAAGGCTTCCTAATGGTTTATTTTCTGTAATTTTTTTTTTCTTTTTTTTTTTTTTTTACTATTCTCTGTCTGCAGCAGAGCTTTTAATAATTTATTTGTGTTGAGATATACCATTGGTGGTATTTATACGTACAATAAACTATTTTTTTTTGTTTATTTGCTTATTTGTATGTTTTAATTTAACAGGTATATATATATATATATATATATATATATACAGTATGTATATATATATATATATATATATATATATATATATATATATATATATATATATATATATATAAATAATTATTTTTCAAAATGGGGACCATGGGTGGAATTTTCAAAATAAAAATAGTAGAGGCAAAGCGCTAAACTATTCGCACCCAGCTATGCTTACCTATTTCTGTGGAAATGGGTAGATGATTTTATCATCAAGCATAGACTGGGTGTGACTCTTGTACTATATAGGACAAGATTCACACCCAGCTTTGCTAACCTATTTCTGGGGAAATGGGAAGACTGGGTGTGAATCTTGTACTATATTGGAGATTTATTGATGATATCTTCTTCATTTGGAAGGGAAATTATTCTGATTTAGATTGCTTTCTATCCAATATAAATGTCAATGATATAGGAATGCAATTCACTCACACATATAGCACAGAGAAAATTACCTTCCTTGATATAGACATAGAAGTAGCTGATAATGAAATTATTACCAAAACACATTTTAAGACGGCAGATTCCATTAACCTTATACACTACAACAGCTGTCACCATAAACAATGGAAAGAGAACATCCCCAAGGGACAATGTTTGAGAGTGAAACGGAACTGTTCTAGAGTGACAGAATATGAACAACAAGTACAGATATTGGAACAAAAATGTGTAGAAAGAGGGTACATCTCTGAATCTATTAAAAATATAATAGAACAAGTGGCGAATACTGATAGGGAAAACTTGTTACAGTACAGAGTTAAAGAGCAAGTAAATAATGAACAAAAACAAAACCTAACAAATGTATCTATGGTGACTGATTTCAATAGTGACAATTATCTATTGACAAAAATCATGAAGAAGCACTGGTACGTATTACAACCTCATTCAATAATAGGAGAGAACTTACTAACACACCCTAGAATAGTATATAGGAAAGCCAGAAACAACAAATGTACTCCAAGTGAGTTTAAACAGAAAGAAATAAACAAAATATCTAGGGACAGAAACCTAAAAGGTGGACCAATACAGGGCTTTTCCATACTTTTCATGTAGACCTTGTAAATTCAGTAAAAAATACAAAGAACATAAATCAAGTCAAAATGGATAAACCCATCACATTAAGGACATAGTGAGATGTCAAGACAGAGTAATATATATAATAGAATGCTCTTGTCACAAGCAGTACATACGGGAAACCACAAGAACATTAAGAGAACACATTCAGGAACAAACCAAGACATGCATCTTTATAATCATTTCCGCACAGCACATCAAAATAATCTCAAACACTTTAGGTTCTGGGGGATTCAAAAAGTTAGACCTGACTGCAGGGGGGGTTATTTTGAATTGAAAATACGAAGAAAAGAGGCTGAGCTAATATACAACATGCAAACCCTGTATCCAGAAGGCCTAAATTCATAAATCGATATTTCATCTTTTCTCACATTTAAACACTAATTTTAATTTTATATTATATTTATATACTTTATCTCATATATATAAAATGTTCTTGATAATGAGAAGCATATGTTCACTCTCAGTTTTGATATGGTAAATATAGAAATAAATTCTAATGTAGCACTATACACATAGCAATAATGTAACTATAGCTTAGGTAGATTAGATGTTGTTAGATAGCTATAGATTAACTCACATATTATTATAGAAACAGAACACCAAAAAAGCCACTTTACATATATTTACACTATTTGATTTTTTACACTTAAAAGTTTCATTTTATTTTTGTTTAATCACTCATTAAAACAACTTTACAAATACTAATAAGAATATAAAGTCTATTTTAGAAATATGTACTGTCTAACTTATATATAGTATTGCTCATTATATCTATATATCATTAACTTTCCCTATTCAGAATTGTATTTAATTTGAAAATATAACATTGAATGCATTAAAGAGATCTAGTCCATCTTAAAATTATCCATCTTTAAATTATACACAGATACACTGTTGGAATATAAGTTTATTCCTTACTCCTACTTTATTGCATATTGGTATTTCCTATAACTTGCTATAAACAGCTATATAACGCAGCCATCAAAAGCAGCGTTAAGGGCTCCTAACGCTGCTTTTGGCCGCCCGCTGGTATTTAGAGTCTTGTAGGTAAAGGTCTAATGCTCACTTTCAAGCCTCGACTTTTCCATACAGCAGATCCCCTTACGCTAATTGTGTATTCTATCTTTTCAATGGGATCTTCCTAACGCCGGTATTTAGAGTCTTGGCTGAAGTGAGCAGTAGACCCTCTACCGACAAGACTCCAGCCGCAAAAAAAAGTCAGTAGTTAAGAGCTTTATGGGCTAAAAAGCTCTTAACTACTGTGCTCTAAAGTACACTAACACCCATAAACTACCTATGTACCCCTAAACCGAGGTCCCTCCACATCGCAGCCACTATAAGAAATATTTTTAACCCCTAATCTGCCGACTGCACACCGCCGCCACCTACATTATCCCTATGAACCCCTAATCTGCTGCCCCTAACATCGCCAACACCTACATAATATTTATTAACCCCTAATCTGCCCCCCCCCAAAGTCGCCGCTACCTAACTACACTTATTAACCCCTAATCTGCCAACCGGACCTCGCCGCTACTCTAATTAATGTATTAACCCCTAAACTGACGCACTCCCGCCTCACAAACACTATAATAAATTGTATTAACCCATAATCTGCCCTCCCTAACATCGCCGCCACCTAACTTCAAGTATTAACCCCTAATCTGCCGACCAGACCTCGCCGCTACTCTAATAAATGTATTAACCCCAAAAGCTAAATCTAACCCTAGCCCTAACACCCCCTTAAATTAAATATAATTTTAATCTAACAAAATAAATTAAATATTATTAACTAAAGTATTCCTATTTAAAACTAAATACTTACCTGTAAAATAAACCCTAATATAGCTACAATATAACGAATAATCATATTGTAGCTATTTTAGGATTTATATTTATTTTACAGGCAACTTTGTATTTATTTTAACTAGGTACAATAGCTATTAAATAGTTATTAACTATTTAATAGCTACCTAGTTAAAATAATTACAAAATTTCCTGTAAAATAAATCCTAACCTAAGTTACAATTAAACCTAACACTACACTATCAATAAATTAATTAAATAAATTACCTACAATTACATACAATTAAATAAACTAAAATAAATTACAAAAAAAAAAACACTAAATTACAAAAAATAAAAAAAGATTACAAGAATATTAGGCTAATTACACCTACTCTAAGCCCCCTAATAAAATAAAAAAGCCCCCAAAATAATAAAGGTCCCTACCCTATTCTAAATTAAAAAGTAACCAGCTCTTTTATCAGCCCTTAAAAGGACTTTTTGCGGGGCATGCCCCAAAGTAATCAGCTCTTTTGCCTTTAAAAAAATACAACCCCCCCCAACATTAAAACCCACCACCCACATACCCCTACTCTAAACCAAACCCCCCTTAAATAAACCTAACACTACCCCCCTGAAGATCACCCTACCTTGAGCCGTGTTCACCCAGCTGGGCACCGATGGACCAAAAGAGGACATCCGGAGCGGCAGAAGTCTTCATCCTATCCGGGCAGAAGAGGACATCCGGACCGGCAGAAATCTTCATCCATGCGGCATTTTCTATCTTCATCCATCCAACGAGGAGCAGCTCCATCTTCAAGACCTCCGGCACGGAACATCCTTCTTCCCCGACGACTAGACGACGAATGACAGTTCCTTTAAATGACGTCATCCAAGATGGCATCCCTCGAATTCTGATTGGCTGATAGGATTCTATCAGCCAATCGGAATTAAGGTAGGAAAAATCACCCAGTCGGAATGCGATCAGCCAATAGAATACGAGCTCAATCTGATTGGCTGATTGTATCAGCCAATCTGATGGAACTTGAATCTGATTGGCAGATTGACTCAGCCAATCAGATTTTTCCTACCTTAATTCCGATTGGCTGATAGAATCCGATCAGCCAATCGGAATTCGAGGGACGCCATCTTGGATGACATCATTTAAAGGAACCGTCATTTGTCGTCTAGTCATCGGGGAAGAAGGATGTTCCGCGCCGGAGGTCTTGAAGATGGAGCCGCTCCTCGTCGGATGGATGAAGATAGAAGATGCCGCTTGGATGAAGATGTCTGCCGGTCCGGATGTCCTCTTCTGCCCGGATAGGATGAAGACTTCTACCGCTCCGGATGTCCTCTTTTGGTCCATCGGTGCCCAGCTGGGTGAACACGGCTCAAGGTAGGGTGATCTTCAGGGGGGTTAGTGTTAGGTTTATTTAAGGGGGGTTTGGGTTAGAGTAGGGGTATGTGGGTGGTGGGTTTTAATGTTGGGAGGGTTGTATTTTTTTTAAAGACAAAAGAGCTGATTACTTTGGGGCATGCCCCACAAAAAGCCCTTTTAAGGGCTGGTAAAAGAGCTGGTTACTTTTTAATTTAGAATAGGGTAGGGACCTTTATTATTTTGATGGGCTTTTTTATTTTATTAGGGGGCTTAGAGTAGGTGTAATTAGCCTAATATTCTTGTAATCTTTTTTTATTTTTTGCAATTTAGTGGGGTTTTTTTTGTAATTTAGTTTAGTTTATTTAATTGTATGTAATTGCAGGTAATTTATTTAATTAATTTATTGATAGTGTAGTGTTAGGTTTAATTGTAACTTAGGTTAGGATTTATTTTACAGGTAATTTTGTAATTATTTTAACTAGGTAGCTATTAAATAGTAAATAACTATTTAATAGCTATTGTACCTAGTTAAAATAAATACAAAGTTGCCTGTAAAATAAATATAAATCCTAAAATAGCTACAATATGATTATTCGTTATATTGTAGCTATATTAGTGTTTATTTTACAGGTAAGTATTTAGTTTTAAATAGGAATACTTTAATTAATAATATTTAATTTATTTCGTTAGATTAAAATTATATTTAATTTAGGGGGGTGTTAGGGTTAGACTTAGCTTTAAGGGTTAATGCATTTATTAGAGTAGCGGCGAGGTCCGGTCGGCAGATTAGGGGTTAATACTTGAAGTTAGGTGGCGGCGACGTTGGGGAGGGCAGATTAGGGGTTAATACTATTTATTATAGGGTTTGCTAGGCGGGAGTGCGGCGATTTAGGGGTTAATACATTTATTATAGTGGCGGCTAGGTCCAGTCGGCAGATTAGGGGTTAATAAGTGTAGTTAGGAAGTGGCGACGTTGGGGGGGGGCAGATTAGGGGTTAATAAATATTATATAGGTGTCGGCGATGTTAGGGGCAGCAGATTAGGGGTACATAGGGATAATATAGGTTGTGGCGGTGTACGGAGCGGCAGATTAGGGGTTAAAAATATAAAATGCAGGGGTCAGCGATAGCAGGGGCGGCAGATTAGGGGTTAATAAGTGTAAGGTTAGGGGTGTTTAGACTCGGGGTTCATGTTAGGGTGTTAGGTGCAGACTTGGAAACTGTTTCCCCATAGGAAACAATGTGGCTGCGTTAGGAGCTGAACGCTGCTTTTTTGCAGGTGTTAGGATTTTTTCAGCCCAAACTGCCCCATTGTTTCCTATGGGGGAATCGTGCACGAGCACGTTTTTCCAGCTAGCCGCTACCGTAAGTAACGCTGGTATTGAGAGTTGAAGTGGCGGTAAATATGCCTTTACGCTCCCTTTTTGGAGCCTAACGCAGCCCTTCAGAGAACTCTAAATACCAGCATTGTTTAGAAGCAGCGCTAGAAAAAAAAGACGCGTAGCTAACGCACCCCTTCGGCCGCAAAACTCTAAATCTAGGCGATAATTATTTATCTATCTGGGAAGAGATAAATTGAGACAAAGCTAAAGATACCTAACTATATCACTAGTGCTATATCTATTTCACATTGACCATGGGTGAAATACCATGGCCACACACGCCAAGCAGGACCCGTTTCTGACAATAACATGGGCACAAATATGTTTCCACATGGGATCACGGGTGGAACACCATGGCTACATATGCCAAGCAACACACTTGGCCTGTTTTCTGATAGGAAGGAATATGGTTATAATTATCTCTATACATGGGGACCATGGGTGCAACACCACAGACACACACACCAAGGAATACATCTGACCCATTCTTGATGGAAACATAGGTATACATATTTTATACATGGGGACTATGGGTGGATTGCACGGCCACACATGCAAAGTAACCCATGTGACCTGTTTCTGAAAGAAAATGTGTATAACTATTTTTCCACATGTGGACAATGGGTGGAACATCATGGCCACATGTGTAAAGGAATACACTTGACCCCCTCTTGATGGAAACATTGGCACACATATATCTATACATGGGGGATTATGGATGCAACACCTTAGCCACACATGCCAAGGAACACATCCGACCCCTTCCCGATGGAAACATAGGCATACATATTCTACAATTCAGTAATGGTTTGAACAAAAGATTTTAAAGAGGCCTGCTTGTGAAATACAAACAAACCAACAAGATCAAAAATGCTCTTTTATTATAATGCCGTACATTTTTGTGTCCCTTATATTAACCAATGAACCAGTAATTAAAGGAACATAAAACACACATGCGCACACATACAGATCTGAGGAATATCTGCATAGAAAGCAAGTACTTCACTAAGCGGTCAAAGTATTCAGTAATAGTAGGAGATTGTATAGATGTATCAGTGTGATTGGTGTTGGTGTATGTATCAAAAAGACACTGGAAGCTTTTAAAGAAAACTGCATTAGGCTTTACTTGTACAGATGCATCAGCAATATTTAGAACATATCAAAGGACTTGTAAAACAATAGTCTGCACACACAGAGGAGGAAAAACACAATAGAGATTAAAGAACAACTTCCTTCCTGTATAAAAGAATGAACAAGATCACAGATATAAACAATCAGCAATCTAAACTGAACAGCGCCATCTACAGCATTAATGTTGTTCATACATATGGTATAGTACATGCTGTTGTATTTCCCAACACCCCTTCTCAACGGCATGTACATAATTACACTACATTCAGTTTCTTTTGAAGAAAACAATGCCGTTCCTTTGGCAACGGTTTTGTGAGTGCGTCTGCAGTCATCTCTTCCGATGGGCAGTATTGAATGTCAATAATACCTTGTTCTTGCATGTCCCTGAGTAAGTGATATTTTACATCAATGTGCTTGGTTCGAGGATTCACTCTTTCTGATTGTGTCAACTTTATACACCCTTGGCTGTTTTCAAGAATTGGTATGGGTTTAGACACATACAGTCCCATGTCTTGAAAAAGTTGACAAATCCAAATTGCTTCTTGACATGCATGTGCAGCTGCTATATATTCTGCTTCCGTGGAAGAGAGTGCAACAGTCGCTTGTTTTCGACTGGACCAACTTATTGTTCCTTCTCCATACTGGAAGATGTAACCACTTGTAGATTTGTGGTCAGTGGTATCTCCGGCCCAATCAGCATCAACATATCCAATTAGTTTTGGGTTTGATGTTGCTGGCAGTTGCAGCTTCATCCGAATTGTTCCTTTTAGGTACTGTATCACCCTCTTTACTGCATTCCAGTCGCGTTGACATGGTGTCGCAACTTTTCTACAGAGTACACCTATTGCTGCGGCAATGTCTGGTCTTGTCACAGTAGCAATGTATAGCAATTTTCCTGCGGTAATTGTCATTATTGGGCAACAAGTTTTCTATTCCGTTGTTTTTCAGGTAATCTGGTTCCATATGTGTTTTCACCTCTTTTGCATCTTGCATGTGAAATTGCTCTAATATTTCTGTAATTTTCTGACTTTGGTTAAGAAGATAGCTTCGATCCTCTTCCCTTTCTATTTGGATTCCTAAATAATGAGTGATGTTCCCTAGTTCTTTAATCTCAATGTTCTGTTTTAATATATGAACTATTTGGTCACAGTCCCCTTCTTGTTCAAAACAAGTTATGATGTCATCAACATAAATTAGGATGTATATCCATTTGTTTTCTTGATGCCTTGAATATAGACATGGATCTGCTTTGCTTCTTGAGAATCCTTGTTTCATGAGTACTTCATTCACTTTTTCATTCCACATTCTTGAAGCTTGCTTTAGTCCATAGATGCTCTTTTGAAGTTTGCATACAAGGTTCTGTTCCCTCTCAAATCCAGGTGGCTGTTCCATATAGAGATCCTCCTTGATGTCTCCATATAGGAAAGCAGTTTTGACGTCCAGGTGCCTCACTTGCATTCCCTTTCCGGCTGCAATGCTAAGGAGCGCTCTGATGGTGGAGTGTTTTACAACTGGAGCAAAAGTTTCATCATAATCTTCTCCAAATTTCTGTGAGTATCCCTTTGCAACTAATCTTGCCTTGTATCTGTGGATATTTCCTTCTGCATCGTATTTTACTTTAAAAGTCCATTTGCTTCCTATAGCTTTGCAACCGGGGGGGAGCTCAGTGAGTGTCCAGGTTTTATTTTCCTGAAGTGATTTTATTTCTTCTTCGGCTGCTTTTCTCCATTGGTTGGCTTCCCTTTTTGGCAATTTATCTATATCTTCCCAGGATGTTGGTTCGAGTGTTTCATGTGTCTTAGCGATGTATGACAGCTTGCGGGGTGGTATACCTTTCGTCACCCGAGTCGATTTTCTGATTTCTGGTTGTTCAGTGGGTTCTATTGGTTTGTGAGTAGCTGTTTTTTCTATTGTGAGCTCCACTTCTTGCTCTGTCTCCTATACAGCTTCACTTTGGTCAGCATCTCTTGCTGATTCAGTGGAGAGGTTCTCTTTATGGCTTTCGAGGGACATTTTTTCTGATGTTTGACTTTCATCAAAATAAACACTGCGGCTTATTGTGATCTTGTTGGTCTTTGGATGAAGAATTCTATAGCCTTTACTTTGTTCACTGTAGCCCATAAGAATGCCTTCTATGGCTGTGTTCTCTAATTTGGAGCGTTTCTCACTTGGAACATGGGCATATGCTTTACATCCAAACACTCTAATATGCCCCATACTAGGTTTTGATCCATTCCACATTTCATATGGGGTGCTCTCAATAGTTTTTGATGGTAGCATGTTCTGTAAGTATGTTGCAGTCATTATTGCTTCACCCCAGTACTGGTTAGGTAAATTGGCGTCTGAAAGCATGCATCTTGCCATTTCTATGAGGGTGCGATTTTTCCTTTCTGCAACACCATTTTGCTCAGGAGTGTATGGTACAGTTGTTTGGTGTATAATGCCTTGTCTCTTCATGTATGACTCCACTTCCTTACTCATATATTCCCCTCCGTTGTCGGTACGTATTTTTCCTGGTTTCCGTTGAAATTTATTGCTGAATGAAGCTATAAATTCTTGAAGTTTCTCTGATGTCTCACTTTTGTGCTTCATCAGATATGTTGTTGTGTACCTGGAATAATCGTCAATGAAAGTCAGTAAATATCTGTTCCCACCGGGTGTGGGGGTTTTCATTGGTCCACACACATCACTGTGTATGAGTTCCATGGGGTGAGTGGATTTTCTTTGACTGGCTTGTGGAAGTGGAGTACGTGTGGCCTTTGCTTTGATACAACATGTGCACTTCATGAGCATGTCACAAGGCAAAATTATCATGTCTTCTGATAAACCTTCCTTTTGCAAGTTCCTTTATGGCCTCTGGGTTTCGATGCCCTAATCGCCTGTGCCACAGGTGGATACATTTGTTGTGTGGATTATGAATGGCTGTTTTGGCTTGCTTCCTTTCAGTGATAAGTTTGTACAGGTGTTCGTTCAATCTTCCTTTTGCTAGGATTTGTTTCCTGTTTCGAATTGTGCATTCATTGCCTTGGAACTGAACCGTGAGTCCATTGTTAGCAAGAGTTTTCACTGATAGGAGACTTCCTTCTAAACTTGGGACGTACAGAACATTCTTTACTAGAATGCTTTGCTTACCTCCTGATGGTGTGATGCAAGTCAGGAACCCTTGACCATTACCTTCAGCTGTAATACTTTTCCCATTTGCTAGGAAGACTTTATCTTTAGTATTGAAATCAATTTCTGTCAAGAATGTCTCATCACTTGTCATGTGACTAGTTGCCCCTGAGTCAATGCACCATCCGTGTGGTGTACTATTCTGAGTCACTTTAAAACTGCCGCTCCATAATGCAGCTGCAGTTTGCTTTGTGGCTGCCTTAGCTCTTTCTCTTGTAGGTGGTTCTAACTTTCGTTGTTCAGCCTTCCAGATTGAGCAGTTCTTATTCAGGTGACCAACCTTTTTGCAGCGAAAACACACTCTGGTTTCTCTGTTTTGTTTTGTGCCTTCTTGCACCTTCAGAGCTACCTCTGATCTCTCATTTTCTTCACTATGCATGTTTTCCTTTCTTCTATTATATTCATCAATTAGTTTTCCCTTAGCATATTCTAGTGTTAGTTCTTGTTCAGGTCTGGTTTCTAGAGCATTGATAAGGGCACTATATGACTCTGGAAGGCTGCATAGTAACAATGCTACTATATGATTGTCTTTAATTTCTTCTCCAATTGCACATAGCTGTTCCACAATCTCTAGCATAGCATTCACATGTTCACACATTTCCTGGCCTTTTTCCAGCCTCATCTTATATAGTTTGCGCAGCAAATATAGTTTACTATTTAAGTTTGAACGTTCATGCAGTTTTTGTAGTGCAGTCCACATACCTTTAGCTGTGTTTTCTTTTCTAATGTGAATAAGTTGATCATCCTCCACTAACAGGCTTATAACTGCTTTTGCTTGCCTGTTTTTCTTGTCCCATTCCCCTGGATTATCAGTGGGTCTGTTTGTATCCAGCACCTCCCATAAATCATCTTTGGATAACAGCATTTCAAGCTTAAACTTCCACAGCTGGTAGTTGGTATTATTTAGCTTTGCTATTGCATATTTCACATCTGAACCACTTGCCATCTTTCAGTAAATTGGATGCAGCTCTTGTTTCCTCACACAGTATTTGCTTGGATCATAGATGCAACACTTACTGACTTGTAGTTTTTTTTTTCAGTGTCTGGGCCCATAACCTGTTGGTGTATGTATCAAAAAGACACTGCAAGCTTTTAAAGAAAACTGCATTAGGCTTTACTTGTACAGATGCATCAGCAATATTTAGAACATACCAAAGGACTTGTAAAACAATAGTCTGCACACACAGAGGAGGAAAAACACAATAGAGATTAAAGAACAACTTCCTTCCTGTATAAAAGAATGAACAAGATCACAGATATAAACAATCAGCAATCTAAACTGAACAGTGCCATCTACAGCATTAATGTTGTTCATACATATGGTATAGTACATGCTGTTGTATTTCCCAACAATTGGTGTAAATTGGGGTTAGTTCAGGTACAAGGAGAGAAAGTTCCAACAAAGGAGGTGTATTGGAACTGAGGCTCCCATTATAAACAATCGGATTTCAAGGGAAGCATATTAAATTAAAGTACTCATATATATATATATATATATATATATATATATATATATATATATAGTCTCAATGGTTGATAGGATTATCAGCCAATGCTGTATACTAAATTCCCTTTGAAACCAATATACTGTGTTGGATCAAGAGAAGATATACCTATATAGGTTATATACTTTGAATTAGAGTTAAATGTTGTATAACGTGTAGTAACAAATTTATTGCAGTTCTTCTGCTTCTAATGACTTGAGCGGTTGAGCTCTGCAGCTGTAATGTATTTACTTGTGTGAGATATGTCTGTTTGTTAAATGGAGCTCTGACTCTTCTGGAAAATTTCAGGGAAAGTGTATTTAAGATAGGTGCTCATATATATAGAGCCGTTTATGTCTTAGCGGTTTGCCAAATTACCAGCTGATGCTATGTGCTGCATTCTCTTAAGAGCCCATGTATGTATGTAGATTTATTAAAGCTGAGGCGTATACGCGCCCCTGTATGCCTCAGCTCTCCTGTGGTGGGGCGAAAATACCTGCAGGTATTCGACATTGCACACGAGCGCAATTTTGCGCTCGCGTGCAATCCCGCCCCCTGCCCGCACACAGCCAATCACGCGCAGGCAGGAGCTGTCAATCTTCTCGGTCTGACTAGACCGAGGAGATTGAATTTCGCCAGATTAGAGGTGGCGAAGAGGCTCAGGAAGCAGTGGTCTGGTGACCGCTGCTTGATAAATGATGGTGAGCAAGTTCTTGAGAGAACTTGCTGCCGTAAGGGCTTAATAAATCTAGCCCTATATCTCATCACAACATAATTTATGTTGGTATAACATATAATGAAGCTGGAGCGTTATGTAAGATTATGCATTTGGAGTGCATTTGGAGTCAAGATCAAATATTATATAGATTGTGGCAACAATAGTTGCAACTACTTGTTTGAACCATCTAACAAACAAAATAGGGTCCAGCCACAGTAGCGAATATAATTGTATGGTGTATCTCTGCCTTCAGTATTACTATTAAATATACAACTTGGAGAGTTGAATCACAACCTACTGTATACCATCATATGGCAATCTCACTATGAGAGAGAGAAAAAAGCACACAACAGCACTGGTATTGCTGATAATAAGCTGTTAGTATAAGCTCGTTAGCTAGTACACTATTACTTTCTATCATATTCCTCAATGTAGTAAATGTACTCCAAAATAAGGTAGTCTGGAAATATATCTTAAGGTAGTTAACAGTATCATCCTAGTTGCTCTAAAAACACAGGAGCTCCCAGACTCCTCACCAAATCCCTAGCATGTTTCACCGCTAACCAACTTTTTCAAAGGGTAAGTGCGCGTTGCACTGCTGGCGGCTTTATATTGCATGTTGAAGTAGACCACGCCTCCTTGTGATGTCAGCATGATACAGAATCCATTGCGTATCGCCGGCATCCTATCACTAAATCCTCTGCTGTCAAGACATCTGGATAGTAGGTGTCTTTTGCTAGACAAGGAAACACCTATATACAGTATATATGAATACAGTATTTTATGAATATATTGGAAAATAAATAAAAATACAAATACACTGATGGGGAAATACTATATAAAACAATGTGATAAGATGATACGACTATTATTGTAATAGAATGTGTGTGATCTTAATGGCTAATGTGTCTATGTGATTGATGAGTGATACTTGTACTATACCGAGTAGAGTGATTACATTAACATGTATGGTGATTTAATTATGTTCAAAATTATAAATATAATTGTGATTGTGAAAATGTAAAATAATCAGTGGTAGGGGAAATGGGGGGTGTGGATAAACACTGAGGAAAACAACAGTGTAAAATGGTGAAAAATAGTGAACTGATACAACAGGAAAGAAGGGATAATGCACAAAAGTAATAGTGGCTAGAGGGGAAAGGAAAGGGAGAAAGGGGAGAGGGGGGTGAAAACTGAAAGGGGGTACTTGAAGATAGGTTCTTATTCTAATAGATTAGTGATGTTAAATCCAAATAAATATATTAGTTTAATCTCATAGAGCTCTATAATATGTTCATTTATGTATCATCAAGGTGTACATAAACAAGCAGTCCTAATGTATTCTTATTAGACAAGATATACGCATTTTTTTTGTTTTAATCACTATTAGGACAGTTACATAAGTATAGAAACAGATGCTCTATTTTTTAATAATTAGATGTTCTTCATATAAGTAGGTATTGCTTAGTTGGATTTGCAGAGTTAAAAGTGGTAGGTGCTTAAGACTCACAAGAATGAAACACAGTTGTTCTGTTCGTTTAACCCATGTGGATGAACTGAGTTTAACAGAAATATCCACCTACTTTCATCACGCAATAGTGTTTTTTTTCTAGGTCACCACCTCTTATTCCTAGATTGATTTTCTGTAATCCAAAGCATTGGAGATCTGATTGTCTCGATTGATGTAACGGAAGTAATTGTTTTGCCTGCCTGGGTATCTTTTTGAGCATTTTTAATGTTTCTTAAGTGCTCTTGTAACCTGGTTCTGATTTTTCTAGTCGTCATTCCCACATAGAATTTGTCACACCTGCATTGAAGACCATAAATCACCCCTTTGGTATGGCAATTAATATGTGCATTGATCTTATGTGGTTTGCCAAATCGATCGATGATTGAATTCTTTTTTTGCATGAAACTACAGGTACTACATGTACCACATTTGAAAGACCCTTGGGTTAATTGAGTTTTCGTTTTAGAGCCAGCATAATGGCTTGGAATTACCAAGTCTTTTAGGTTATGGGCTCTTTTATAGCTTACTAATACCTTATCACCTAATAAAGGTGATAGTATAGGGTCTGCCTTCTTTAGTCTGTGGTTATAAATCTCACTTGATCTGGAGCTTGTGTACCTTATTGTGTTTGTTGAGTAGTTCATGTCTGGGGGTTTATCTTGCTCTATATTCTGCCTTTTTAATAGACCTCCTACTGTATCCTCTCAAAAGAAGTCTGTCTTTAAGCTCCTTTGCCCTACATTTGTAATTGTACTCCGTTGAGCAATTTCTTCTCATTCTAAAAAAATTCTCCTATAGGCAATGATTTAGCTGTATTTGGACAACATGGCGGCACCCATGACTAGAGGGAGGTGGGGAACAGCCTCAAAAATATGATTATAAAATGTATTTAGGGATAGATTACAAGTGGAGCGCTAAAATATTGAGCGCCCGCAAATGGGCAAATTTGCTTGTTTGCAGGCACGTGATAAATAATCAGCCATTACAAGTGAGCTTGAGGTAGCAATTAGCGCTCTGAAATTTTACCAGAAATTAGAGTACAGAGGTATCAAGTATATTAAAATAACCATGTTGGTGATGTAAAACTGGGAAATGTGTAATCAAGTGATTATCTATTTTTTTAAACAATATAAAATCTGGAGTAGTCTGTCCCTTTAACAGTCTGCAGAGAGCCTAATCAAGTACTGGATTTATGTAAGAAAATGTAGAAGAATTATGCTATTTATACCAGTTTCTCCACATAACTAATACTGACCTTTTTGTATTTAGACATACGTGTGAATGTCTATAAGTTTATTAATATCTGGCTGGACAGTAGGATTGAGAAGCAGTGTCTAGAGTTTACAGAAAGCATAGCACCCTGCGTTCAGCATCTTTATTACCCATAACTTGATAAATGATACTAGTGGGATCGTAATAGCTGCTATAACAAAATGCAATCAAATTTTACTACTGTTATATATCAAAACATAATTAATATTTAGAAATGAATGCAAGTGGCGGCTACCTGCTAAGTTAAATGATATGTTTTAAGAATGTAAAAGCATTATTACCCATAACTGTAATATTAATATATACCACATAATTTACTTACTAAGTCATTATGATTTTAAATATTGTCGTTTTTCATTCTAACTGTGGAATTTACGATTGCTTTGGTTTAAAATGACTGTTCCCTCCTGGTCTTGTATGGGTTTGTTATACAAATCTACTTGACAGCTGAAAAATTGTCCTTGGATGATGCACTTGGTGTAATCAGGAGGAAATATGAGTAATAGTAAACAATTATTGTACGCTGGATGTTGCAGATTTTATTTCTGGGTGTTGAAGGTTATTTATTTTCTAGTTTATTTGCAAACCTTATTCCAGAATCAGAACCGCCTCATATTATGTAAAGACGATATAGCTATAAAAAATAATGTTGTGTGAATTAGAATGTGAAATACACAGCTTTTTTTTTTTGTAATAAATATAGTTCTATGTTTACATATTACTTGCTAGAGGGTTCAGAATGCGTTTCAGCGAGTAATGTCACATTCCAAGTAACGCTGTAGCATAGTAAACTATAAAAATATTAAAATAAAACTATTTATGAAATATGCCTGCAAATCTATATGAACTTCTATTAGCAGTTTAATGCTATATCAGTGGTTTCTAAATTTGAAAAATATAAATGTATACACACAGGACTTTACCTCTTAAGGAGTCTGGTAGCTATTTTCCCTAACGTTTTCCAATAATAGTGTTAAGCAGTTATCAAGATGTTATTGTCATTGAAAAAAATGAGGATATGTAGTTCCTCAAAATTCTCTGTTATTTTGGGATTGGTATATGTGTTTTTTAAAAACATCATCTTATTATTTTTAAGAATGAAGGAATTTATATGATTATTGTGCTACAACCTTTTGCATGCATAAAATTATTATTATACATTTTTACAATTGATTTGCTGACAGTATGGAACAGCAATACCATAAAGACCGGATGTTCCAAATGACTACATGTATGAGTCTTTGATATGAATAAATGATATTCCCATTTGTGTCTTGAATATTTGACACTAGCAGAAATACATCTTGTGAAGCAATGCATATAATTAAATACAAAAACCTATGTCAACCATAGGGTTAATACATTACTACCATATTTCTGTAATCATGAACACATTTTGCTGTGCATCAGTGATATTGTGATCTGTTTCTCCATTCAGTGCTGCAGTCACTGATGTTTAAGAGGTTAAACTACCCAAACACCATTATTCTCCTTGAATGCATAATCAATAATAAGCACTACCACCTTTAGGGTTTAATCACTGTTTTTACTTTTCCCACTGATGTTGGCTTATCCAGTATAGCAGTTTGACATGCATTCTTATTTATTCCACTCAATTAGCAGATGCTGTAATCTTCCCTTTAGAAAACAGAATCAGTGGTAGTTCACTGTAGAGGAGTGCCAGATTAAATCATAGAGTGATTAAACAGGACATTCCATTCAGACTATCCGCCCCTATCAGGACCTGTGGCAGGAGACAGAGGGAAATATTGTCAGTGACATGGCTTTATATAACCTTGGCTTCATACATTTTAGCTACTTTGTGCTGAACATTGGATTTGTCTGTAATTTACAGTGCCTGTAACGTGGAATGGTTCTGTTGATGACCGATCTAGAATTGCTTGGGTAGATTCCATTCAACTTCTTCCAACAGATACAAATAAATTTTCACAAGGGCTGATCCAGTAATACCTGTTTTATATGCTGAGAGCAAATGAGTTAAGGAGTCCTGTGAATACAGATTACTTATATCTATATTTGGTTTGTACATTGTTATGAAAGGAAGGGAGGTTACATTGCTATATTAAAAGACTATAAGTGTTTATTGATCTAAGACTCTATGTTCCCTGCATTTTGGTACTGAAAAGTGTATCTCTATATTGAATGTGTTTATGTGTATATATGTACACAAAGAGGGAGGACATAGTGCATTTTGAACAAGCAAATAGAAGTCATGTCTGATTAATTTCTGATATCTCTATTCTCCAGGGGGAAAAATTGCACTTCTAACTTGACCTTTTAGCTAATGCAAAGCCAGATGGAGAGAAAGTGAGAGGAATACATAATGTTTTCTATAAAGCACACATTTGTCTGAATATTTCTTCTGTTTCTAAGTATACAAAAATTACGCAATATTTCTGTTACAAAGAAAATATTATTTAAAATCAAATATGGTTTACTTGCAAAATAGCAACTGTCTGCTCCTGGGTATATACATCTGTATACAAAACACAAAAAGGAGGAACTACAGGACTGGAAACAAATATAGCTAGTACCCTTTTCTTAAGGATGGTTCCCACACATCCTTCTGGATGGGACCAGATGATA
Source organism: Bombina bombina (assembly GCF_027579735.1). Lineage (NCBI taxonomy): Eukaryota > Metazoa > Chordata > Amphibia > Anura > Bombinatoridae > Bombina > Bombina bombina. The sequence goes on from NC_069504.1 coordinate 628,423,090, forward strand.
TACTGCAGGAATGTTTTCTTTTGTTAAAGACATTGGAAGGGTTCCGTTTTTTTTGGCTCACCAACGTATGTGTATATACTGCATGTACTCAGAGAGGGAGGACATATTGAACACGGAATAGAAAATGCATACTTTTATCAGTGTTGGAGCACATTTATCTCTGGTTCTTATTGACATCGGGATATGATAAACAAACTCAACAGGCAATCACTAAACTGCTCCCTATTTTTATAACCCCTGCAGACTTTGCTAAAATATTATAGTATCAATACAGTTGTTCTTATGTGGTGACTTCACATTGCATGATGACCTCACAGGCAATGAGCTAGTGTTCCCAGGCAGAGGCATATCATAATGATGTTGAAGGGGCGGCATTTATGTTGCTGATATCCTGGTCCTCTTACCCCCTAAACATATACATGACCCTTTATGTTAAATAGGAGGATTGTGTCATTTCAACTATACTACTAACAAGTAAGTTTGGACTGATGGGGACCTAACATAGACACTGTTTCATATTTTGTGTGACCTTTGGGCAAGGGTTTCCTCATTTGAAAAAAGAGAAGCCCATCTTTGACTGAGTGGTATTTTGTCCCCTTAGAATACAGGTGATTACTGTGTGAAACCTGCCCAACTAGATACAGAGAGAGTTTCTATAGAGGAGGAACCCTTACCTAACCCTCACATTTTCTTATATTTTAAAGAGACCCTTTGTTTAATAGAGGGTCACATGTTATGAAGTGTTTACTGTGTTGATGATGAAAGTGGTGCTCCTGTTAAAGATTAAAATTCAATCTAAGTAAGGTTTTTGCACTCTGCAGGTAGCACGTGTATTACAAGTTGAAAGTAAAAAGTTTGTATGCAAGCAAAAACAGAGACGCAACCGTGCTAACGCACTCACCCCATAGACTTCGACGGAGAGTGTAGAAGAAAAAAACCTAACACTGGCTATTATAAATGTAGGCACAAATCAGCAGGTTCTATCCAGGGTGCTGAACCAAAAATCTGCTGGCTCCTTAGCTTAAATTCCTGCTTTTTCAAATAAAGATAGCAGGAGAACGACATTTATAATAGGAGTAAATTAGAAAGTTGGTTAACATTGCATGCTCTATCTGAATCATAAAAGAAAAAAAAAATGGGTTTAGTGTCCCTTTAAACAATGGGGGAAAATATACATGAAATTAGATGGTATATAAAAAGAGTAATTACAAAATAGATAATACAGACAAAATTGCAAAACAATTATTGTAAAAAATAAAAGGATCAAATACAAATAATTCCTAAACTTACAATTTAAAATGAAATATGTGAAGACTCCCAATAATCCTTTAGTTGGTATATTCCTTGATGTAAAATGTGTAATGAAATCTTCCTGTGTTACAATCACACATTATTTTATAGACAGTCCAGGTCACATAACCCACCCACCCACCCCCAGGTGTAATTGAATACTGCAGATGTTTTCTTGGAAGAGTTTTGGGCATAATTCATATTGTTAAATATTGCGGATAGGAAGTTCTGGCTTCCAGCAGGAGGCTAGCAGGGAGAATCACAACTAACTATGAATTTCAGCTGTGTTAAACCATAAAAACAATTGGGCAGTGTGAAATCTAGAGACAGCAGGACCCAGGATGCCAGATACCTCATTGTAATAAGGCTGATCAAAAGCTACACCATTTGTTTATATACTAAATTCATGTGACATTGTATTAACCCCTTACAAGATAAAAGATAAAAAAAAAAAATGTCATGCCTTTGCATGAGAGCCATTGTCAAACCTCCTTTAAAATATGAGGCTATCACAATTTAAATAAGGATTTTATATTGTAGTTGTAAATTGATGATTGTCATATTAATAATGACCACCTGGCAGCAATTGCTAGATTCAGTACACATACATTTGTATTTTACTGAGAAGATACAAATTTGTAATTATTCAAATAAATGGACAGTCAGTCTGATGATCAAAAACTTGCCAACATGGAGAGAAATTTAATTCTTTCACTTCCTCTGCTAACTTAATTTAATCTGTTATAAACTATTTGCTGTTATAGCTAGATTTACAGGGAGTGCAGAATTATTAGGCAAGTTGTATTTTTGAGGATTAATTTTATTATTGAACAACAACCATGTTCTCAATGAACCCAAAAAACTCATTAATATCAAAGCTGAATAGTTTTGGAAGTAGTTTTTAGTTTGTTTTTAGTTATAGCTATTTTAGGGGGATATCTGTGTGTGCAGGTGACTATTACTGTGCATAATTATTAGGAAACTTAACAAAAAACAAATATATACCCATTTCAATTATTTATTTTTACCAGTGAAACCAATATAACATCTCAACATTCACAAATATACATTTCTGACATTCAAAAACAAAACAAAAACAAATCAGTGACCAATATAGCCACCTTTCTTTGCAAGGACACTCAAAAGCCTGCCATCCATGGATTCTGTCAGTGTTTTGATCTGTTCACCATCAACATTGCGTGCAGCAGCAACCACAGCCTCCCAGATACTGTTCAGAGAGGTGTACTGTTTTCCCTCCTTGTAAATCTCACATTTGATGATGGACCACAGGTTCTCAATGGGGTTCAGATCAGGTGAACAAGGAGGCCATGTCAGTAGATTTTCTTCTTTTATACCCTTTCTTGCCAGCCACGCTGTGGAGTACTTGGACGCGTGTAATGGAGCATTGTCCTGCATGAAAATCATGTTTTTCTTGAAGGATGCAGACTTCTTCCTGTACCACTGCTTGAAGAAGGTGTCTTCCAGAAACTGGCAGTAGGACTGGGAGTTGAGCTTGACTCCATCCTCAACCCGAAAAGGCCCCACAAGCTCATCTTTGATGATACCAGCCCAAACCAGTACTCCACCTCCACCTTGCTGGCGTCTGAGTCGGACTGGAGCTCTCTGCCCTTTACTAATCCAGCCATGGGCCCATCCATCTGGCCCATCAAGACTCACTCTCATTTCATCAGTCCATAAAACCTTAGAAAAATCAGTCTTGAGATATTTCTTGGCCCAGTCTTGACGTTTCAGCTTGTGTGTCTTGTTCAGTGGTGGTCGTCTTTCAGCCTTTCTTACCTTGGCCATGTCTCTGAGTATTACACACCTTGTGCTTTTGGGCACTCCAGTGATGTTGCAGCTCTGAAATATGGCCAAACTGGTGGCAAGTGGCATCTTGGCAGCTGCACGCTTGACTTTTCTCAGTTCATGGGCAGTTATTTTGCGCCTTGGTTTTTCCACACGCTTCTTGCGACCCTGTTGACTATTTTGAATGAAACGCTTGATTGTTCGATGATCACGCTTCAGAAGCTTTGCAATTTTAAGAGTGCTGCATCCCTCTGCAAGATATCTCACTATTTTTGACTTTTCTGAGCCTGTCAAGTCCTTCTTTTGACCCATTTTGCCAAAGGAAAGGAAGTTGCCTAATAATTATGCACACCTGATATAGGGTGTTGATGTCATTAGACCACACCCCTTCTCATTACAGAGATGCACATCACCTAATATGCTTAATTGGTAGTAGGCTTTCGAGCCTATACAGCTTGGAGTAAGACAACATGCATAAAGAGGATGATGTGGTCAAAATACTCATTTGCCTAATAATTCTGCACTCCCTGTACATCAGGGGTTAAACGTAAGCAATACTGCAATAATAACATGATCTAATGCATTTGAATATTTTTTTTTCTACTTTTATTTCCCTTTAACCTTTTAACGCCCTTATGGCATTGTATTCCGTCTAAGCGGCGCTGAGCTTTAGTGCCATTAGGACAGAATACAACGTAATAGCCGTTTGGCTGTCCTGAAGCCAACGATGCTTCCTGGATGTGATCAAAGTCTGAAGGGTGTGCCTAGCGTCATAGGGATGCCCCCCTGTCCCGATCCCATAATTGAAATCTCGTGATTGCGTGCACGATCACGGGATCTCACTTTGTCTACATCGGAACGTTGTTTTGATGTAGACATTATGACCCTGTTATGCATAGAATAAATATTGCTTGTTTTTTTCTGTGATGTACTGTATATATAGTGTTATCTTTCTATATTCTCAGTTGCTTCATCTGTACTTGCAAGGAAATATGTTAATATTATATAAATGTATTCAAGGTCACTGTTGCTAGTTGTCACAATTACTTATATATCCAGTAGGATTAAAGTAACAAGAGGTCACCCTTAAGACTAGAGGAATAAGATTTCACATTTAGCAAAGAAAATAGTTTTACCAAGTAAGGAAATTACAATGTGACTACATATTCAGTAGATAATTTGAAACATATTTAGATGAATGTATGAATATAACAACTTATGTAAACTGCTAAAAATATATTTTTATACACTTTGAAAACAAAAAATGCATTACCCCAAAATATCATCATTATAAATAAAAAAGAAAAGAAAAACCATTGCCGTGTATTTGCATTATTTGTTTTGCCCATTTCCTTTAATTTACCTGTGAAAATTGTAGGGGGTTTTCCACTCCCCACAGAAATACATGAGTACATGCATCATACATGATTTCAGAACTGACCCTGCAACATACGTTCCAATGGTTACACAGTGGAGGAACTTAGATAAGACAAGCATACTTAGGCTTTTCAAGGCGCATGTCCTTTAAAGGGACAGTCAACACCAGAATTGTTGTTGTTTTAAAAGATAGATAATCCCTTAATTACCAATTCCCCAGTTTTGCAAAAACATCACAGTTATAATTATACATGTTTTACCTCTGTAATTACCTTGTATCTAAGCCTCAGCAGACTGCCCCCTTATTTCAGTTATTTTGACAGACTTGCATTTTAGCCAATCAGAGCTGTCTCCATGGTAAATTCACGTGCATGAGCTCAATGTTATCTATATGAAACACGTGAACTAATGCCCTCTAGAGGTGAAAAACTATCAAAATTCATTTAGATTAGAGGCGGCCTTTAAGGTCTAAGAAATTAGCATATGAACCTCCTAGGTTTAGCTTTTAACTAAGAATACCAAGAGAACAAAGCAAAATTGGTGCTAAAAGTAAATTGGAAAGTTGTTTAAAATTACATGCCCAATTTGAAACATGAAAGTTTTTTGGACTTGACTGTCCCTTTAATTTCAAAATCACCATTTCAAATGCTTTTACAAAATGCATTTTGCATACATATCTTTTGCAATGTTTTGCTTATTTGTTTGTATATGTTATGCATATTTAAAAATGGAAAGAGAGAATTTACAGAATGTAGTAAAAAATATTTCATAAACATGAATTACAGTGGTAAGAAGTTTTTTTTTTCTTATCTGCATAGTAAGGTCTATTAAAATAATATTAATTTCTTGTTGTCCAGCCATCAATGCCTAAAAAAATAGAACAAAGAAGGTGAAGCATCATATAACATTATTCAGATACAGTATGCAATTAAGAAAAAAAAACAGTTCCAATTTACTTCTATTATCAAGATAACTTTGTTCTTCTGGTATCCTGTGTTAAAAAGCAGGTAGGTAGGCTCATGAATGTGCATATGTGTGGAACACTATATGGCAGCAGTTTTGCAAGAATTCTTTCAACAATATTATAAATTGTGCATACATTGCTGGCATCTAGTGCCCAGAAATATTCTTGCAAAACTGCTGCCATATAGTTCTCTTAGGGTTGTTAACTTATTTTGAAAAAAATAAGGAAGATTAAAGAATCGACAAATTTCACGTCGGAAATTGACAAATTATACTTTAATTACTAAAAAACAAGAAAAACTTTATTTTAAAATGTGATACAGTTTGGTACAACCAAATTCTTCATACAAAGTATCTTCATTCCCACAGTCTAGCTTAAAACATTCAACAACTTTCCGCAAATTTGCGAATCAAGGAACAGTGGGCATACAGAAAAAATGACACAAAAGTACAAGAATACAGTATTAAATGTTTGAATTGAAGATATTACATTTTGTATAGAATAAGGTGTGTGGGGGGGGGAATGTTCTAAAACCATATAAATAAAGGAGCCTAGGAAATTTGCAAATAAGGGAGGGTTGGCAAGTACATCCCTAGTATCTCTTCAATCAAGAATACTATAAAAACTAAGTAAATTTGGTAAGAGAAATAAAGTGGAAACTTGAACATTTTATTTTTATAATGAAAGAACAATTTTTGGTTCAATGTTCCATAAAAAGATGATCACAGAATTAGTTAGTTAAATACATTTTGTACAAAAAATAAACTACAATAATTTTTTTTAGATATTTTCAAATGTTATAGATTAATTCGCTAATAGCTATTATCCAGGGCAAGCCCATAAATTTTAATATATAAAAGTATATAGTTCTTAGTAATTGAAATCGGGATACAACATGTGCATAGTAGGATGTCTATAGAGAATGAAGGACGTATGTCATTTAAATTATTTCTGTGCTTCATTAAACAGGTTCTAAATGAGATATTCAAAATCATAGATGGGTACAAGCAAATACATATGCAAAGATAATTAATATAATGAAATAGCCAATTGTAGAACTATTGTAATACTCATGGGATATTCCTCTATCAAACTGAATTCGGCCAGTAGTCTTGTTATCCCGGCGTCGAGCCGGAATGGTAGCAAACAACCCAGAGCAGAGAAAGTTAGTAAGAAGAGGAAGGCGACACTTACCACAGGCTGGACAGTCCCCAGCGGCAACGGCAGAGCAGTCCAAGGACAAACCACTAGAATGGTCAGGCAGGGTTTGGCAACAGAAAAGCAGTCCAAGGGCACACCACTAGAATGGTCAGGCAGGCAGGATTTGGCAACAGTACAGCAGTCCAAGGGCACACCACTAGAAATATCAGGCAGGCAGGGTTTGGCAACAAATAGGCAATCCAGAACAGCAGGGATTAATAAGCAGAGACAGGCAGGGTTCAGCAACAGTATATCAATCCAGTAGTTAAGGGTTATAGCAGGCAGAGTAGTCAGACAGGCAGGGCTCAGCAGCAGTATATCAATCCAGTAATTTAAAGGTTAAAGCAGGTAGAGTAGTCAGACAGGAAGGGTTCAGCAACAGTATATCAATCCAATAGTTAAGGGTGATAGCAGGCAGAGTAGTCAGACAGGCAGGGATCATACACGACTAGGCTTTAAATGAAAACAACAATCTATCACACTTAGGAGCACACAAGGTAACACCTATACTTGGGCAGTGATAGATCGTTGTGCTGACACTTACATAGGCGTAGGATTCGCACCAGGCGTCCAGACCGTCATCAGGAAGAGGGGAGCGTGTGGCGATGACGGCAGCGCTGCACGCATCTGGATCCGACACAACCCCTGGCAACAAGCAGGGAAGGAGACACAGTGCCCCTAGCAACCGCTAGAGCGGTGTGGCATGACAACTATAACTTCACTCAATATTTTGTGGGATTTATATTGGACTTTAAAGAAATTCCAATCATATAATTCATTAGTCATTGGGTATTCCAACAGCTTAACTAGTCAAATAAGCTTTTGGTTAGAAAGAAACATGTATATGCGAGTAACACCAGTAGGCAACTGGGACAAGGGCAATATGATAGGGATATGAATAAAAAGTCTAGGGAATGGAATGACAGAGTTGCACAACACAGTAAGAATTACATACAGGAACTTAGGAAGAGGGCGAGTCACAAACACAACACCTGGAAGGGAGAAAAAATAAGGAGAACTAGAATCATAAAGAGGGTGAAGGAAAAGGTGTTGCAGTGTTGGGTTAGTGCACATGCAGAATTAGTTATCTTAAGGCGAGTTATGCAAATATTAATTATAAAATAGTGAAAAAATATTAACAATAATTAATAATTATTATAGATACTGTAAAATATGCATATATATACTATTAATTTATTAGAATATTTTAGTACATCTATAATAATTATTTTAATACATTTTTAATTGGAATGTGAAACATTAATAACCCCTGTTGGGTTAGCGTGCGAGCAACAAGTGTTATGCTTTTTCTTATGCGCTCTCCATTGACGTCTATGGGGAGAAAAAAGTTAACGTGGTTGTGAAATTCAAAGCCGTTTAGTTAACGTGTGTCAGATTTCTCTCGCTCCTCAAAGTTTGGCTTTCAACTTGTAATATGCGTGCGTAATATGCGTGCAAAATCATTACTTTGGCAGTGTTATTGATCGAGCGACAGCTCTAAATAGCACACCACTTGTAATTTAGCCCATAGTATTTAAAATTAATTTATCTTATTTATTTGTCACTTATTTTGTTTGATTTAGGAATCTGAAATGCATTTGATTTAGATCATAGTCACTAATACAACACATATAGCTACTTTTTAGTAATTTAATTTTAACCAATCAGCAATTGTTTTGTGCAGTTTTGGAATATGTCCATGATTATGGTTATTCTGACTGAAGCATTCCTAGAGTGTTTTTTTGTTTGCTTTTGTTTGTTCATTGTAACTCTAAAGTTTTTTTTTTTCTTTTTCATTTTCGCTTTTTTTTTTACATATATATTTACTGTATGTGTTAATATGTGTATATACACATTTTAACACATAAATATATATGTATATAAGCATACACATATATATTTACTGGGAACACACAGTTTCCATAGACCATGATGTACAGTAAAGGCACTTTTCAGGGCCTTTTTTTCTAACACCCCACTCCCGCCAACTTTACCCCCAAAATAATGCCTATTGCAGTTTTGTTTTTGTTTTTTTTAAAAAAAGATGCTATCTTTAATTTTTAATAAAATATACTACACATTATATTGTGGCATTTGGGCACATTTATCTGATCTCTGGTTAATTCTGTAAGTGCTAAATGCTACCGCAAGCTTGCGGTAGCAATAACCAGCCACTTGTAATGGCTGGTTAATTATTGCGCTCCCGAAACAGGCAAATTTGCGCTCCATTTTTAATCTAGCCCTTAATGTATAAATGTTTTCTCCCTGTAGCCTTGAGATGTCATTAGTAATGATCACATATTTAATCAAATGATTGCTTACTAATTTAACTGTATGGCATGATAATTTTGTCAAAAATATATACTTTAAATTATTAATTGTGTTTTATAGTTATATGGTAGCAAATTGTGTGTACACAGAAGTTTTGAAAAAGTAGTGTTAATTGTTGAGTAGTTATATCACAATGAGAGAACATGAATTGAAATCCTTAAATTGCTGTTACTTAGACATTTAAATTAATGCTTTAATACCAAATCCCTCTAATAAATAATGTTGCTTTCTAATAAAAATGTAGTAGGGTGTGAAATTAATTCCTAGGAAAGCATGCAGAAAATTAGAAATATGACTAAAATCTGATTGTTTTTAGCTTTGTTTGACACACTGTACAAGAGGAATTATTTCATATTTACATAGTCTGATTTTTATTGTCCTTTGTTCAACACTGCCACTCTTGCGGAATAAAGCTGTTAAAAAGGTTCATTTGAAACAAGTTGATTATTCTACTGGTTTTTATACTCTGCATTTATAGCAAATTAGCACATTACTTACCAATATTCTAATCAAAGTAGTGTTACATATACTGTAAATAGTATTTGCATCTGCTTTTTTTGTCATTTTACTTAGAGTTTGTAGACGCTTGGTTTGGAAAATGTTTAATTTATTTTCATATACGCTTACCTGTTTGACTAATTTTTTTGTGTCGTCCAATCTTATTTCTAACATTTTTTCAGATAATCATTTTTGTTATTTGTTTCTATTTGTTTCTTTCAATTCAATAGGCAAAACCAGCCATGTGTTTGCTTTTTCTATTTTTTAGAAAACATCTTACATCAAGTGAGGCTAGAAACCCCTCACTAGAAAGAGCCCATTCTTACTGATCTTTTTTCTTCTAGAGGTCAGAGGGACTAAGTTACTTGCTCCTTTAAAGAGGTCAATAATTGTACAGCAAAATAAACCCCACTTAAATAATGCTAAAGTAAAGTCACCCTTGACTGACAGTTGTAATAGATTTATCATTTTGAACTTATTGAAGGTCCAAATGTGGTACAATACTAGAAGACTTTAAAGAGGAATGCTATGAAAGCACTGAGATGAAAATACAATTGAACATACCTTTGTTTTGTTTGTATGAAAGTTTTGGCTAAATCAATTGTTTAATACATATGGCAGGGATGCCAACAATTGCTTAGTACTTCATTTTTCCATATAACACATTTATATTATTATATAGTAGGCTAATAAAGATGCTTGAAGATTTTTTATATAAGTGAGAAATTGTAACCACATAACTTTACCTAAAAAAGGGGGACGTTTGTCATTCTATATTAGATGATATATATTTATCATTCTTTTATGTGAACAGTGGCGAAATACTACTTACTGTTTAGGGAAAGTTTACATCCTTTTGGTTTGGGTCAATGTATATTCTATTTCCCTGTCTCATTCATAACTCAGCATTATGTTGGTGTTTAATAATACTTCATTCTCTGCAAAGACTCTGCATCTTATTAATTTCTTTTTTTTTTTTTTGCGATATAGATGATGCAGTGTGAGGATTCAATTATAATCTTGATTAATCCAATGTTTATTAAGGTTGATTGACATAACCATTATGGATGAAGTGTGATATCTAAGAGGTGATTTACAATCATTTCACACTGTGAATTGCTTTTGTATTTTTTGAGTTATGTATATTAAAAAACCATCACATTTTCACAATTTAGAATGATCCTCTATGGGAAAAGTTTAAACATGTCTACAGTCAATGCCAGTGAAAAATTGCTTTAGATTTCACAAGAAGATGATGCCTAAATGGTAGAAAATGAGGATTTAGAAGTAAAATATTTCTGTATCATGAAGAAGGTTTCATTAAGTTCTTTTTTTTTTTTTTGTTTAAATGATTTTTATTGAAAATTGGTACATTGAAAATGAACAAGATATATAGTTTCAGTTACATCACAATAGCCTCATAGCTGTTCACGGTAAAGACAGTCATCATTAATGATTAATCCAATTTCCATAAGGGTTATTGGGATTTTTTGAAGGAAGAAGTGAGTCATAACATATCATTGGAAGATATAAAAGAATATAGAGGGTGCTAGTAAGCGGGGGTAGGGAGATAGGGGTTAAGAGGGGGAATGGAGGGGGAGAAGATGGTGTCCCGCCTGGCCTACTCTCCTTAAGGTCATGGGGGGGAAAGTAGTTGTAGCTTATAAAAGTTTTGGGTATAGAATGTCGGGGGGACTGTTTAGGTGTGGTCAACATAAGACCCTTGATCCCATATAAATTGGATATTGCAAATCGTGTCTTGTTTACCTAGATAACAGTAATGCATCCTTTCTAGCGTGAGGACATGATCTACTTCAGATTTCCATTGGGCAATAGACGGTATCTCACATGTCTTCCATTTCCTAGGGATTAAGCGTTTAGCACAAGAGAGCATTAAGAGAAGCAGCTTTCTGCGGTAAACGCAAGCGATTTTAGGGATTAGATTAAGAATTATAATTGATGGGGAAAGTGTGATTGGTACCCCCAGAGTATGGGCTATGTGTCTTTCTACTTGGTTCCAGAAGGTATGTAGGAGGGGGCACGACCACCATATGTGGGTGAGGGTACCTTCCTCCCCGCATCGTCTCCAACAGCTGGAGGAGGCGGTAGGATATATGATCCTCAGGCGCTGAGGGGTTAAATACCACCGAGCTAATATTTTGTAGTTTAATTCAGATATGGTCAAGGATAGGGAGGCAGAATGTGTATGTCGAAAGCATTGTCTCCAGGTCTCAGTGTCAAGGTCATCTTGGAGTTCAACTGCCCACTTAGTGAGATATGTAGGTCTTTTTTCAGGGAAAGAGCCCCTGAGTATTTTGTATGCTAGAGAGATGTGTGCTCTATTTATATTCGGGTTGGTGCATAACCGTTCAAAAGTGGTCAAGGGTCTAAGTATCATTTCTTTGTGCGGGCAGTGGATGATCGCGTGCCTAATCTGTAGGTAGGAGTACCAACGGTGGAAGGGTGGGCCTAGTTCATCATTAAGGGTAAGTCTGTCCTTGACTCCCGAGGTGTCGGTCACTAAATAAACTGGTAGGGACCCATGAGGTCTATTAGTTGAGTTGTGAGAGTGTAGGTCGTGCTTGAGAAAGAGGTGATATCGAAGGAGGGGGGTCAGGGGGGAAAGTACAGTAGAGATTCCCTTTGTGTGAGTGAGTACATCATCCCACACTTCTAAGGAAGCTTTAATATAGTCATTGTCTTGTATAGTGCGAGGTCTGGATTCTTTAGGGATCCAGGGGAGGTCTCTTATGGGGTTAGCCTGAGCTAGGTGGCCCTCCATCTGTATCCAGAGCTTCGAGGGGTTGGCATGATTCCAAGCTATAACCCTGGCTAAATGTGCGGCTTTATAGTAATTAGAAAGATTAGGGACGCCAAGGCCTCCATCTTCTTTACTCAAATACATGGTGTGCTGAGCTATCCTTGGACGCTTATATGACCATATAAAGGAGTTAATCATTTTTTGTTGTGCTGAGAGAAAGGGTTTCGGTAAGGTCAGAGGGAGGGCCTGAAACAGATATAAGTATCTGGGGACTATCATCATCTTCACCGTGTTGATGCGCCCTAGCCATGATAAATGTCCCTGTTTATGCCAGTTTTCCAATGAGGATTTAACGCTCGTGTGGAGATTGATAAAGTTATCTGGAAAGAGTGTGTGTGGATCTTTGGAGATTGTCAGACCTAGATATTTAAGTTTATCTGGTAGTGTGAACTTTGTTTGTCGCGTAATGTACAGCATTTCTTGAGGGGTTAGATTTATTGGCAATAGACCCGACTTCTCCATGTTAATAGAGAAGTTGGAAACCTGTTTGTATGTGTCTAGGATTTGTATGAGAGCGGGGAGTGCCAGTATTTCGACTGTGATAGCGAATAGTAGGGGTGAGAGCGGGCACCCTTGATGTGTGCCATTGGAAATGGGGAAAGGTTGGGAAATATTATTGTTGACTTTAATTTTTGCGCTCGGGTTGTGATAAAGGGCCTTTATTCTGGAAATGAAGAGCTCGGAAAAGCCGAACTTTGACAGGGTGGACCACATAAATTGCCAGTCCACCCTGTCAAATGCTTTCTCAGCATCCGTCGAAAGCACGGTTAGGGGTGTGCGGGTAAGGTGGGCTTGTTGGAGTGAGTGAAGTAATCTAGTAGTGTTATCTTTCGCCTCTCTCCCCTTAATGAAGCCCACCTGATCGGGGTGGACTATGTTGGGCAATATTTCATTCATGCGATTGGCTAAAATTTTGGCATATATTTTCATATCAATATTTATAAGGGAGATTGGCCTATAGTTACTGACTACATCATTGGGTTTGCCCGGTTTAGGAATCACCGTGATTACTGCTTCTAGAAGGGAGCTGGGCAAAACAGCGCCCTGATCTATATCGTTAAAAAGTGACAGGAGTTGGGGGTTTATATGTTCTTGTAAGAGCTGGTAAAATTTAGATGTGAGGCCGGCTGGGCCTGGGGATTTGCCATTTGGTAAGGACTTAATAACTAAATTGATGTCTCTCAGGGTGAAGGGAGAGTCTAAGAGTTGTTTATCGACATCTGTGATAGAGGTTGTAGGGACAGTGTTCAAGTATGTTTCTATTTTCTCTTTCCTGTCTTGTGATGCGGAATCTGCAAGATTATATAGTTACTTATAGTAAGAAGCAAATGAGTTGACAATTTCTTCATTTTTGTGGGTTGTCTCACCAGATGGGTGACGGATTGTCTTAATGAAATTGGAGAGCCTTTGTTTTTTAAGGGACCTGGCCAGTAGGCGACCTGATTTATTACTTTCTATGAAAAACTTAGATTTAGTAGTTAACGCTCTCATATGGGCTTTTTGAATGAGAAATTTATTTAGGGCTTCTCTAGCGTCATTTAATTTGGAGAGTTTGGTTGCGGAGGATGGATCCGCTCTAAGAGTGGTTTCACAGGTAGTTAGTTCGTCAGATAATGAGGTGAACTGGGCATTGTGAATCTTGCGTTGTGTGGCGGTGTGCTTTATTATTACCCCCCTGATGAAACATTTATATGCCTCCCAATTGTTCGCAGGTGTCGTGTCCTCGGGTTTGTTTAGGGCGAAGAATTCGGCCGAGAGTTTTTTAATGTCATCAACTGTTGCTTGGTTAGTCAGTATATGGTCATTGAGTCTCCAGTTCAATGTAGTATGTGGTTTGCTAGCCCATTTGAATTCTGTATGTACCATACTGTGATCAGACCAAGAGGTGTGCGTGATTTTAGAATGTACAAGGGCAGAAAGCAGAGCCTGATCACATAGTATGTAATCCAACCTGGAGTACGTGTGTTGTGGATGTGAGAAAAAAGTGTAGTCTTTTCTGTTGGTATGTACTACTCGCCAGGTGTCAAATAGGTTAATAGATCGTAAGGCTGCACAATTAGAGTTGAGAGTATTATTACACAGATAGGATTTTCCACTAGAGGTGTCTAGTAGTGGGTTCATGGGGAAATTAAAATCTCCACCCGCAATGATGGGTCCTTTAGCTCGGTCTAGTATTTTGTTAACCAGGGTTTTGAAGAAGTTGGGGGTGGGCCTGTTTGGTGCATAGGTGTTTACCAATGTGACCGGGGAGCCGTAACATAAACCGACAAGGATTAGGATCCTACCCTCAGTATCTGTATGTTTCTGTAGTAGTTCGAATGGGAAGCCTCGTCTGAATGAAATGCTGACCCCATTTTTCCTATTTGTACCGGAGCTATAGTAGTGTTGGTCAAAATATCTTTTGGATAAAGTGGGTTCGTTACTTTTCTTAAAGTGTGTTTCTTGGACCATAATAACGTCAATTTTCCGTTTATAAAAGTCATGGAACGCTATAGAGCATTTTTCGGCTGAAAGAAAGCCCTTAACATTCTGGGTGGCTATGTGTAATGTTTCTTCTTTATGGTGTGCTGTATGAGACATCGTAATGTCGGGTATCCAACACCTACCTACTCTTCGGTATGAAGGGACCAGACAGGACACCAAATGGGAGAGGAAAAGGTTAACTACTGTTAGTGTTGTAGAAGAGGAGTTTCCAAAGAAAGGTTAGTTAGTGGGAGTCAGAGAAAATGGGAGAGAAGGAAAGAGAGGTTATGACTTTTTTAAAAAAAAGCAATATTAGAGTAAATAACAATATTTATAACAATAGTAATTCAATCAACATTAATATAAAATGCAAAATACAAGTATTGCGCTGAGAAGAGAGGGAAGAAAATTATGCAATAGAGTCTCAGCTCAAAACCTGTAACTCTGATCTTTAAACTTTGGTCTTTGGTCTCGGGGGTCTTTATTACAGGCCGGGTATCTGGGTAGAGTAAGGTAGTGTAGTGGTCGACTGATTCTAAGTGGCATTGTTCTATTATGTAGGGGCTCATAACTTCTCTACAATGCCTTAATTCAGCTATGCCTGGTTGATTTTATTATGTCCTGTCTGGAAGAGTGTGGGGATTAGTAGGAAGTGTCATATGGGGACCTTATTCTGTTAGTTGAAGTGTAGTTGATGTTCAATGAGGTTGGAGTGTATGTGTGCTGTCCATGCCACTAGAGTTAGGTCAGGCGATGTTAAGTCGCGGACATTTAAATAGTTAGTGTGTCGTGGTGTCGTTATAACTCAGTAAAAGTCTCAGGACATGTACAGGAGGTTTAATAGATTCTAAGAGGGAATTCCTCTAAGAGGAACTGAGGTATATGTTCAGTTTCGGGGTCTTAGGTAGGAGGATGGGTGGGTCTGTTAGTGAGGTTAAATACGTAGTTGGGGTGAGTTAATGTCATATGACACGTCAAGAGTTTAGAAGCAATGTGGGAACATTTACAGGGAAATGTAAAATATCAGTGCAGGTAAAACATATCGAACTCAATAAATTCCATAACATAATACAGTTAATTTTGCCTTAACAGAAGGCATAATGTAATACAAACAAAGCTCAGTATCCCTGGGTCCATGGTGTCTCTTTGATTCAGAAGGTCTGTTCAGTGTCACCGTATTCTGCCTAGTAGGGTGTGGGGGTTGGCTAAGGGGATTATGTGGAGGTCTTGTACTGTTGAGGTGTGTTCATTTTTTCAGGGTAATTGAGAAGTATACATGCTGTCTGAGTTATTGTGGCCGAGTCTAAAGTCTGGAAGTCACGGTCATTTAAGTAGTCGAAGTATTGTGTCATCCCTTAATCTCGGTAGGGGCTCTGACTGTGTGATGAGGTGTGTATAAATTTGTAATGGCTCCTCTCTATGAGAGTCATATGCATATGAACCCCGATAGGGGCCCTGGTTGTATAATGAGGTGTGGATAAATTTGTAACGGCGCCTCTTTATGAGAGTCACCTGTCCATGGTCTGCGCTGAGGGCCTAGGAAGAGGGAGTGGTTGGGCCTATAAGTACGGTCAGGTGTGTAGTGAGGAGAGATAATGTCTAGTGGCCTGTTTAAAGTTTAGTAGCGGTATGTCAACATTTGTAGGGAAATAATAAACAACAGAACATTTATAACATATTAAACTTTGTGGATATCATAACATAACAGAATGGAACTTATCTTCATTTTGAACATAATTCTAAACCAGCAGATCATATTGCTCATAAGAGGTTGAGATGCTACAGTCTATATGTGTTGGGCATCTCATGCCTGGGAATCAAGGCCTAATAAAGGAGGAAGAGGAGAGAAAAAAAAAAAGGGAGGCATATACAGATAGACAGTACATTGCATTGCATTTACTCATCTGATGGAGTCTGAGTCCGAGGTGCCTGAGTTGTTGGAAAATATTTGTCTTCTTTTGGTTTGGTTAGAGTCAATGTCTGGATCAGGTCTCCGCTGGGACTTAAAGCCTGTTGAACCATCTTGGGGTCTTTGAGATGATTGATGGTTTGTTGTGTCAGGCGCTGAAATTTTTAGAATGTTGCAGAATCTGTGAATGTCAGAGGGAGCAGGGCACTCCGTCTTCTTCCCGTTTTTCACCACTATTACTGAGGTAGGAAATCCCCATCTGTATGGAATGTGAAGTGAACGGAGGTGTGCTGTTAGGGGTTGAAAGTCCCGTTGTTTCTGCAATGTTCTGAGTGAGAGGTCTTGGTAGATTTGAATTCGATGACCTTGGAAATGTATGTTTTGTTTTTTCCTGGCGGTGTTATATATTTCTTCTTTTTGACAGTAATTTTGGAAATGTACCACAATGTCTCTTGGAGGGGAGTCATCTGGGGGCTTCGGACGCAGTGCTCTGTGAGCTCTGTCTAGTGGAATGTCTAGGTTTTCAGGGGAGTTTTCTCTAAGAATGTCTGCAAAGAGAGCCTGTAGGAAGTCTCGGATATCATTGTTCAATACAGACTCTGGTATCCCCCTGAAGCGAAGGTTACCCCTTCTGGTGCGATTTTCCAAATCGTCAATTTTATCTTCGAGTTCTGAGATATGACGGTCTTGTTGGGTTTGACTCGTGGAGAGATGTGCAAGTTTTTGTGCTACCACAAACTCGTGTTCTTCTAGGTTGTCAACCCTATGGCTCAGGTCACTGATCTCTTTTTTCAAATCAGCGCATTCCTCTTTGATGCATGTCTTAACCTGCTCAATTAGAGTTACAATAGCTTTATATGTTATTGGTGTGTCCTCCTCTAGGGTCATAGTTGAGGGTGCCACTTCAATGTTTGTAGGCGGACTATTGACTTGCTCTTCTTCTATAGCGTCCGAAATAGACTCTGTTGTTTTAGTCAAAGGCGGTTGGTCTGTCTGCTTAAAGAAAGCATGAACTGCAGGCTGGGTTGATTGTTGCAGCTTTTGGGGTTTATCTTGACAAGTGTTCTTTCTTTGCGACATAGTGTCTGGAGGTGGTGTTATGGCACCGGAGTTAACTGAAAGTGTTGTCGCACACTGTACCCCCTAGGGGTTTTGCCCTCACAGGGCGATCACGGTGAAGGGTAGATGGGGTATGACCCGTCACACCGTGGTGTGGCGGGAAAGGGAGCGGGGGTACGTGCGTGTAGTGCCCAATAATCAGGGGCCCAGAGTCAAGGGTATATGTGCTTAGATAATTTGCCTGCAGCCAAGAGATTCATACAGTCTATGTATATCGTTAGTACTGAGGAAAGGGTGGCAACCTTCAATGGTCAGAGGTTCTAATGTTTAGTATCCAAAGAGTTAGGTTAGGCCCCAATTATATTCTTGAAAAGATTGTCCATTTATTGAGGAAAATATTGAAACTTTCATTAGGCTATGACCATGCGTGTCAGTAAAGCAGCGTCTGTGGTATTATGGCAGCATGCAGGGTAACCTTCTCCCATCTGTTGCACCAAGAGCTGCGCACGTGGTGTTAAACACAGCGTTACTAGTTATTCTGATGTGTCCCCTAATTTGGGGTATTTCCACGTGGCTTTAAGGTTGGAGAGGGAGCCTTCTGGAAGGGATTGTAAGTGTGTCCCCCCTGTGATGTTTTGCGGATAGGGCAAGATATGGCGTGCAGGCCTTACCGGGTGTTGTAGAGCGAAGTCCGGTCTGAGGGAGATGTCACGAGCTGCAGCATTAGAGGTGCATCTTAGTATGAGCTGCGAAGGTTTGTGATGCAAGCATCAAGTGTTGATCTCGGTCCTGGGTGTTGATCCTGGATGTTCCGGTCCGTGTACTGTTAGGTCCGTGGTCTAATATTGTCGCTTGCTATGGTGAAGGCCGAAAGCCTAAGGAGTCGTTACGGCAGCGTACACGTAGAGGAGCAGGACCATCGAGTCTCCGATCAAGTTTTCAGGTGTTAGGAATATCTTGTAGTTGTTGTGGGCTTTTTATTTGAGCGTTAAGTCATGATTAAAAGCATTTATACCCGGCCCGCAGTCAGAGCCTCAGTGAAGTGCGGCCATCATGCTCGGCTGCTCGCTCCGCCCCTTTCATTAAGTTCTTTATGACAACTAATACTTGAAATTAATTAATGCAAATACATTTTGACTTAATTAATTGAACGGTCTTAGTTAAAGGACAATGGCAATTATGAAAACTTGCCCCACACCAACAGCTGTCTTAACACAGTTTTTTGGGCCTGCAAAATCTCTTTTAATTGAAACAAAGAAAACAATTACAAAATGACTACAGTGGTGGCTGTGATTTTCAATGTTAGTGGGGAAAAACAAAAAAACATCCCTTGACAATTCCTTAAACTCAGCCCTTTTGGCACTCACCCAGACAAAAAGAGAGGGTGGGGGTGCTCAAGCATCATGACTATAAACAACAGCATCAACAACATCATGTTGTGTGCAGTGCTAACACATGGGTCTAATATGCAAGGTAACAATTATGGGAGACAAAGGGATAGAGGGTCCTGCCAATTAGCTCTCATAAAGATGATGTACAAAGCTACTGGGCTTGTAAGCTTACATAAAGGGAGTCAAGGGGATGATGGAGGAGAGGAACTAAGATAAGAAAATGTTAGTGAATATTGTATGCATCCCTGAACATTAGAGTTTTTAATTAGTGCTTGAAAGTTTAAAAACTAGGGAAGAGTTTAATGAAGTTAGGCAGAGAGTTCCACAAGATAGGGGCCAATCTGAAGATGTCTTGTAGATGAGAATGTAAGGAGGTAACAAGAGGAGGATAGGAGGTCTTGAGCAGAGCGAAGGGGATGGGAGGGAGAGTATAAGGAAACAAGGTCACAGATACAGGGGGAACAGTATTACTGAGAGCTTTGAATGTCAGAATCAGATTTTGTTTGTTTTGTTTTGGAGGTTTGAGGAAGCCAGTGAAGGGACTGGCAGAGAGGTGCAACAGGTGAGGAGAAACATGTAATGAAGATCCGCCTGGCAGAGGCATTATTAATGGATTGTAAGGGAGATCGATGGCAGCTAGGGAGGCCAAAGAGGATGGAGTTGCAATAGTCAAGGTGGGAAATGATGAGAGTCAAGTGTGGGTAAGCAAAGTTAGGGTAATTCTGTTATTATCAATATTGAAAGATGGGGATTAGGGATTTTAGAATGGAGGGGTAAAGAGCTCAGTTTTGGAGAAATTTATCTTAAGGTAGTTATAGGATATCCAGGATTAAATATTAGACAGTGATAGGAGTTAGTACAGAAGGGAATAACTCTGGTGTAGAGGTAGATTTGGTATAATCAGCATAAAAATTAAATTGAAATCTATGGGCATTTATAAAGGAAACTAAGGATGTTGCATAAATTGGGAAGAGAAGGGGACCAAGTTCAGATCCTTGTAGTACCCCAAAAGAAAGTGGTAAAAGGTTGCCTACCCTCTATTCCCCCCTCCACATTTGAATTTGCCTCTCCCTCCTTTTCCCTCTCCTTCCGTCTCCCTCCTCCCCATCCCTCCTTCCCCCTACTTGCCACTCTCTGCATTGATTATTTTCTGTAGTGTAGTGGACCCGCCCCCCTCCAGCGATGGGCCATCCACTGACTACTTTCTAACCCTCCCACACCACCAACGATTGGCACCACTGCTACCTGCAAGTCTATTTCTGCATTGCCCCAGAAATAGCATGATCTCGCTACTGTTAATGAGATTGTGGCAGAGAGAGGCCCAGGACAGCTGCGTCATACAGGTTACAGTGCTGGTCCTCACGGGCTTAATGACCAGCGCCGTACAGGATACAGTGCTGGTCATTAAGAGGTTAACACTCAGTATGGTTAGGTTAATACTGCAAATGTAAATAATTACTTTTCATAGACACTGTACAAAGGCATTTATCCAAATACCACAATGTTTGTAATAATATATTTCTATCATCATTTTGCCCCATCTTTCTGCTTTATTGTATCCTTTTGCGAGACATAACTTTTTGGCAAAGTGTTTTTACAGATTATTATTTAGCCGATTCTATTGATATGAATGGGATCTGATAATAGTAACCCGTGGATAATATTTAGGAAGCACACATCGAAAAAAAAGGTACCATGTAAACTATTGAGAGATGTTAAGTTTTAAAAAGGAAATGTTAATAATTAACGGTTGCCAATAAGGTAAAATATACCTTGTGCCTCTGAAGAGATTCCTTGTTGGGTTACAGCTGAAATGATTCTGTATTTCCCTTTTAAATAAATATTACTGATGTAAATGTTTAGACTAAATATCTCTATATATTGCTTTTAAGATGGCAACAGTAAGGCTTATAATTTGAAGTGCTGCATTACAAGCGTTCCAAAAATCTCTGGTTAATTTTCCAAAAGTACCCCAACTGCCCCTAAAATAAAGTATATTTTAGCTTTTTATTTAAAAAATTTAGCATTTTTTTAAAATAAAAAACAACTGCAGAAATGCTTAAAGTTGGCGGGTGTGGAATGTTAGAAAAAAAAAACGTAACTGAAAAGTGCCTTTATGTTGCGGTCTATGGGGAACTGTGTGTTCCCTGTAAATATATATGTATATGCTTATTTACATATATATGTATGTGTTAATATGTGTATATACACATATAAACACATAAATATATGTTATATATTCATATACATATATATATTTAAGATCTGCTACCCATCGCTGCGCGACTAACCCCCCTCACTGCACTAGCTTCTCATGCCGTGTCTCACAGCATGAGAACGAGGCTGGCTCCCATTCGAGCCTATGGAAGCTTGATCTTATGAACGCAATGCTTCTGTGCTTCTGCTGCATGCGCTGGCATTACGAGTGGAGCGCAAATATAACGCTTGCAAAAGCCCAATTTTGTGCTCCACTCGTTATCTGGCTTAAAATAAATTAAAACAACAACAAAAAAAAAAATCTAATTCTGAATACTGGGTGATTTTACAGGTTGTAACTAGTGATGTTGCGAACCTTAAAATTTCGGTTCGCGAACGGCGGACTCGAACTTCCGCGACTGTTCGCGAACTGCGCGAACCGCCATTGACTTCAATAGGCAGGCGAACTTTAAAACCCACAATGACTCTTTCTGGCCACAATAGTGATGGAAAAGTTGTTTCAAAGGGACTAACACCTGGACTGTGGCATGCTGGAGGGGGATCCATGGCAAAACTCCCACGGAAAATTACATAGTTGATGCAGAGTCTGGTTTTAACCCATAAAGGGCCTTAATCACCTAACATTCCTAAATTTTTTTTTTAATAAAGTGCTTTAAAACATCAGGTATGATGTTGTATTGATCAGGTAGTGTAAGGGTTACACCCGCTTCACAGTGACAGACCAAACTCCCTTTGTAACGCACCGCAAACAACTGCAAACAGTCCATTTGCACAACCACGAGATAGATAGATTTGATAGATAGATACATAGATTACATAGATCAATAGATGCAATATACATATGATAGATACAAAGTACATAGATCAATAGATGCAATATACATTTGATAGATACGAATTACATAGATCAAACGATGCAATATACATTTGATAGATACAAATTACATAGATCAAAAGATGCAATATACATTTGATAGATACGAATTACATAGATCAATAGATGAAATTTATATTTGATAGATACGATTGATAGTTAGATAGATTTGATAGATAAATAGATAGATTTGATAGATATATGATTTCCCTGACAGAGTATAACAATAAGACATGCGGTCTGGGACCCGTGGTGTGTTAAGTAGTATTATTCTTAGCAGTTTACTACCTGATACTCCCCCTATCGGGGGAGGTCTATATGGCCTGCATTTTTGGAACAGGGAGATGGAAGAAGATGATTGGTCTGTCCTCCTACCTCAAATTTGGCCTAAACACAAGTGGCTGTCTCAAATTAGTCTGGCCACGAGATTGATAGATTTGATAGATAGATAGATATACATAGATTGATAGTTAGATAGAATCCATAGAAGATAAATAGATCGATTTGATAGATATATAATTACCCTGACAAAGTATAATAATAAAACATGCGGTCTGGGACCCATGTTAACTAGGTTGTGTTAAGTAGTACTATTCTTAGCACTTTAATCCCTTTTACTCCCCCTATCAGGGGAGGTCTATATGGCCTGCATGATTACCCTGACAAAGTATAACAACAAAACATGTGGTCTGGGACCCATGGTAACTAGGTTGTGTTAAGTAGTACTGTTCTTAGCACTTTAATCCCTGTAACTCCCCCTATCGGGGGAGGTCTATATGGCCTGCATGATTACCCTGACAAAGTATAACAAAAAGACCTGCGGTCTGGGACCCATGGTAACAAGGTTGTGTTTATTTTAGTACTATTCTTAGCACTTTAATCCATGTTACTCCCCCTATCTGGGTAGGTCTATATGGCCTGCATGATTACCCTGACAAAGTATAACAACAAGTACTACGGTCTGGGACCCATGGTAACTAGGTTGTGTTAAGTAGTACTATTCTTAGCAGTTTAATACCTGTTACTCCCCATATCGGGGGAGGTCTATATGGCCTGCATGATTATCCTGACAAAGTATAACAACAAAACATGCGGTCTGGGACCCATGGTAACTAGGTTGTGTTAAGTAGTGCTGTTCTTAGCACTTTAATCCCTGTAAGTCCCCCTATCGGGGGAGGTCTATATGGCCTACATGATTACCCTGACAAAGTATAACAACAAAACATGTGATCTGGGACCCATGGTAACTAGGTTGTGTTAAGTAGTACTATTCTTAGCACTTTAATCCATGTAACTCCCCCTATTGGGGGAGGTCTATATGGCCTGCATGATTACCCTGACAAAGTATAACAACAAAACATGTGGTCTGGGACCCATGGTAACTAGGTTGTGTTAAGTAGTACTATTCTTAGCACTTTAATCCCTGTAACTCCCTCTATCGGGGGAGGTCTATATGGCCTGCATGATTACCCTGACAAAGTATAACAACAAAACATGTGGTCTGGGACCCATGGTAACAAGGTTGTGTTAAGTAGTACTATTCTTAGCAGTTTAATACCTGTTACTCCCCATATCGGGGGAGGTCTATATGGCCTGCATGATTATCCTGACAAAGTATAACAACAAAACATGCGGTCTGGGACCCATGGTAACTAGGTTGTGTTAAGTAGTGCTGTTCTTAGCACTTTAATCCCTGTAAGTCCCCCTATCGGGGGAGGTCTATATGGCCTACATGATTACCCTGACAAAGTATAACAACAAAACATGTGGTCTGGGACCCATGGTAACTAGGTTGTGTTAAGTAGTACTATTCTTAGCACTTTAATCCCTGTAACTCCCTCTATCGGGGGAGGTCTATATGGCCTGCATGATTACCCTGACAAAGTATAACAACAAAACATGTGGTCTGGGACCCATGGTAACAAGGTTGTGTTTATATTAGTACTATTCTTAGTACTTTAATCCATGTTACTCCCCCTATCTGGGTAGGTCTATATGGCCTGCATGATTACCCTGACAAAGTATAACAACAAGACCTGCGGTCTGGGACCCATGGTAACTAGGTTGTGTTAAGTAGTACTATACTTAGCAGTTTAATACCTGTTACTCCCCATATCGGGGGAGGTCTATTTGGCCTGCATGATTATCCCGACAAAGTATAACAACAAGTACTGCGGTCTGGGACCCATGGTAACTAGGTTGTGTTAAGTAGTACTGTTCTTAGCACTTTAATCCCTGTAACTCCCCCTATCGGGGGAGGTCTATATGGCCTGCATGATTATCCCGACAAAGTATAACAACAAAACATGCGGTCTGGGACCCATGGTAACTAGGTTGTGTTAAGTAATACTGTTCTTAGCACTTTAATCCCTGTAACTCCCCCTATTGGGGAGGTCTATATGGCCTGCATGATTACCCTGACAAAGTATAACAACAAAACATGTGGTCTGGGACCCATGGCAAATAGGTTGTGTTAAGTAGTACTATTCTTAGCACTTTAATCCCTGTAACTCCCTCTATAGGGGGAGGTCTATATGGCCTGCATGATTACCCTGACAAAGTATAACAACAAAACATGCGGTCTGGGACCCATGGTAACTAGGTTGTGTTAAGTAGTACTGTTCTTAGCACTTTAATCCCTGTAACCCCCCTATCGGGGGAGGTCTATATGGCCTGCATGATTACCCTGACAAAGTATAACAACAAAACATGTGGTCTGGGACCCATGGTAACTAGGTTGTATTAAGTTGTACTATTCTTAGCACTTTAATACCTGTTACTCCCCCTATCTGGGGAGGTCTATATGGACTGCATGATTAACCTAACAAAGTATCACAACAAGACATGCGGTCTGGGACCCATGGTAACTAGGTTGTGTTAAGTAGTACTGTTCTTAGCAGTTTAATACCTGTTACTCCCCATATCGGGGGAGGTCTATATGGCCTGCATGATTACCCTGACAAAGTATAACAACAAGACATGCGGTCTGGGACCCATGGTAACTAGGTCGTGTTAAGTAGTACTGTTCTTAGCACTTTATTACCTGTTAGTCCCGATATCGGGGGAGGTCTATATTGCCTGCATGATTACCCTGACAAAGTATAATAATAAAACATGCGGTCTGCGACCGATGGTAATTAGGTTGTGTTTAGTAGTACTATTCTTAGCACTTTAATCCCTTTTGCTCCCCCTATCGGGGGAGGTCTATATGGGCTGCATGATTTCCCTGACAAAATATAACAACAAGACATGCGGTCTGGTACCCATGGTAACTAGGTTGTGTTAAGTAGTACTATTCTTAGCACTTTAATACCTGTTACTCCCCCTATCTGGGGAGGTCTATATGGCCTGCATGATTACCCTGACAAAGTATAACAACAAAACATGTGGTCTGGGACCCATGGTAACTAGGTTGTGTTAAGTAGTACTATTCTTAGCACTTTAATCCCTGTAACTCCCCCTATTGGGGAGGTCTATATGGCCTGCATGATTACCCTGACAAAGTATAACAACAAAACATGTGTACTGGGACCCATGGCAACTAGGTTGTGTTAAGTAGTACTATTCTTAGCACTTTAATCCCTGTAACTCCCTCTATCGGGGGAGGTCTATATGGCCTGCATGATTACCCTGACAAAGTATAACAACAAAACATGCGGTCTGGGACCCATGGTAACTAGGTTGTGTTAAGTAGTACTGTTCTTAGCACTTTAATCCCTGTAACTCCCCCTATCGGGGGAGGTCTATATGGCCTGCATGATTACCCTGACAAAGTATAACAACAAAACATGTGGTCTGAGACCCATGGTAACTAGGTTGTGTTAAGTAGTACTATTCTTAGCACTTTAATACCTGTTAATCCCCCTATCTGGGGAGGTCTATATGGCCTGCATGATTAACCTAACAAAGTATCACAACAAGACATGCGGTCTGGGACCCATGGTAACTAGGTTGTGTTAAGTAGTACTGTTCTTAGCAGTTTAATACCTGTTACTCCCCATATCGGGGGAGGTCTATATGGCCTGCATGATTACCCTGACAAAGTATAACAACAAGACATGCGGTCTGGGACCCATGGTAACTAGGTCGTGTTAAGTAGTACTGTTCTTAGCACTTTATTACCTGTTAGTCCCGATATCGGGGGAGGTCTATATTGCCTGCATGATTACCCTGACAAAGTATAATAATAAAACATGCGGTCTGCGACCGATGGTAATTAGGTTGTGTTTAGTAGTACTATTCTTAGCACTTTAATCCCTTTTGCTCCCCCTATCGGGGGAGGTCTATATGGGCTGCATGATTTCCCTGACAAAATATAACAACAAGACATGCGGTCTGGTACCCATGGTAACTAGGTTGTGTTAAGTAGTACTATTCTTAGCACTTTAATACCTGTTACTCCCCCTATCTGGGGAGGTCTATATGGCCTGCATGATTACCCTGACAAAGTATAACAACAAAACATGTGGTCTGGGACCCATGGTAACTAGGTTGTGTTAAGTAGTACTATTCTTAGCACTTTAATCCCTGTAACTCCCCCTATTGGGGAGGTCTATATGGCCTGCATGATTACCCTGACAAAGTATAACAACAAAACATGTGTACTGGGACCCATGGCAACTAGGTTGTGTTAAGTAGTACTATTCTTAGCACTTTAATCCCTGTAACTCCCTCTATCGGGGGAGGTCTATATGGCCTGCATGATTACCCTGACAAAGTATAACAACAAAACATGCGGTCTGGGACCCATGGTAACTAGGTTGTGTTAAGTAGTACTGTTCTTAGCACTTTAATCCCTGTAACTCCCCCTATCGGGGGAGGTCTATATGGCCTGCATGATTACCCTGACAAAGTATAACAACAAAACATGTGGTCTGAGACCCATGGTAACTAGGTTGTGTTAAGTAGTACTATTCTTAGCACTTTAATACCTGTTACTCCCCCTATCTGGGGAGGTCTATATGGCCTGCATGATTAACCTAACAAAGTATCACAACAAGACATGCGGTCTGGGACCCATGGTAACTAGGTTGTGTTAAGTAGTACTGTTCTTAGCAGTTTAATACCTGTTATTCCCCATATCGGGGGAGGTCTATATGGCCTGCATGATTACCCTGACAAAGTATAACAACAAGACATGCGGTCTGGGACCCATGGTAACTAGGTCGTGTTAAGTAGTACTGTTCTTATCACTTTATTACCTGTTAGTCCCGATATCGGGGGAGGTCTATATTGCCTGCATGATTACCCTGACAAAGTATAATAATAAAACATGCGGTCTGCGACCGATGGTAATTAGGTTGTGTTTAGTAGTACTATTCTTAGCACTTTAATCCCTTTTGCTCCCCCTATCGGGGGAGGTCTATATGGGCTGCATGATTTCCCTGACAAAATATAACAACAAGACATGCGGTCTGGTACCCATGGTAACTAGGTTGTGTTAAGTAGTACTATTCTTAGCACTTTAATACCTGTTACTCCCCCTATCTGGGGAGGTCTATATGGCCTGCATGATTACCCTGACAAAGTATAAAAATAAAACATGCGGTCTGGGACCCATGGTAATTAGGTTGTGTTTAGTAGTACTATTCTTACCACTTTAATCCCTTTTACTCCCCCTATTGGGGGAGGTCTATATGGCCTGCATGATTACCCTGACAAAGTATAACAACAAAACATGTGTACTGGGACCCATGGTAATTAGGTTGTGTTTAGTAGTACTATTCTTAGCACTTTAATCCCTTTTACTCCCCCTATCGGGGGAGGTCTATTTGGCCTGCATGATTACCCTGACAAAATATAACAATAAGACATGCGGTCTGTGACCCATGGTAAGGTTGTGTTAAGTAGTACTAATCTTAGCACTTTAATCCCTGTAAATCCCCCTATCGGGGGAGGTCTATACGGCCTGCCTGATTACCCTGACAAAATATAACAACAAGGCATGCAGTCTGGGACCCATGGTAACTAGGTTGTGTACTGTAAAGTAGTACTATTCTTAGCACTTTAATCCCTGTAACTCCCCCTATCGGCGGAGGTCTATACGGCCTGCCTGATTACCCTGACAAAATATAACAATAAGACATGCGGTCTGGGACCCATGGTAACTAGGTTGTGTTTAGTAGTACTATTCTTAGCACTTTAATACGTGTTACTCCACCTATCGGGGGAGGTCTATATGGCCTGCCTGATTACCCTGACAAAATATAACAATAAGACATGCGGTCTGTGACCCATGGTAAGGTTGTGTTAAGTAGTACTATTCTTAGCACTTTAATACCATTTACTCCCCCTATTGGGGGAGGTCTATATGGCCTGAATGATTACCCCGACAAAGTATAAAAATAAAACATGCGGACTGGGACCCATGGTAATTAGGTTGTGTTTAGTAGTACTATTCTTACCACTTTGATACCTGTTACCCCCCCTATCAGGGGAGGTCTATACTGCCTGCCTGATTACCCTGACAAAATATAACAATAAGACATGCGGTCTGGGACCCATGGTAACTAGGTTGTGTTAAGTAGTACTATTCTTAGCACTTTAATACGTGTTACTCCACCTATCGGGGGAGGTCTATATGGCCTGCCTGATTACCCTGACAAAATATAACAATAAGACATGCGGTCTGTGACCCATGGTAAGGTTGTGTTAAGTAGTACTATTCTTAGCACTTTAATACCATTTACTCCCCCTATTGGGGGAGGTCTATATGGCCTGCATGATTACCCTGACAAAGTATAACAACAAAAAATGTGGCCCGGGACCCATGGTAACTAGGTTGTGTTAAGTAGTACTATTCTTAGCACTTTGATACCTGTTACTCCCCCTATCAGGGGAGGTCTATATGGCCTGCATGATTACCCTGACAAAGTATCACAACAAGACATGCGGTCTGGGACCCATGGTAACTAGGTTGTGTTAAGTAGTACTGTTCTTAGCAGTTTAATACCTGTTACTCCCCATATCGGGGGAGGTCTACATGGCCTGCATGATTACCCTGACAAAGTATAACAAGACATGCGGTTTGGGACCCATGGTAACTAGGTTGTGTTAAGTAGTACTGTTCTTAGCACTTTAATACCTGTTAGTCCCGATATCGTTGGAGGTCTATATGGCCTGCATGATTACCCTGACAAAGTATAATAATAAAACATGTGGTCTGGGACCCATGGTAATTAGGTTGTGTTTAGTAGTACTATTCTTAGCACTTTAATCCATTTTACTCCCCCTATCGGGGGAGGTCTATATGGCCTGCATGATTATCCTGACAAAGTATAATAATAAAACATGCGGTCTGGGAGCCATGGTAACTAGGTTGTGTTAAGTAGTACTATTCTTAGCACTTTAATCCCTTTTACTCCCCCTATCGGGGGAGGTCTATATTGCCTGCCTGATTACCCTGACAAAATATAACAATAAGACATGCGGTCTGTGACCCATGGTAAGGTTGTGTTAAGTAGTACTATTCTTAGCACTTTAATACCCTTTACTCCCCCTATTGGGGGAGGTCTATATGGCCTGCATGATTACCCTGACAAAGTATAACAACAAAACATGTGGTCTGGGACCCATGGTAAATAGGTTGTGTACTGTAAAGTAGTACTATTCTTAGCACTTTAATCCCTTTTACTCCCCCTATCCGGTGAGGTCTATATGGCCTGCCTGATTACCCTGACAAAATATAACAATAAGACATGCAGTCTGGGAGCCATGGTAAGGTTGTGTTAAGTAGTACTATTCTTAGCACTTTAATCCCTTTTACTCCCCCTATCGGGGGAGGTCTATATTGCCTGCCTGATTACCCTGACAAAATATAACAATAAGACATGCGGTCTGTGACCCATGGTAAGGTTGTGTTAAGTAGTACTATTCTTAGCACTTTAATACCCTTTACTCCCCCTATTGGGGGAGGTCTATATGGCCTGCATGATTACCCTGACAAAGTATAACAACAAAACATGTGGTCTGGGACCCATGGTAACTAGGTTGTGTTAAGTAGTACTATTCTTAGCACTTTAATACCTGTTACTCCCCATATCGGGGGAGGTCTATATGGCCTGCATGATTACCCTGACAAAGTATAACAAGACATGCGGTCTGGGACCCATGGTAACTAGGTTGTGTTAGGTAGTACTGTTCTTAGCAGTTTAATACCTGTTACTCCCCATATCGGGGGAGGTCTATATGGCCTGCATGATTACCCTGACAAAGTATAACAAGACATGCGGTCTGGGACCCATGGTAACTAGGTTGTGTTAAGTAGTACTGTTCTTAGCAGTTTAATACCTGTTACTCCCCATATCGGGGGAGGTCTATATGGCCTGCATGATTACCCTGACAAAGTATAACAAGACATGCGGTCTGGGACCCATGGTAACTAGGTTGTGTTAAGTAGTACTGTTCTTCGATCTTTAATACCTGTTAGTTCCGATATTGGGGGAGGTCTATATGGCCTGCATGATTACCCTGACAAAGTATAATAATAAAACATGCGGTCTGGGACCCATGGTAATTAGGTTGTGTTTAGTAGTACTATTCTTAGCACTTTAATCCATTTTACTCCCCCTATCGGGGGAGGTCTATATGGCCTGCCTGATTACCCTGACAAAATATAACAATAAGACATGCGGTCTGGGAGCCATGGTAACTAGGTTGTGTTAAGTAGTACTATTCTTAGCACTTTAATCCCTGTAACTCCCCCTATCGGGGGAGGTCTATACGGCCTGCCTGATTACCCTGACAAAATATAAAAACAAGACATGTGGTCTAGGACCCATGGTAACTAGGTTGTGTACTGTAAAGTAGTACTATTCTTAGCACTTTAATCCCTGTAACTCGCCCTATCGGGGGAGGTCTATAGGGCCTGCCTGATTACCCTGACAAAATATAACAATAAGACATGCGGTCTGGGACCCATGGTAACTAGGTTGTGTTAAGTAGTACTATTCTTAGCACTTTAATACGTGTTACTCCACCTATCGGGGGAGGTCTATATGGCGTGCCTGATTACCCTGACAAAATATAACAACAAGACATGTGGTCTGGGACCCATGGTAAATAGGTTGTGTACTGTAAAGTAGTACTATTCTTAGCACTTTAATCCCTTTTACTCCCCCTATCCGGTGAGGTCTATATGGCCTGCCTGATTACCCTGACAAAATATAACAATAAGACATGCAGTCTGGGAGCCATGGTAAGGTTGTGTTAAGTAGTACTATTCTTAGCACTTTAATCCCTTTTACTCCCCCTATCGGGGGAGGTCTATATTGCCTGCCTGATTACCCTGACAAAATATAACAATAAGACATGCGGTCTGTGACCCATGGTAAGGTTGTGTTAAGTAGTACTATTCTTAGCACTTTAATACCCTTTACTCCCCCTATTGGGGGAGGTCTATATGGCCTGCATGATTACCCTGACAAAGTATAACAACAAAACATGTGGTCTGGGACCCATGGTAACTAGGTTGTGTTAAGTAGTACTATTCTTAGCACTTTAATACCTGTTACTCCCCATATCGGGGGAGGTCTATATGGCCTGCATAAGTAGTACTATTCTTAGCACTTTAATCCCTTTTACTCCCCCTATCGGGGGAGGTCTATATTGCCTGCCTGATTACCCTGACAAAATATAACAATAAGACATGCGGTCTGTGACCCATGGTAAGGTTGTGTTAAGTAGTACTATTCTTAGCACTTTAATACCCTTTACTCCCCCTATTGGGGGAGGTCTATATGGCCTGCATGATTACCCTGACAAAGTATAACAACAAAACATGTGGTCTGGGACCCATGGTAAATAGGTTGTGTACTGTAAAGTAGTACTATTCTTAGCACTTTAATCCCTTTTACTCCCCCTATCCGGTGAGGTCTATATGGCCTGCCTGATTACCCTGACAAAATATAACAATAAGACATGCAGTCTGGGAGCCATGGTAAGGTTGTGTTAAGTAGTACTATTCTTAGCACTTTAATCCCTTTTACTCCCCCTATCGGGGGAGGTCTATATTGCCTGCCTGATTACCCTGACAAAATATAACAATAAGACATGCGGTCTGTGACCCATGGTAAGGTTGTGTTAAGTAGTACTATTCTTAGCACTTTAATACCCTTTACTCCCCCTATTGGGGGAGGTCTATATGGCCTGCATGATTACCCTGACAAAGTATAACAACAAAACATGTGGTCTGGGACCCATGGTAACTAGGTTGTGTTAAGTAGTACTATTCTTAGCACTTTAATACCTGTTACTCCCCATATCGGGGGAGGTCTATATGGCCTGCATGATTACCCTGACAAAGTATAACAAGACATGCGGTCTGGGACCCATGGTAACTAGGTTGTGTTAAGTAGTACTGTTCTTAGCAGTTTAATACCTGTTACTCCCCATATCGGGGGAGGTCTATATGGCCTGCATGATTACCCTGACAAAGTATAACAAGACATGCGGTCTGGGACCCATGGTAACTAGGTTGTGTTAAGTAGTACTGTTCTTCGATCTTTAATACCTGTTAGTTCCGATATTGGGGGAGGTCTATATGGCCTGCATGATTACCCTGACAAAGTATAATAATAAAACATGCGGTCTGGGACCCATGGTAATTAGGTTGTGTTTAGTAGTACTATTCTTAGCACTTTAATCCATTTTACTCCCCCTATCGGGGGAGGTCTATATGGCCTGCCTGATTACCCTGACAAAATATAACAATAAGACATGCGGTCTGGGAGCCATGGTAACTAGGTTGTGTTAAGTAGTACTTTTCTTAGCACTTTAATCCCTGTAACTCCCCCTATCGGGGGAGGTCTATACGGCCTGCCTGATTACCCTGACAAAATATAAAAACAAGACATGTGGTCTAGGACCCATGGTAACTAGGTTGTGTACTGTAAAGTAGTACTATTCTTAGCACTTTAATCCCTGTAACTCGCCCTATCGGGGGAGGTCTATAGGGCCTGCCTGATTACCCTGACAAAATATAACAATAAGACATGCGGTCTGGGACCCATGGTAACTAGGTTGTGTTAAGTAGTACTATTCTTAGCACTTTAATACGTGTTACTCCACCTATCGGGGGAGGTCTATATGGCGTGCCTGATTACCCTGACAAAATATAACAACAAGACATGTGGTCTGGGACCCATGGTAAATAGGTTGTGTACTGTAAAGTAGTACTATTCTTAGCACTTTAATCCCTTTTACTCCCCCTATCCGGTGAGGTCTATATGGCCTGCCTGATTACCCTGACAAAATATAACAATAAGACATGCAGTCTGGGAGCCATGGTAAGGTTGTGTTAAGTAGTACTATTCTTAGCACTTTAATCCCTTTTACTCCCCCTATCGGGGGAGGTCTATATTGCCTGCCTGATTACCCTGACAAAATATAACAATAAGACATGCGGTCTGTGACCCATGGTAAGGTTGTGTTAAGTAGTACTATTCTTAGCACTTTAATACCCTTTACTCCCCCTATTGGGGGAGGTCTATATGGCCTGCATGATTACCCTGACAAAGTATAACAACAAAACATGTGGTCTGGGACCCATGGTAACTAGGTTGTGTTAAGTAGTACTATTCTTAGCACTTTAATACCTGTTACTCCCCATATCGGGGGAGGTCTATATGGCCTGCATAAGTAGTACTATTCTTAGCACTTTAATCCCTTTTACTCCCCCTATCGGGGGAGGTCTATATTGCCTGCCTGATTACCCTGACAAAATATAACAATAAGACATGCGGTCTGTGACCCATGGTAAGGTTGTGTTAAGTAGTACTATTCTTAGCACTTTAATACCCTTTACTCCCCCTATTGGGGGAGGTCTATATGGCCTGCATGATTACCCTGACAAAGTATAACAACAAAACATGTGGTCTGGGACCCATGGTAAATAGGTTGTGTACTGTAAAGTAGTACTATTCTTAGCACTTTAATCCCTTTTACTCCCCCTATCCGGTGAGGTCTATATGGCCTGCCTGATTACCCTGACAAAATATAACAATAAGACATGCAGTCTGGGAGCCATGGTAAGGTTGTGTTAAGTAGTACTATTCTTAGCACTTTAATCCCTTTTACTCCCCCTATCGGGGGAGGTCTATATTGCCTGCCTGATTACCCTGACAAAATATAATAATAAGACATGCGGTCTGTGACCCATGGTAAGGTTGTGTTAAGTAGTACTATTCTTAGCACTTTAATACCCTTTACTCCCCCTATTGGGGGAGGTCTATATGGCCTGCATGATTACCCTGACAAAGTATAACAACAAAACATGTGGTCTGGGACCCATGGTAACTAGGTTGTGTTAAGTAGTACTATTCTTAGCACTTTAATACCTGTTACTCCCCATATCGGGGGAGGTCTATATGGCCTGCATGATTACCCTGACAAAGTATAACAAGACATGCGGTCTGGGACCCATGGTAACTAGGTTGTGTTAAGTAGTACTGTTCTTAGCAGTTTAATACCTGTTACTCCCCATATCGGGGGAGGTCTATATGGCCTGCATGATTACCCTGACAAAGTATAACAAGACATGCGGTCTGGGACCCATGGTAACTAGGTTGTGTTAAGTAGTACTGTTCTTCGATCTTTAATACCTGTTAGTTCCGATATTGGGGGAGGTCTATATGGCCTGCATGATTACCCTGACAAAGTATAATAATAAAACATGCGGTCTGGGACCCATGGTAATTAGGTTGTGTTTAGTAGTACTATTCTTAGCACTTTAATCCATTTTACTCCCCCTATCGGGGGAGGTCTATATGGCCTGCCTGATTACCCTGACAAAATATAACAATAAGACATGCGGTCTGGGAGCCATGGTAACTAGGTTGTGTTAAGTAGTACTATTCTTAGCACTTTAATCCCTGTAACTCCCCCTATCGGGGGAGGTCTATACGGCCTGCCTGATTACCCTGACAAAATATAAAAACAAGACATGTGGTCTAGGACCCATGGTAACTAGGTTGTGTACTGTAAAGTAGTACTATTCTTAGCACTTTAATCCCTGTAACTCGCCCTATCGGGGGAGGTCTATAGGGCCTGCCTGATTACCCTGACAAAATATAACAATAAGACATGCGGTCTGGGACCCATGGTAACTAGGTTGTGTTAAGTAGTACTATTCTTAGCACTTTAATACGTGTTACTCCACCTATCGGGGGAGGTCTATATGGCGTGCCTGATTACCCTGACAAAATATAACAACAAGACATGTGGTCTGGGACCCATGGTAAATAGGTTGTGTACTGTAAAGTAGTACTATTCTTAGCACTTTAATCCCTTTTACTCCCCCTATCCGGTGAGGTCTATATGGCCTGCCTGATTACCCTGACAAAATATAACAATAAGACATGCAGTCTGGGAGCCATGGTAAGGTTGTGTTAAGTAGTACTATTCTTAGCACTTTAATCCCTTTTACTCCCCCTATCGGGGGAGGTCTATATTGCCTGCCTGATTACCCTGACAAAATATAACAATAAGACATGCGGTCTGTGACCCATGGTAAGGTTGTGTTAAGTAGTACTATTCTTAGCACTTTAATACCCTTTACTCCCCCTATTGGGGGAGGTCTATATGGCCTGCATGATTACCCTGACAAAGTATAACAACAAAACATGTGGTCTGGGACCCATGGTAACTAGGTTGTGTTAAGTAGTACTATTCTTAGCACTTTAATACCTGTTACTCCCCATATCAAGGGAGGTCTATATGGCCTGCATGATTACCCTGACAAAGTATAACAAGACATGCGGTCTGGGACCCATGGTAACTAGGTTGTGTTAAGTAGTACTGTTCTTAGCAGTTTAATACCTGTTACTCCCCATATCGGGGGAGGTCTATATGGCCTGCATGATTACCCTGACAAAGTATAACAAGACATGCGGTCTGGGACCCATGGTAACTAGGTTGTGTTAAGTAGTACTGTTCTTCGATCTTTAATACCTGTTAGTTCCGATATTGGGGGAGGTCTATATGGCCTGCATGATTACCCTGACAAAGTATAATAATAAAACATGCGGTCTGGGACCCATGGTAATTAGGTTGTGTTTAGTAGTACTATTCTTAGCACTTTAATCCATTTTACTCCCCCTATCGGGGGAGGTCTATATGGCCTGCCTGATTACCCTGACAAAATATAACAATAAGACATGCGGTCTGGGAGCCATGGTAACTAGGTTGTGTTAAGTAGTACTATTCTTAGCACTTTAATCCCTGTAACTCCCCCTATCGGGGGAGGTCTATACGGCCTGCCTGATTACCCTGACAAAATATAAAAACAAGACATGTGGTCTAGGACCCATGGTAACTAGGTTGTGTACTGTAAAGTAGTACTATTCTTAGCACTTTAATCCCTGTAACTCGCCCTATCGGGGGAGGTCTATAGGGCCTGCCTGATTACCCTGACAAAATATAACAATAAGACATGCGGTCTGGGACCCATGGTAACTAGGTTGTGTTAAGTAGTACTATTCTTAGCACTTTAATACGTGTTACTCCACCTATCGGGGGAGGTCTATATGGCGTGCCTGATTACCCTGACAAAATATAACAACAAGACATGCGGTCTGGGACCCATGGTAACCAGGCTGTGTTAAGTAGTACTATTCTTAGCACTTTAATACGTGTTAATCCCCCTATCGGGGGAGGTCTATATGGCCTGCCCGATTTCCCTGACAAAATATAACAACAAGACATGCGTTTTGGGACCCATGGTAAGGTTACTTCCTTTTGCACAATAGATTACAGGTATGGCATCGATTTTAGGAACCGGGAGATGGAAAAAAATGCTTGGACACCCAGTACAGGTCGTTCTCCTTCAGCCTTTTTATACGAGGGTCCAAGACCCTCAACAGAAACAACAGCATGAAACACCACATATGCCATCTTTTTGCACAATAGAGTACAGGTATGGCATCGATTTTAGGAACCCGGAAATAATTTTTAGGAACCGGGAAATTGAACAAAAAACATGCTTGGACACCCAGTACAGGTCGTCCTCCTTCAGCCTTTTTATACGATGGTCCACGACCCTCAACAGGCACAACAGCATGAAACACCACATATGCCATCCTTTTGCACAATCGAATACAGGTATGCCATCGTTTTTAGGAACCCAGAGATAATTTTTCGAAACCGTGAGATGGAAAAAGATGCTTGTTCGGTCCTCCTACTTCAAATTTGGGGCACTGCGCGTGCAATCTACTGTGCCACCAGATATGAGTGGTGTGTTAATGAGTACTATTCTTAACAGTTTCATCACTGTTATGTGCCTTTTTTTTGGTTTGGGTTTTGTAGCCACAGTGCAGCACCAGAGGGCAGAAAAATTAGACATGTGCAAATGCCTGAAAAATTAGGTATTGTTGCAGTCACTGCTGCAGCAGCGGCCAGAAAAATTGATGTTTGTAAAACAGTTAGAAAGTGCCCTAAAACCTTGTGGCTTGAACACTAGTTGTTGGCGGATAAGTCACGCAAGTCATCCGGCATTCGAAGAAAAAATACGGCAGCATGTGTGCCATTTGTAGCCCAAGGCAGCTCATCTCATCATCAGGCCTTTTTTACTCAAATGTATCACCCAATGTCAGTCCCTTCGGGATCCATCCCTCATTCATTTTAATAAAGGTGAGATAATCAAGACTTTTTTTGACCTAGGCGACTTCTCTTCTCAGTGACAAAAACCTCCTGCTGCACTGAAGACCCTTTCTGACAGGACACTTGAAGCGGGGCAGGCCAGAAGTTCGATTGCAAATTTGGATAGCTCAGGCCACAGGTCAAGCCTGCACACCCAGTAGTCAAGGGGTCCATCGCTCCTCAGAGTGTCGAGATCTGCAGTTAATGCTAGGTAGTCTGCTACCTGTCGGTTGAGTCTTTCTCTGAGCCTGGATCCCGAAAGGCTCTGGCGATGCATAGGAGTTAAAAAGGTCCGCATGTCCTCCATCAACAACACATCAGGAAAGCGTCCTGTCCTTGCCGCCGTGGTCGTGGGAGGAGGATTACTTTCATCTCTTCCCCTGTTAGATTCCCGTTGTGCTGTGACATCACCCTTATACGCTGTGTAAAGCATAGTTTTTAATTTATTTTTGAACTGCTCCATCCTTTCCGACTTGCGGGAATTTGGTAACATTTCATTAACTTTATGCTTATACCAGGGGTCTAGTAGCGTGGACACCCAGTACAGGTCGTTCTCCTTCAGCTTTTTTATATGAGGGTCCCTCAACATGCCGAGCTAATCATGTATCATTCCTCGTCCTCGTCACTGAAGTTATCTTCTTCCCCCCAGCCACGTACAACACCACGGGTACCAGATAGGTGACAACGAGCACCCTGGGATGCCTGTTGTGCTTGGTCTTCCTCCTCCTCCTCAAAGCCACATTCCTCCTCTGACTCCTCTTCCTCACAAATCCCCAGCTCCCCAGAGGTTGTCCTAGCACCCCGGTCATACAAATACTCGTTAACAGCTTTTTCTTTTTGGAGCAGGCGGTCAAACATTAGGAGTGTTGCATTCCAACGTGTCAGGCTGTCGCAAATCAAGCGCCTCACTGGCAGGTTGTTTCGACGCTGGATATCAGACAAGTGCGCCATGGCCATGTAGGAACGCCTGAAATGGCCACACACCTTCCTGGCCTGCTTCAGGATGTCCTGTAAGCCTGGGTACTTATGCACAAAGCGTTGTAAAATCAGATTACACACATGTGCCATGCACGGCACATGTGTCAACTTGCCCAATTTCAATGCCGCCACCAAATTACTTCCATTGTCAGAAACAACCTTGCCAATCTCCAGTTGGTGCGGAGTGAGCCACTGATCCACCTGTGTGTTCGGGGCGGACAGGAGTGCTGGTGCGGTGTGACTCTCGGCTTTCAGGCAAGTCAACCCCAAGATGGGATGACACTGCCGTATCCGGGATGTTGAATAGTACCTGGGGAGCTGGGGGGGTGCCGTTGATGTGGAGCAAGACGCAGCAGCAGAGGAGGACTCAGCCGAGGAAGAGGTTATGGAAGAGGATGGAGTAGGAGGAGTAGAGGAGGTAGCAGCAGGCCTGCCTGCAAGTCGTGGCAGTGTCACCAACGCCTCTGCAGAGCTACACATTCCATGCTTGGCAGCCGTCAGCAGGTTTACCCAATGCACAGTGTAGGTGATATACCTGCCCTGACCATGCTTTGCAGACCAGCTATCAGTGGTCATATGGACCCTTGCCCCAACGCTGTGTGCCAGACATACCATTACTTCCTTTCGCACAATCGAGTACAGGTTTGGGATTGCCTTTTGTGAAAATAAATTTTGGCCATGTACCTTCCACTGCGGTTTCCCAATAGATACAAATTTTTTGAAAGCCTCAGACTCCACCAGCTTGTATGGTAAAAGCTGGTGGGCTAAGAGTTCAAACAAGCCAGCTGTCAGACGCAAGGGGGTGACTTTGGGAAATTGGCTTCTTATGCTCAAACATGTCCTTGACAGACACCTGACTGTGGGCAGATGACCAGGAACTGCTACGTAAGAGAGACTGAGTGGAGGATGGTTGAGAGGGGGCAAGGAGGACAGCAGTGGTTGACATGGCTGAAGATGCTGGAGCAGGAGGAGGAGGGCGGCTTTGAGTTTGTGTGCTGCTTCTACTCATGTGTTCTTCCCATCGGCTTTTGTGATGTGAGACCATGTGCCTTCGCAAAGCAGTTGTACCTAGGTGGGTGTTGCACTTCCCACGACTCAGTTTCTTTTGGCACAGGTTGCAAATGGCATCGTTGTTGTCAGAGGCAGACACACAAAAAAAATGCCACACTGCTGAGCTCTGCGATGACGGCATTCTGGTGGTGTCAACAGCATGCGTTGATTGGTGTGCTGTCTTGCTGACCCCGGGTGCCGATGCATGCTGTCTGACTGTGCCACTAGCTCTTTGCGACGAACTCCCCCTGCTTCCAACTCGTCTCCCCCTCCTCCTCTCTGTCTCCCCATCTGAACTTTCCCCCTCTTCTTCTTCTCTTCTAGCGGGCACCCACGTGACATCCACGGACACATCATCATCAACCACTTCACTTGTATCTGACACATCAACAAAGGAAGCAGCAGCGGGTACAACATCATCATCATCATCATCATCACACCGTACGTCCATGTCTGTAATGCTGCCTGACTGAGACATATCACTGTTATCTACATCCTCTGTCAATGATGGTTGCGCATCACTCATTTCTTCCAACTGATGTGTCAATAACTCCTCTGACAGATCAAGTGAAGCGGCTGTGGTGCTAGTGTTGGTGGTGGCAACAGGCGGGCGAGTGGCACTGGTCACTTGAGAGGTGCCCGAAGCACAGCTGGAGGTGGATGGTGCGTCAAGGTTAGGACTAGGAGCGGAAGCTGTAGAAGATTGGGTGTCCTGTGTTAGCCATTCAACTAGGTCCTCCTCAGAACTTTTCGCGTCCCTGGCACCTGGCCTCTGAAAACTGTGCATAGTTGTAGGGTCTAAGGGAATCACAGCACCACGACCATGACGGCACCTGCAGGGTGGCCTGCCTCTGCCTGTCATTTTTTTAAAAAATGTACACTTACAATACTATTAAACAAATTATGAGTGGTGGCACTGTGCAAGTGGGCACAGTATACACTGTGAGCCTGACACAAAAAATCAGACTGATGTTTCAAAGACAAAAATGTTTATTTTTTAAATATTAAAAGTACAGTTACAACAAATATGAGTGGTGCCACTAACTTGGCAAGTGGGCCTGGCACACACACTGGCAGGCAGGCAACTTCAATTAGATTACTATAGTAGACTCATGTTTCACAGTCAAAAAAGTTTTTTTATTAAATATTTACAATACTGTTATAACAAATATGAGTGGTGGCACTAGTTGGCAAGTCGGCCTGGCACACACGCTGGCAGGCAGGCTACTGCAATTCAATTGCACTAGCAGACTGATGATTCACAGTCAAAAAAGTGTTTATTTTAAATATTTACACTACTGTTATAACAAATATTATTGGTGGCACTAGTTGGCAAGTGGGCCTGGCACACACGCTGGCAGGCAGGCAACTTCAATTAGATTACACTAGCAGACTGATGTTTCACACTCAAAAAAGTTTTTATTTTAAATATTTACAATACTGTTATAACAAATATGATGGGTGGCACTAGTTGGCAAGTGGGCCTGGCACACACGCTGGCAGGCAGGCAACTGCAATTCAATTGCACTAGCAGATTGATGATTCACAGTCAAAAAAGTTTTTATTTGAAATATTTACAATACTAATATAACAAATATGATTGGTGGCACTAGTTGGCAAGTGGGCCTGGCACACACACTGGCAGGCAGGCAACTGCAATTCAATTACACTAGCTGACTGATGTTTCACAGTCAAAAAAGTTTTTTTCTTAAATATTTACAATAATGTTATAACAAATATGATTGGTGGCACTAGTTGGCAAGTGGGCCTGGCACACACGCTGGCAGGCAGGCAACTGCAATTCAATTGCACTAGCAGACTGATGATTCACAGTCAAAAAAGTTTTTATTTTAAATATTTACACTACTGTTATAACAAATATGATTGGTTTCACTAGTTGGCAAGTGGGCCTGGCACACACGCTGGCAGACAGGCACCTTCAATTAGATTACACTAGCAGACTGATGTTTCACAGTCAAAAAAGTTTTTATTTTAAATATTTACAATACTGTTATAACAAATATGATTGGTGGCACTAGTTGGCAAGTGGGCCTGGCACACACGCTGGCAGGCAGGCACCTGCAATTCAATTGCACTAGCAGACTGATGATTCACAGTCAAAAAAGTTTTTATTTTAAATATTTACACTACTGTTATAACAAATATGATTGGTGGCACTAGTTGGCAAGTGGTCCTGGCACACATGCTGGGAGGAAGGCAACTGCAATTAGATTACACTAGCTGACTGATGTTTCACAGTCAAAAAAGTTTTTATTTTAAATATTTACAATACTGTTATAACAAATATGATTGGTGGCACTAGTTGGCAAGTGGGCCTGGCACACACGCTGGCAGGCAGGCAACTGCAATTCAATTGCACTAGCAGACTGATGATTCACAGTCAAAAAAGTTTTTATTTTAAATATTTACAATACTGTTATAACAAATATGATTGGTGGCACTAGTTGGCAAGTGGGCCTGGGACACACGCTGGCAGGCAGGCGACTGCAATTCAAGTGCACTAGCAGACTGATGACTCACAGTCAAAAAAGTTTTTATTTTAAATATTTACAATACTGTTATAACAAATATGATTGGTGGCACTAGTTGGCTAGTGGGCCTGGCACACACGCTGGCAGGCAGGAAACTGCAATTCAATTGCACTAGCAGACTGATGATTCACAGTCAAAAAAGTTTTTATTTTAAATATTTACACTACTGTTATAACAAATATGATTCGTGGCACTAGTTGGAATGTGGGCCTGGCACACACGCTGGCAGACAGGCAACTGCAATTAAATAACACTAGCAGACTGATGTAAAAGTTTTTTTTTAAACAAGTTACACTAATGTTACAATAGATAGGAGTGGTGGCACTGAGGATAAAAGTAGGCACAGTATGTGCTGGCAGCCTGACACACTGGCTGGCCTGGCAACTAAAATTAAATAACACTAGAAGACTGATGTAAAAGTTTTTTTTTTAATTTAAAATAATGTTAACCAGATATCAGTGGTGGCACAGAAGAATTAATCACAGTATATGATGTGGGCCTGACACACAGGCCTGATAGAAAATGAAATTAGATTACACTAGCAAAATGATGTAAAAGTTTTTTTTTTTTAATTTTACACTAATGTTACACCAGATATCAGTGGTGGCACAGAGCAATTAATCACAGTATATGATGTGGGCCTGACACACAGGCCTGATAGAAAATGAAATTAGATTACACTAGCAAAATGATGTAAAAGTTGTTTTTTTTTTTTAAATTTACACTAATGTTAAGCAGATATCAGTGGTGGCACAGAGCAATTAACCACAGTATTTGCTGTGAGCCTGACACACAGGCCTGATAGAAAATGAAATTAGATTACACTAGCAAAATGATGTAAAAGTTTTTTTTTTTATTTTACACTAATGTTACACCAGATATCTGTGGTACTGGTGGCACAGAGCAATTTATCACAGTATATGATGTGGGCCTGACACATAGGCCTGATACACAGGCCTGATAGAAAATGAAATTAGATTACACTAGCAAAATGATGTAAAAGTTTTTTTATTTTTTTATTTACACTAATGATTGTTAAGCAGATATCAGTGGTGGCACAGAGCAATTAACCACAGTATATGCTGTGAGCCTGACACACAGGCCTGATAGAAAATGAAATTAGATTACACTAGCAAAATGATGTAAAAGTTTTTTTTTTTTATTTTACACTAATGTTACACCAGATATCAGTGGTGGCAGAGAGCAATTAATCACAGTATATGATATGGGCCTGACACACAGGCCTGATAGAAAATTAAATTAGATTACACTAGCAAAATGATGTAAAAGTTTTTTTTTCTTTTTTTTTAAATTTACACTAATGTTAAGCAGATATCAGTGGTGGCACTAATCACAGTATATGCTGTGAGCCTCACACACAGGCTGACAGCCAGGCAAATGCAAATAAAATTACCAATTAAAAAAAAAAAAAACGACTGAAGTTCTAGCCCTAAAAAGGGCTTTTTGGGCTGAAGTTCTAGTCATAAAAAGGGCTTTTTGGGGTGCTGTCCTTACAGCAGAGATTAGATGAGTCCTTCAGGACTGTAGTGGACACTAAATACACTAGCCTAGCTATCTATTTCCCTATAAAATCACGAGCAGCAGCACTAACCCTCCTTTCACTAAGAAAGCAGGATTGTAATGAATCTAAAATGGCTGCTGCCCAGGAGCTGGGAGGGTCTGGGAGGGAGTGTCTGCTGCTGATTGGCTCAAATGTGTCTGCAGGCTGTGAAATACAGGGTCAAAGTTTCCTCAATGATGACGAATAGGGGGAGGATCGAACATCGCATATGTTCGCCCGCCGCGGTGAACGTGAACAAGCTATGTTTGCCGGGAACTGTTCTCCGGCGAACTGTTCGCGACATCACTAGTTGTAACATTATTACGTTTAATTTGAATGTTTCCTAACCAATGCATATTGGGAGGAATTATTTCAACCTGGCTTGAGATTCTATAAAGCAACACCCTTTGGTAAGTATTAACCTTAGTATTAATTTCACAGTGGTGGATTTTTCAATAAATTGAAATGTATTTTATCAATTTCAATTTCCTACATAAAACTGCAATAAAAGAAATTTATAGAGATAGTGTTGGGAAATAAAACAATTCTTAATGAAGCACATTTCCATATCCCAGACAAGCTATGGAAACTTTTTCACAGTCTTCTTTAGAGTATAGGTTCATGCAATGGAGGTTCACAGTAGGAGAGACAATCTGATCAATCCGATATCAGATTGCTGCAGAATTTGTTTAGTTTCAGTGTAAAATAATTTCTATATTTGTCTAGACTGTGCTGTTTCTTTTTTTTCCCCCTCACCTCTTAGCTTCTGCAATTATATGGATGAATAGCAATGAATTACAAACCTCCTCCTGAAATGCAATAGTTAATTATTTATGGTTTGGGATATTGCATGAATTGGCCAATTATATCCCCTATTGCTTAATGAGTTCCTATTAACTTCAATATAAACCAAATTAGCTTCAAGCGATTAAATAAATTCACAATTCACCCATAACATAACATTATTGTAATGATGCACT
Organism: Bombina bombina; assembly: GCF_027579735.1. Lineage (NCBI taxonomy): Eukaryota > Metazoa > Chordata > Amphibia > Anura > Bombinatoridae > Bombina > Bombina bombina. The sequence goes on from NC_069504.1 coordinate 628,468,044, forward strand.
GTTAATGTTACCAGATGCAGCTTAATAAAATACTTCAGTCTGCATTTTCCTTTAGATGCATATTTTAGACCCTAAAATATGCAATATATTGCGGCCCATAATATTTTATGTTAGCTGAGAAACCACTAGCATGTAAAGTGATCCTGACCTGGGTTTGCCTTTGAAGGTTTGTTTTACCTTACAAATCATAATTACTTGTGCAATTCACTAATAGGAACGTTTTATATAAAATTTCTATTATATGTACTGCATTTTATTATGGTTGAAGATGCTCATTTTTATAAAAACATGCATTATATTTAATAGTATGCAAATGGTTCATTAAATAATCATACAACATTTTCTTGCAATATATGTCATGGTATGAAATGTTTTCCATTAATGAAAAAGCTGAGTGGAAAAAAATATGAATAAAAGGGGCGTTAAAGTTCTTTACTTTGTTACATTTAAAAGGGTATATTCTAGAACAGTACTTTTTTTTTATACCATTTTGCATTACTAATTTTTATGTAAATTTAAAACTGGATTTTGTCTTCTATATTATAGCATATGAGATATGAATGGAAATTAGCTCCTGCACTGATCTAAGGGATTGCTATGCAGCATTTTTCAGGTCAAGATAAAATGTGGCATACTTAAAGAGACAGTCTACTTAGACAACATCTTTGCTACCCCTTCCATAGCTTTGCTCAACCAACATTGTTATATTAACCTCTTAGTGACCAGACCACTTTTCAATTTTCTTACAGTTAAGGACCAGGGCTGTTTTTTACATTTCTGCGGTATTTATGTTTAGCAGTAATTTTCCTCTTACTCACTTACTGTACCCACACATATTATATACCGTTTTTTTTCTCCATTAAATGGAATTTCTAAAGATACCATTATTTTCATCAAATCATATAATTTACTATAAAACGAATTATAAAATATGATGAAAAAATGGAAAAAAACATGTTTTCTAACTTTGACCCCCAAAATCTCTTACGCATCTAGAACCACCAAAAAACACCCATGCTAGGGGCGGAGCCGGCCGCAGATGAAAATGGCCGCAAGGAGTTAGAGCTCCGAAAATAAATATATATGACAAGTTAATTAATCTAAAACTCACAATGAACACTTAGAACAGCATCGGAACCGCTCAGGAGATGAATGCTCTCTGTGGAAACTGGAACTCCACCGTAAAATGTGATTTGCAGTGTGGGGCCTACATAGAGCAGAGCGACACAGGCAGACCACATGGAATAACGTTCCTCTGCAGGGAACAGCTAACTATCAGACTGCTGACAAACTTCGGAATCTTTGCAAAGGCGGATCACATATTGGGAGAGCAGTGTGCTTAAAACAGATCATGGATGCTGTGACATGGTGAGAACCTTTCTATGTACAAAACACTAATGCATTGAACACAGGTATCAATATACCCGGCTTATTCAGATAAGGACAGTTGGTCCCTAAGAGTAAAATAGCAGCATCTGAACAGAGTTTTATTAATCAGACAGACAGGCAAAACTTCCTTGCAGAGATGTATAACTAAGGCATAAAAGTATTACATGGACTTTTATTTAAGAGACCCCATCGATAAAGGCATTTAAGAAATTGGTGCCAAACTTCAGTCACCTCTTAATTGGAACTCTGACATAGTTTTGGGGAGAGAAAGGAGAGAGCCTGCACCCCTACAGCTATATAGGCCTTACAAATGGCAGCTAGAAGGGCCAACTGCCCAGAAAAATGCAATAAGGGGCCAACTATGGTGGGAGGTAAATTGAACAGCTTTTTTAAGCCTTTTGACACGACCCATGCTGAAGACACAGATCTTTCCTCCCACAATGTTTATGAAGAACTGGAAGGTTCAGTAGCAACTAATATTTCCAGACGTCTGTATTTTTCATACCTCTTTAAAATGTCTTAATTACTGAACACCTTTGTGCCTTATTGTCTGACCATGACTCCCTGCTTTTGAAACTTTTTGAGTCCTCTTTTTGAATTGAACAGATTTTGAGGTAAAAAAGAATAGTACATTGTTAGCCGTTTATACAATAAAGCAGTTACATTTGTTTGCAAGATTCGTTATGGATGTATACTTAAAGTTAAATCAATATTTAATATGACATCTAAGAAGAAGACTGCTATTTGATCTAATCTAGTACATTCATTCCTTCACTCGTTCCCTCTTGCCTTCAGAGTGGAAATTGAGGTCGATGTGGTTCCTGAGGGGAATACTGCAGGTGAGAAGGGGGGGCCGGAACAGATGCATGGCTCAGGTGGACCTGTGAAGGAGCAGGTGGCTGCTATAGGTCCGGATCAGTTAAATGGCTCAGCAGGGTTCTCTAGTGAGGCTGGGATTTCTGTGCCAGCTCATATGCCTGCTGGAGTCACTGATAATGGTATTGACATGGGATCTGCAGGGGTAAGAATGGGGGAAGTCAGGTGGCTTTATGTTTAGCTCCTGAGCCCTTTCATGAGGTCCTAGGGGAGCAGGTGTTAGTTTAAGGCTACAACATTTGAGGCAATCTATATTCACAGGTAGCAATATTGGAAGGTCAGATGCTACCAGTGCCAGGGGAGGTCTAGAGTTAGGTCTTCTCCTATCCCTGTATCTAGTTCAAGGGTTAGGGGTCATTCAAGTAGAGGCCCTGGGGGGCGGACCTTCCTGGGTCCATATTAGAGTCTGATGTAATTGAATCTTTCTCCAGCTCATCAGAGGGGGAAGAGGTGGTCCCTCCTTCTCCACCCTTTAGGAGTAGTGGGCCTAATTTGGGGCCCTTAAGGAGTTTGGCTGGTCCTAAGGTTTGCACACTGGAGCAGACCATACGAGTTCCCACCATGGAGGGTGGTTATCCTGATGTAAAGGGGAGTGGATTGAAAGTTTTTGATAAGCAGTTGTCTTCTTGTGCATATAAGTCTGGAGTGTCACAGCATGAGGTATACAAGAGGTTTGCATGTTGAGGAGGATTTAACCTTCCACCTGGTAAACTTGTAGACAGTGTCAATACTTTTGGAAACTGATGAATGCGCTGAAATGGGTTAGGTTGCCGCGTCGGCCAGTGTGGTATTTTTTCAAGCGGGCTTAGGGGTGCAAGATTTTTTTAGGAAGTCAGTTAGACTGGTTAGAAAGGTGGGTACTAGGAGCTCTGAGGCTTTTGTTCAAGGAAAGAAGGTGTCTGGGTGTAGATGAGGAAAGAGTGGGTGGATGACATGTTTGTGGAACCAGGTGCTTCTGGACATAAGAGAGCCAGAGGGTGTTTAGTCGTTATGATGGACCATCCCAGAGTGTTGATTCAGAGTGGTGGTTTGGTTCATTGTGGAAAAAAGTCACAAACTGGTATATTGCAGATACCAAGGGAATCTCCATGGTCTTTGAGGAGAGACCTGAGCAGGCATGAGCAGTTGGGCCCATTGAGTCAGGGGAGCTTCAGACGGGAGTCGTTAAAAAAATCAGGGGATGATCCAGAATTGAGAGTGGTGGACATGGCTATGTAGTATCTTTGCTTAATTGACCCTTTGGGGTTGAATTTGTAAAAAGGTAATATATTGAGCTCTTTTCCTTATTGCCCTTGGAGTACTCTTTCAAATTGCCAGAGGATTTAAAAACAGAGGCCTCAAGGATGAGTGCAAAAAGTGTTATAGAAAACTTTCAAAGACCTTCATTAACTGTTTCCAGGCCTTTGTGATATAACCTAGCATTATGGCAGAAAAATTCTGGGTGCAGCTTTTATGAGGAGGATAAAAGTGGTTGTTGTTCATCACCCAGATTTGGAAGATGTTGTCAATGGTTAGTTTTATTTGGAAGATGGAGTCCATCTTAACGTTTTCAGGTTGAGGCTTTTTTGGGGGGGATCCAAGAACTGTTGCAAGGATTGGTGTGAGGGGTGGCAGACCTGGACTGCAAGTCAGTCCAGCCTTTGGCGGGTGCTAGTCCCCTCACTTCTGCAACTCAATCAAGGCCAGGGGTAGTTGGGTTAAACTTCCCATGGGGTGGGAGATCAGGTTAAAAGTAGCTCCTTGGGCATGGGGTCCCTTGGAGCATTGGATGGAGAAAAGTAACAGACTTAGTTAAGTCCAGGTGAATCTAAGCTACAGCCTTGTCAATAGAAAGGGGGGAATAAATAATTTAAATTTGAAACTAGTGCCTCTGGGTTTGTTCTAGTTAATAATAGAAAGGGGGGAATACATAATTTAAAGGGACAGTCAACACCAGAATTTTTGTTGTTTTAAAAGATAGATAATCCTTTTATTACCTATTCCCCAGTTTTGCATAGCCACCACCGTTATATTAATATACTTTTTACCTCTGTGATTACCTTGTATCTAAGCATCTTCTGACAGCCCCCTGATCACATGACATTTTATTTATTATCTATTGACTTTCATTTTAGCCAATTAGTGCAGTGTCTGCCACAATTCACAGGCGTGCTCACAATGTTATCTATATGGCTTACAGGAACTAGCTCTCCCCTGTTGTGAAAAGCAAATACAAAAGCATGTGATTAGAGGCGGCCTTCAAGTGCTTAGAAATTATCATATGAGCCTTCCTAGGTTTAGCTTTCAACTAAGAATACCAAGAGAACAAAGCAAAATTGGTGATAAAAGTAAATTAGAAAGTTGTTTAAAATTACATGCCCTATTTGAAACATGAAAGTTTTTTTTGGACTTTACTGTCCCTTTAAATTTTAAACTAGTGCCTCTGGGTTTGTTCTAGTTAATAAAGTTTATATGTGGTTCTAAAGAGTTTTATTAATTTATACTTTGTAACTTGATATTTAATAAACAGGTTGTAGCAAAAATGTTAACCAAACGTAAGTGTCAATGTATTTTTTATGGTAATAAAAAATTGTCAAGAGTTAAACGATTCATGGGGTCAAAAAACAAAACATATTTTCAGACTACAACTCAAATTATGCATAAATACCCACAAAAACATATACACACATTTAGCAATAAGACATATTGATACATACTTAAACTCAATGGCCACAATTTGGAAGAAAGGAGAAAAAAAAAAAAGATTGTCTTGGATAGCTTTTGTGAAAAATATTTTACATACTTATTGTTAGCTCTGAAGTGAGGAGCCTTAAAGGGACACTGAACCCAATTTGTTTCTTTTGTGATTCAGATAGAGCATGCAATTTTAAGCAACTTTCTAATTTACTCCTATTATCAAATTTTATTCATTCTCTTGGTATGTTTATTTGAAAAGCAAGAATGTAAGTTTAGATGCCGGCCCATTTTGGTGAACAACCTGGGTTGTCCTTGCGGCTTAGACAGCACCAATAAACAAGTGCTGTCCATGGTACTGAACCAAAATTGCTGGCTCTTTATCTTAGATGCCTTCTTTTTTAAATAAAGATAACAAGAAAACGAAGAAAAATTGATAATAGGAGTAAATTAGAAAGTTGCTTAAAATTGCATGCTCTATCTGAATCATAAAAGAAAGAAAAAAATGGGTTTAGTGTCCCTTTAAACGTTTGATGCATGTCTTAGTTTTAACAGTGTTTCTTATGCAGAGACTGCAGCTTTCTTTTACTTTTATCTATCCTCTGTAAAATCATTTTACCATCTTGCTTACAATTGGTCACATGATAAGCTGCCAAAAGAGATGGTGATAATTGCTTATTTCATGAGTTTACATTAAATAAATATAACAGCATTTCATTAATGTATATGTTAATTTAACATATACATTAATGAAATGCTGTTATATTTATATGACCAGTGTAACATAAATTTAACACTGTGAAGAGACATTCTAATGAAACATGAAAGTTGTTGTAATTTAGCCATTATAGAAACAAAATTGTCTCTTCGTGGGTTAAATTTTGCCACCAATTTGTGAACATATTAAGAAGCTGAGATATCACACTCTCCCATTTGCTGCAACAGGTTATCTTCAATATGCATTGAACATTTCTTCACCTATATTTTTCCACAGATGTGTTAGTGTGAGCTCCCACCATTAACATTTATAGTTGCATGAGATGCCCAGTACAGGAAAATCTCAGTCATGAAAGAAAAACATTTTGCGTAGCTGAATCAAAATTACAACCACATCAACTTTACAAACTTGATTAAATGCTTATTATTGTAAAATATCTGCGTCTATTTTGTTATGGGAAAGTAGTCTCACTGGATAGACTGAAAGGTGTCTCACACACCTCATGTACAGTATATAGGAACGTAAGGCTATTCATGGATATTCTGATGTGTGATTAAGTGGCAGTAATGACAGTCATACTGAATTCATAAAGGGCCCTAGTTTGAAAAACGTGCCAGCATGAAGAAAAGTCATCAGCTTATTGTACTGAGCATTATATTGTAAAGTGTCTCTCCTTTATATAAAGAATAATATTGAAATCACCTTAATGACATACACAGTTCTAAATGTAAAAAATGCCTTTAAAAATCAATCCCTGTGGGACCTTGTTATAATGATGAAGTATCTTACAGAATCTCACCAGACTACAGAACTATAGAAAATCACTTTTGCTATTGAGAAGTATCTTGTTTCGATGTGATTTGGTGCTATTGTGAAGCTGAGGAAACGCTCATTTTTTTTTTCTTTTCACATGTCATTTAGGCATATGCTAGTGTAGAATCATTTATCAACAGAGGTTATTTTTTTTATTTTCATTTGCTTGTATTGTAACAATTTGAAGGTATTTTTGTGAGACCAGTATCCTTCATAGTGGTGCTGGTTCTATAAGCCAAACAAAGGACAGTTTAGAATAAATATATTGCTCAATTGTTGAGCTATGAGTTTGTGCGAATTTTTTGTTAGATATTAGTTCCTCCACAGATATGTTTTAACTAATCTGAGCTTATTACACATCTAAAGTATGGTTAAAAATTTATCTGTTAATGTGTTTTACTTTTCCAAGATGGTATATTTTATGTGTTAAAAGGATTTGATATCAATCATTATGTGCATTCCACTATCACTATTTACTGATCATTGTTAGCATCTGTCACTGGATGTTAAAATATTCCGTTATTTTGCACTACATTTTGCTGGAAAGAAAGGGTTAGCCAGTGAATTAGCAGGAAACATAAATCCTAAAAACTAACACAACAAGCACTGTAGAGATGAAACCTTTGGTAGCTAATAAGAAAAACAGGTATAAGATTTTAGTTTACTAAGTCCCTTTTTTTAGACAGTTTGATTTACAAATATATACAGTAAACAGAATGAGCGAAAAATATATGTCTAGAAAGCATTGGTCACACTGCAGCACTGCTTATCAGTCTATACTGGTTTTTAAACATCAACAGTACTTTTACAGCCTATGCTATTAGTAGAGATGGTGACCTATATATATATATATATATATATATATACATATATATATATATATATATATATATATAGCTAGCTAGCTATCTGTCTATCTATCTATTTATCTATCTTTCTAGCTCTCATCTTTCTGTCTGTGTGTGGTAGTTTTTATTGTTTACATATTAATATTTAATTGGGCAGTGTTTATTTTGAGCAGATTCTCATCATCCTTTGTGTTTGCTGCAATATTTATTTGCACTGTCTTACTGTTTCCTGTAATTTGTTCTGCAGCTCTGAGGAATATATTAGAGGCTGATAAATAATATATAATAAAACATCATAATGGTACAGTGTATCTGATAACAGGTGACACACTTTTAATATAGGATTTCCTGCAAAAGTTTCTTAGTTTGTACATTTCTCGGGTATATCTTGCTTGTTTCTCCCAGACACACTGTACTCAGTTCTGTGTTGATATTTTGAACACACAGCTTCAGCAGGTTTCTGATCGGTACTCCACTCATGGGAGCAACAGGTGCAGAACACAGCTTTGATATACGAGCTTTGAGAAAACCAAGGAGTTGTTAATGCTTTCTGCAGGCGGTCATATATAATTCAGGCAGACGAGGCCGGGCATCACGAGTGTTGTTATTTTTTGCAATCTAACATTTCAGTTTGAAGTGATAAATATACAGTGTGTGAACAATGGCTTGAAATCAGTTGGGCCTAATTGCTGGAGACAAACAGTTTATTAATGCAAGAATACCCACATGGGGTTTCATCTCTTGAGGGCCAAGGGATTCATTTAGTGTAGTCTATGCTACTAAATGCTGCTAACATTTAGATTTCTACTGTTTATCTCTCCCTATGTGCTATGCTCCAGTAGTTTCATTTCCAACATTTTTGATTTGTGTAGTTTATCGCTCCCTGTTTGGGAGCTGTTATTATTTTAAAAACCAAAACATTTAGCATGGCAGAAAATCATTTGCCTCATCTTAACTGCAGTAAGTTTTATATTATGACTGTTCACTGGAAAAGTACAGTAATATATTGCAGTAATAAGTGCCACTAACTACAGCTGAACAGTTCTGCCCACTCCAAAACTATTTTAACTCATAGAAGGTGAAAGAGAAGGAATTGCTTTAGTTGTATTCCCTTTAATGAAAGTATTTTGTTACTCTATATATCAAAAAACCTTTATTACAATTCTGTCTATAAATGTATGAATATGGATAACTACATATATATATATATATATTTATATATATACACACACAGCGAGAAACACACTCACAGGAACGAACAACCCGGCTAAATACCATTGTTAGCCTACACGCACAGCGAGAAACACACTCACAGGAACGAACAACCCAGCTAAATACCATTGTTAACCTGTTCTATGGGGATTTACCACCTGGGTGCAGCTTCTTTTAGCCCAGTAATGCTTTTCACAGAGAAGAACTTTCCTGTAGTATATCAGTCTGATCCCGCCTATTACGGACAGTCCAGTAGCAAAATACCATGCAATTCCTTTCTGAACAAGGAAAACAGCAATCCCAGACAATCGTTTCGGCCTTTATTGGGCCTCGTCAGTGAGGTGTAGCCATATTCCTCTAAGCACACTGAGCAAGGAGTCCACGTCTGGATTCCCCTTTTTCCCATAGGGAGACTAAATACACACAGAGAGAAGCACACTCACAGGAATAAACAACCGGCTCAATAGAATTGTTAGCCTGTTCTATGGCAATTTACCACCTGGGTGCAGCTTCCTTTAGCCCAGTAATGCTTTTTACGGAGAATAACTTTCCTGTAGTATATCAGTCTGATCCCGCCTATTACAGTCAGTCCAGCGCCGAAATACCAGGCAATTCCTCTCTGAACAAGGAAAACAGCAACCCCAGACAATCGTTTCGGCCTTCATTGGGCCTCATCAGTGAGGTGTAGCCATATTCCTCTAAGCACACTGAGCAAGGAGTCCACGTCTGGATTCCCCTTTTTCCCATAGGGAGACTAAATACACACAGAGAGGCCCAATGAAGGCCGACAAAATCGTCTGCGGTTGCTGTGTTCCTTGTTCAGAGAGAAATTGCCTGGTATTTCGGCACTGGACTGACCGTAATAGGCGGGATCAGACTGATATACTACAGGAAAGTTCTACTCTGTGAAAAGCATTACTGGGCTAAAAAGCTGCACCCAGGTGGTAAATCGCCATACAACAGGCTAACAATGGTATTGAGCCATTTGTTCGTTCTTGTGAGTGCACTTCTCTCTGTGTATATATATATATATATATATATATATATATATATACTGTATATACATACATAAAGTATAAATTAAGGAAAATGAAAAAATACTGACAAAAATCATCAGTATTCATTTGTTCCCTTTAATTTTTTAAGGGGTTAATACTTACCTTAGTGCACTTTGGAGAGCGTGCTAACCCATTCCTCTTCTTGCCAGAGCCACGGCCTTGCAGGAGGCTTAGTGCATTTGGTTCCAAGGACCAGCACTAAAGTTAGTGCAGGTCCTGAGAACCAAGAATGTTAAGCTTGCTATTAATCGTGGCTGGGGCTCTGGCAAGAAGATGAGGTTAGCGCACTCTCTCACTTGTAGCTTTGAAACATTTACATTAGTTTTAACGAAAACTAAAGTAAATGTTTAACTAAAAATAGTGCAGCCACTTAATAAAGTACAGCATGACAACGTTTTGGCTGCAATTTCAGCCTTTTTCAAGACAGTAATTTAGGTGCATACTATGGCCTCTAGTTATCAAGCTGTCTACTTACCTGCATTCGCCGGCCCCAATACGCTCGCCTAAGCTCGCCTAACATCGCCACTGCGGACCTGAATACGTTCGCCAAATTTATCAAGAAAGCTGTCAAAAAGCCGCGCACCAAGTACGGTGCGATGAGCAGCGGACTGTTGTTAACTGACAGTCATCAATCTCGCTGCTCATCGGCTTATTCGCAGCTTTCTTGCTAGCCTGTCACTAACCACCCACCCACACTAAACTATACTGTTTTACCCCCTATACCGCCACTCCCGGAGCCCCTACCTAAATAAACGTATTAACCCCTAAACTGCTGCTCTCGGACCCTGCCGCAACTATAATAAATATAATAAATATAATAAATATATTAACCCCTAAACCGCAGCTCCCGGACCCCACCGCAACTATAATAAACTTATTAACCCCTAAACCACCGCTCCCAGACCCCGCTGCAACTATAATAAATATATTAACCCCTAAACCGCTGCTCCTGGACCCCGCCGCAACTAAATAAAATGTTTAACCCCTAAACCACCGCTCCCGGAGCCCACCGCCACCTACATTACATTTATTAACCTGTAATCTGCCCCCCCTACACCGCCGCCACCTAAATTATTTCTATTAACCCCTAAACCTAAGTCTAACCCTAACTTTAACACCCCCTAATTTAATATTATTTAAATTAATGTAAATAAATATTCCTATAATTAAATAAATTATTCCTATTTAAAACTAAATACTTACCTATAAAATAAACCCTAAGCTAGCTACAATATAACTAATAGTTACATTGTAGCTATTTTAGGGTTTATTTTTATTTTACAGCCAACTTTGTATTTATTTTAACTAGGTACAATAGCTATATAATAGTTATTAACTATTTAATAGCTACCTAGTTAAAATAAATATAAATATACCTGTAAAATAAAACCTAACCTAAGTTACAATTACACCTAACACTATACTACCATTAAATAAATTAAATTAATTAAATACATTTACCTACAATTAAATAAAAATAACTAAAATTAACTAAAGTACAAAAAACCCCCCTCTAAATTACAGAAAAAAAAAGAATTACAAGAAGTTTAAACTAATTACACCTAATCTAAGTCCCCTAATAAAATAAAAAATCCCCCCAAAATAATAAAATTCTCTACCCTATACTAAATTACAAATAGCCCTTAAAAGGGCTTTTTGCGGGGCATTGCCCCAAAGTAATCAGCTCTTTTACCTGTAAAAAAAGAAATACACCCCCCAACATTAAAACCCACCACCCACACACCCAACCTTACTCTAAAACCCACCCATACCCCCCCTTAAAAAAACCTAACACTAACCCCCTGAAGATCACCCTACCTTGAGCCGTCTTCACCCAGCCGGGCCTAAGTCCTCAACGAATCCGGGCGAAGTGGTCCTCCAGATGGGCAGAAGTCTTCATCCAATCCGGCCAGAAGAGGTCCTCCAGATGGGCAGTAGTCTTCATCCAAGCTTCATCTTCTATCTTCTTCCATCCGATGAGGAGCGGCACCATCTTGAAGACATCCGACGCGGAGCATCCATCCATCCCGACGACTAAACGATGAATGACGGTTCCTTTAAATGACGTCATCCAAGATGGCGTCCCTTGAATTCCGATTGGCATTATACCTATTAACTCCTAATCTGCCGTGCGGTATAGTGGCGTGGCAGATTAGGGGTTAATAGGTATAATGTAGGTGGCGGTGGGGTCCGGGAGCAGCGGTTAAGGGGTTAATAAGTATAATGTAGGTAGTGGCGGGCGGCGGTTTAGGGGTTAATAAGTATAAAGTAGGTGGTGGCGGTGTAGGGGGGGCAGATTAGGGATGTTTAAACTCAGGGTATATGTTAGGGACACTTCCCATAGGAATCAGGTGCAGACACTTCCCATAGGAATCAATGGTATATCGGGCAGCAGCGAACATGAGCTTTCGCTGCTGTCAGACTCCCATTGATTCCAGCGTATTTGCGGTTGACGGCTTGATAAATAGAGGCCTATCAGTGAAACATATGAGGAATAAAGGTTTTTTTTTGGATTTTTTAAAAAAAAATCCTGTAAGTGCATTTCTATGGACAAAGCGGAGGACAATTTAATGTTTTTGAAATAGCACCTGGGTTTGTATTGAGAATCGAAGCGAGTGCAAGGACTGGGATAGAGTATATTACATATAATAATATATAAAATAGGAGTTTAAGCATTCTTATTACATATACAGTATATTCATAGGCATTGAAAATGACATAATTCATGATAAACTACTGCATTAATAAGTTTTTTTAGTTTTCCAAAATATTGGGGTTTGCTGTATAACCGATTATCAAGATGGTTCTAGTTCTTCATATTATACAGTAAATATTTTAACGGTACAGCTATTTATATTTTAGGACAAAGAAATGACTTTTTTATATTTTCATAGATTTATTTTTACTGTGGTACCTAATTACTCATATACCTATTTGATATAACCTGAATGATCTATATAGCTATATCTGTGTATTCCATTTGTTCATGCTTTCGCTCTTGTAGTTACCGTAACATTAATAAAACAGAAGTTTATTTTTATTTGTAAATCTCTTTTCTCTTGTAAGGTGTATCCAGTCCACGGATCATCCATTACTTGTGGGATATTCTCATTCTCAACAGGAAGTTGCAAGAGGACACCCACAGCAGAGCTGTCTATATAGCTCCTCCCCTCACTGCCATATCCAGTCATTCTCTTGCAACTCTCAACAAGCATGGAGGTAGTAAGAGATAAGTGGTGAAATGTAGCTGTTATTTTGCTTCAATCAAGAGTTTATTATTTTTAAATAGTACCGGAGTTGTGCTATTTTGTTCCAGGCAGGAAAAAAGAAGAATCTGCCTGGGATTTCTATGATCTTAGCAGGTTGTAACTAAGATCCATTGCTGTTTTCACAAATGATTGAAGAGAGAGATAACTTCAGCGGGGGAATGGCGTGCAGATTATCCTGCTATGAGGTATGTGCAGTTAATATTTTTCTAGAAGATGTGAAGGCTAGAAAATGCTGCTGATACCAAATTTATGTAAGGTAAGCCTGAATACAGTGATTTAATAGCGACTGGTACCATGCTTACTTTCTGAGGTAATACTCTTTTATATTTACAATATAAAACGTTTGCTGGCATGTTTAAACGTTTTTTATATATACTTTGGTGATAAAACTTTATTGGGGCCTAGTTTTTTTCCACATGGCTGGCTTAAATTTGCCTAGAAACAGTTTCCTGAGGCTTTCCACTGTGTTACTATGAGTGGGAGGGGCCTAGTTTAGTGCTTTTTTGTGCATTAACTATTACAGACTGAGACATCCAGGAGTTCCCTGAATGCTACAGGACATCTCTAAAGGGCTCTTAGGCTTCCAAAATCATTTGTTGGGGAAGGTAGGCTCCACAGCAAGGCTGTGGCAGTTTGGTGTGACTGTTAAAAAACGTCTATATCGTTTTTTTTATCCGGTTTTTGAACTAAGGGGTTAATCATCCATTTGCAAGTGGGTTCAATGCTCTGTTAGATTATTATACACACTGTAAAAATTTTGTTTGATTTACTGCCTTTTTTCACTGTTTTTCAAATTCTCTTAAAGGCACAGTACCGTATTTTTATATTTGCTTGATAACTTGATTTAAAGTGTTTTCCATGCTTGCTAGTCTCATTGCTAGTCTGTATAAACATGTCTGACATAGAGGAAACTCCTTGTTCATTATGTTTAAAAGCCATGGTGGAACCCCCTATTAGAATGTGTACCAAATGTACTGATTTCACTTTAAGCAATAAAGATCATATTCTGTCTTTAAATTTATCACCAGAGGAATCTGACGAGGGGGAAGTTATGCCGACTAACTCTCCCCACGTGTCAGATCCTTTGACACCCGCTCAAGGGACTCACGCTCAAATGGCGCCAAGTAGATCTAGGGCGCCCATAGCGTTTACTTTACAAGACATGGCGGCAGTCATGGATAATACACTGTCAGCGGTATTAGCCAGACTACCTGTATTTAGAGGAAAGCGAGATAGCTCTGGAGTTAGACGAAATACAGAGCATACTGACGCTTTAAGAACTATGTCTGATACTGCCTCACAATATGCAGAAGCTGAAGAAGGAGAGCTTCTTTCTGTGGGTGATATTTCTGACTCAGGGAAGATGATGCAACCTGATTCTGATATTTCTACATTTAAATTTAAGCTTGAACACCTCTATGTGTTACTCAGGGAGGTTTTAGCTGCTTTGAATGACTGTGATACAATTGCAGTGCCAGAGAAATTGTGTAGACTGGATAAATAATATGCAGTGCCGGTGCATACTGATGTTTTTCCAATACCTAAAAGGTTTACAGAAATTATTACTAAGGAATGGGATAGACCAGGTGTGCCGTTCTCTCCCCCTCCTGTTTTTAGAAAATTTTTTCCAATAGACGCCACCACACGCGACTTATAGCAGACAGTTCCGAAGGTGGAGGGAGCAGTTTCTACTCTAGCAAAGCGTACTACTATCCCTGTCGAGGACAATTGTGCTTTCTTAGATCCAATGGATAAAAAGTTAGAGGGTTACCTTAAGAAAATGTTTATTCAACAAGGTTTTATCCTACAGCCCCTTGCATGCATTGCGCCTGTCACTGCTGCTGCGGCGTTCTGGTTTGAGTCTCTGGAAGAGCCTTTACAGGTAGCGACTCCATTGGATGAAATACTTGACAAGCTTAGAGCACTTAAGCTAGCCAATTCTTTTGTTTCTGATGCCATTGTTCATTTGACTAAACTAATGGCTAAGAATTCTGGTTTTGCTATCCAGGCGCGCAGAGCGTTATGGCTTAAATCATGGTCAGCTGACGTTACTTCAAAATCGAAGCTGCTTAACATTCCCTTCAAGGGGCAGACCCTATTCGGGCCTGGTTTGAAGGAGATTATTGCTGATATCACTGGAGGAAAAGGTCATGCCCTTCCTCAGGATAGGTCCAAACCAAGGCCCAAACAGTCTAATTTTCGTGCCTTTCGAAACTTCAAGGCAAGTGCGGCATCAACTTCCTCTAATGCAAAACAAGAGGGAACTTTTGCTCAGTCCAAGACGGTCTGGAGACCTAACCAGACCTGGAACAAGGGTAAGCAGGCCAAAAAGCCTGCTGCTGTCTTTAAGACAGCATGAAGGAATGGCCCCCTATCCGGTAACGGATCTAGTAGGGGGCAGACTTTCGCTCTTTGCCCAGGCGTGGGCAAGAGATGTCCAGGATCCCTGCGGCGACTTGGTCTTCGCTTCATACTTTTTCAAAATTCTACAAATTTGATACTTTTGCTTCTTCGGAGGCTATTTTTGGGAGAAAGGTTTTACAGGCAGTGGTACCTTCCGTTTAAGTACCTGCCTTGTCCCTCCCTTCATCCGTGTACTTTAGCTTTGGTATTGGTATCCCACAAGTAGTGGATGATCCGTGGACTGGATACACCTTACAAGAGAAAACATAATTTATGCTTACCTGATAAATTTATTTCTCTTGTGGTGTATCCAGTCCACGGCCCGCCCTGTCATTTTAAGGCAGGTATTTTTTAATTTTAAACTACAGTCACCACTGCACCCTGTGGTTTCTCCTTTCTCTGCTTGTTTTCGGTCGAATGACTGGATATGGCAGTAAGGGGAGGAGCTATATAGACAGCTCTGCTGTGGGTGTCCTCTTGCAACTTCCTGTTGGGAATGAGAATATCCCACAAGTAATGGATGATCCGTGGACTGGATACACCACAAGAGAAATACATTTATCAGGTAAGCATAAATTATGTTTTTCTTTTAAAAACAGCTGCACACTCAAGATAGATTCTGTAGAAATGAAAATTTACCGGACGGAGTCCAGGTTATCAAAACTTCTAAATTCCTGCCGTGTTCTTTATTCCATTCCTCGCCCTTCGGTGGCTCAGTGCATGGAAGTAATCGGCTTAATGTTAGTGGCAATGGACATAGTGCCGTTTGCACGCCTATATCTCAGACCGCTGCAACTATGCATGCTCAGTCAGTGGAATGGGGATTACACAGATTTGTCCCCTTTACTGAATCTGGACCAAGAGACCAGGGATTCTCTTCTCTGGTGGCTATCTCGGGTCCATCTGTCCAAAGGTGCGACCTTTTGCAGGCCAGATTGGACAATTGTAACGACAGATGCCAGCCTTCTAGGTTGGGGTGCAGTCTGGAACTCCCTGAAGGCTCAGGGATCGTGGACTCAGGAGGAGTCACTCCTTCCAATAAACATTCTGGAACTAAGAGCGATATTCAATGCTCTTCAGGCTTGGCCTCATCTAGCGACAATGAGGTTCATCAGATTTCAGTCGGACAACATCACGACTGTGGCTTACATCAACCATCAAGGGGGAACAAGGAGTTCCCTAGTGATGTTAGAAGTCTCAAAGATAATTCGCTGGGCAGAGATTCACTCTTGCCACCTATCAGCTATCCATATCCCAGGTATAGAAAACTGGGAGGCGGATTTTCTAAGTCGACAGAGTTTTCATCCGGGGGAGTGGGAACTCCATCCGGAGGTGTTTGCACAATTGGTTCTTCATTGGGGCAAACCAGAACTGGATCTCATGGCGTCTCACCAGAATGCCAAGCTTCCTTGTTATGGATCCAGGTCCAGGGACCCCAAGGCAACGCTGATAGATGCTCTAGCAGTGCCTTGGTCCTTCAACCTGGCTTATGTGTTTCCACCGTTTCCTCTGCTCCCTCGTCTGATTGCTAAAATCAAGCAGGAGAGAGCATCGGTGATCTTGATAGCGCCTGCGTGGCCACGCAGGACTTGGTATGCAGATCTGGTGGACATGTTATCCTTTCCACCATGGACTCTGCCGCTGAAACAGGACCTTCTACTTCAAGGTCCTTTCAACCATCCAAATCTAATTTCTCTGAGGCTGACTGCCTGGAGATTGAACGCTTGATTTTATCAAAGCGTGGTTTCTCCAAGTCAGTCATTAATTCAGGCACGGAAGCCTGTCACCAGGAAAATCTATCATAAAATATGGCGTAAATATCTTTATTGGTGTGAATCTAAGGGCTACTCATGGAGTAAGGTCAGGATTCCCAGGATATTATCTTTTCTCCAAGAAGGATTGGAGAAAGGATTGTCAGCTAGTTCCTTAAAGGGACAGATTTCTGCTCTATCTATTCTTTTGCACAAGCGTCTGGCGGATGTCCCAGACATTCAGGCATTTTGTCAGGCTTTAGTTAGAATCAAGCCTGTGTTTAAACCTGTTGCTCCACCTTGGAGCTTAAATTTGGTTCTTAAAGTTCTTCAGGGGGTTCCGTTTGAACCTCTTCATTCCATAGATATCAAACTTTTATCTTGGAAAGTTCTTTTTTTTGGTAGCTATTTCCTCGGCTCGTAGAGTTTCCGAGTTATCTGCCTTACAATGTGATTCTCCTTATCTGATCTTCCATGCAGATAAGGTAGTTCTGCGTACCAAACCTGGGTTTTTACCTAAGGTGGTATCTAATAAGAATATCAATCAAGAGATTGTTGTTCCGTCTTTGTGTCCTAATCCTTCTTCAAAGAAGGAGCGTCTATTAAACAATCTGGACGTGATTCGTGCTTTAAAGTTTTACTTACAAGCTACTAAAGATTTTCGTCAAACATCTGCTTTGTTTGTTGTCTACTCTGGACAGAGGAGAGGTCAAAAGGCTTCGGCAACCTCTCTTTCTTTTTGGCTAAGAAGCATAATCCGCTTAGCCTATGAGACTGCTGGCCAGCAGCCTCCAGAAAGGATTACAGCTCATTCTACTAGAGCTGTGGCTTCCACATGGGCCTTTAAAAATGAGGCTTCTGTTGAACAGATTTGCAAGGCGGCGACTTGGTCTTCGCTTCATACTTTTTCAAAATTCTACAAATTTGATACTTTTGCTTCTTCGGAGGCTATTTTTGGGAGAAAGGTTTTACAGGCAGTGGTACCTTCCGTTTAAGTACCTGCCTTGTCCCTCCCTTCATCCGTGTACTTTAGCTTTGGTATTGGTATCCCACAAGTAGTGGATGATCCGTGGACTGGATACACCTTACAAGAGAAAACATAATTTATGCTTACCTGATAAATTTATTTATCTTGTGGTGTATCCAGTCCACGGCCCGCCCTGTCATTTTAAGGCAGGTATTTTTTAATTTTAAACTACAGTCACCACTGCACCCTGTGGTTTCTCCTTTCTCTGCTTGTTTTCGGTCGAATGACTGGATATGGCAGTAAGGGGAGGAGCTATATAGACAGCTCTGCTGTGGGTGTCCTCTTGCAACTTCCTGTTGGGAATGAGAATATCCCACAAGTAATGGATGATCCGTGGACTGGATACACCACAAGAGAAATACATTTATCAGGTAAGCATAAATTATGTTTTTCTTTTAAAAACAGCTGCACACTCAAGTGTTGTTAAAATTAAAAAAAATTCTTTATATCCCAAAATTGTTATACACGGAGATGGAATAGGTCATTGTAGACATGCATTTTTAGAGAATTTATTTTCACTTTAACACCACTTGAGCATTCAACCATTTTCTTTCACTGAATGGTCTATTTTAGCACCTCATTGAATTTTGGTGGTTGGCGTTTTGGACAAGACAGCCTCACTTGCATTAAAAATACACACTGTGGGTTCTGTGTCTGGAAAGGTACTCATTTTTACCGAGACAAAGAGAACTTGCTTTTCTAAATGTGGTTTACATACATAACTTTGTGTTAATTTTTGGGATACATTTGGCCCAATAACATGTTTTACCCAAAATATTGGTTATGAACATGCATTTTATTAGTATATCTCATTAGATGAACTCTAAACTAAAAAATGTACAATGCATGTCAAAGAGCAACAATTTAACACATTTAACCACTTAGATGCACATAATGACAACATCATTATGTGCATATAATATGCAGTGTAACTGAAAACCATGTGTCGCCATCCTTGGGGTTTCTCTTCTGTTTTGGATCCTGAGGACTTTAGTCCTCTTCCTCCTCACTGCGTCTTTGTGGAAGGCACTGTGATGTCATCACAAGTGCACATGTTGATGTCACAAGGGATAGAAACTCCCTGCTAATGCAGGGAGTTTTATGGAGACTGAGCCAATGTGGGCTGGGTTGCGTAGCTTTGCAAGCCCATATCTAGCCCTCAGGTTGCTTAAGTGGCTCTGTAAGTAGTTTGGTCAAGAGGGACAAGTGACCCCTCATTTGAAAGGGAAGACTCCCCTCTTTCAAATGGTCACTTGGCCCCCTAGGATGCAGCTGATTTCTATTATAAAAGGTAATTATCTACCCCACTAGAAACAAATTGATTTGAGTGGTAGGGGGCGAGCTACTACATTGATCTTACCTCCACCTCTGATTTAATTAGAAGGGTAGAAGACCCCTCATGGAAAAAGAAGGGATTATCATCTATTAAATGAAAGGGTTATGAGACCCCAATTGAAAAGAAGGGAACCTCTATTTTCAGAGTGCGGTTATATACCACTACCATTAGTAGATGATTGGCAATCACCTACCTAATGTATTTATAAAAGTGGCCATATCCCCTAAATACAGCATACACACATGTACACATTATACCCCTCACATCAAAGAGAAGATTGCTCATTATCACATAAAGGGTTTCTATGGGTTATTAAAGGGACTTAGCACCCAAAATGTTGGCTACAAAGGGACAGTTGACTTCTCTTTTGAAAGGGGAGAGGCCACTCTTTAAAAGCAGAGGTTACATGCCCAAGTGGCTACCTGCTGTGTTAACAACGAACACCTGACAGAACCATAAGCAAACGGAACAACACTACCCATATACCCATATTTGACCCCCCACACTATAACAAACTGGAGACTCCCATTCTGAAAGCAGTAATACTGCTTTTTCAAATATGTGGCCCTGTGTAGGCCTGCTGCCAGCTGCCTGTCATAACAATGAAAAACACTTAGCACTGGTTCTATATGGGGGGCTATGACATTTTTGGGGAGGACTTTATTACCCCCTCCCCATAACAATATATCATAAGACCATGCATTTGAAAGAGCTTGGATAGGGGTAGAAACATACATACAATGTTTTAAATGTATGTGATATGTGTATAGGTAGATCTTTTCTACCTACTAATTTTCTGCATAAATTGAAAGATGGTGCATAGAGTCAAAAAATGAATGTTGTTTTCTGATATTTAATTCCTAATTTTAATTCAGCAATATTGGTTTTAAAAAACAGGTACATTGAAAGTTATTTTTAGTGGTTTTGAAACTAACAAGCAGTACATGTTTATACAAAACTGAGTATAATTACCTCATTGACTCATGAGATTATTAAGCTCTACAAATAACTATTTTAGTAAGTGGGTACATATTTTTTTAAATATATTTCAACATACATATACAGTTATGGTAGTGGGAGTATAGAATTTGATACTAATCTGAATTCACAGTGATCTAAGAAAGACATGCAATGTTGCACAAACATATCTATGTAAAAATAAACTATTAACACTTTAGGGTCATTATAGGTGGAAAGTTTGTTTCATAATGTTTACAAATGAAGAGTAGGAGACACTTAGATCTTACCATGAGATTAGAAGTGCCAAGGGTGCAAGACCCACTATTGGGCTTTAGATAGTACCTCTTGTTTGTTGAGGGATTTTCTGCTGCATGCGTGGGTTCTAGGTTTTTAATAAGAATACTTATTCTAAAAATAGGAATGTTTATGTTATCTGTCTTATTCTATATTCTATCTCTTTTTATTTATTTCTTGTGTCTGAAATATTTACATAAACATATGTGAAAAGGGAGATTTGGAGCAACTCATAAATGATCAATGTATTTTTGAAGATTTAGAAATATGCAGATTCCTGCGTTCTTTTCATTGCAGGGAAACTAAAGTAATTTCCCCAGTGGACTTTTGTGTTCAAGTTTGTTTATGCCTGTAAAAAAATAACGTAAATAATACATGAGGAAAATAAAATATTAAGCCATCATTGACCGTATTTTTTTTTCCTATAGTAACAATTGTACACTTTCAAAGACATAAGGTTCAATTTATTGAATGTTTTCAAATGTTATGTGCTTATCCAACAGAACACTAGATTTCTTAATTAATAATAGATTTATGATAAGCTCAATTTTGTAGATATACTTAAAGGGCCACTAAACCCAAAATCTTTCTTTCATGATTCAGATAGAGAATAGAAATTTAAACAACATTACAATTTACTTCTATTATTTATTTTGCTTCATTTTTTAGATATCCTTAGTTGAAGAAAAAACAATGCACATGGTGAGCCAATCACATGAGGCTTCTATGTGCAGCAACCAATCAGCAACTACTGAGCATATCTAGATATGCTTTTCAGCAAAGAATATCAAGAGAATAAAACAAATTAGATAATATAAGTAAATTAGAAAGATGTTTAAAATTGCATTCTCTTTCTAAATCATGAAAGAAAAAATGTGGGTTTCATGTCCCTTTAACCATGTTAACTTTTATTTAAAGCCGTTATCTTTTCACACAAAAAAATACGTTGGTTTTTTTTCATTCAAGATTAAAACACTTTTAATCAAATCTATTTTTTTTAAATCAGGTCACCACAATTTTTTTACAAAAAATAAACAACAAAAAACCCAAAAACATTCAAACCTCAATGCTGTTAGATAAAATGTATCATCCTAATAAGGAACATATTTGGTATAGCAAGTAGCAAGTCCTAATGCTCTTTTAGAATTTCCTAAATTATTTGTAGATTCAAATATATGTATTAACTATATTTATCAACTCTTTAAAAGCTTGTCCAATACCAGCCTGTAAACGTAACCACTAGGTCCTCTTCTGCTTCCTCTCCCAGCCTTTGTCATGTAAAGCAGTCTTCCTAATAATAATGCATTTAAACATGCACTGATGCCAAAGTAATGTCTCAGACCTTCTGTAGGACTGTTTGCATAACAATGGCTGTGGGAGGACTGAGACACCACACACAGTTGTGGATCTCTGCATAAGTCTAATAATATATTTTAAGGTGCAGATCGCCACCACTGTCCTGGATCTGTGCATAAGGCTAATTATAAATGTTAAGGTGCAGACCACCACCACACAGTCCTGGATCTATGTATGAGGCTAATAATACATTTTAAGGTGCAACAACTCCAAAGAGAGGGTGTGATGTTGCATGCCATGCCCTATCAATTTCTAGTTCCTCCCTCCGGTTTGCTCATGGCCTCAAATTTGCCAAGTGCTGTCCAGCTACCAAGTTGCTTACCTACTCAGCTTTAAGACTTTGATTACAAGATTGTCTAAGTCTGTACTTACTTATTATTTCCCTGACATTGTCCAAACCTGTCCTATAGAATCCAGTTTGTGTAGGAAGTTTACCTGTTTTTGTCCCTGTTATTGTCATATACCATAAGTCACACCTTAAGTACTTTATCTACTCCAACATCAACATTTCAGTAAAAATTCTACCTTAATATTTGCAAGTAAAAATAATTTTCTTTCATGATTCAGATAGAGCATGCAATTTTAAGCAACTTTCTAATTTACTCCTATTATCACATTTTCTTCATTCTCTTGGTATCTTTATTTGAAAAGCAAGAATGTATGTTTAGATGCCGGCCCATTTTTGGTGAACAACCTGGGTTGTTCTTGCTGATTGGTGGATAAATTCACCCACCAATAAACAAGTGCTGTCCAGGGTCTGAACCAATAAAGGCTGGCTCCTTAGCTTAGATACCTTCTTTTTCAAATAAAGATAGCAAGAGAACAAAGAAAATTTTATAATTGGAGTAAATTAGAAAAATGCTTAAAATTGCATGCTCTATCTGAATCACAAAAGAAAAAAATTTGGGTTCAGTGTCCCTTTAACATTTTATTTTTGCATTTTGCCATCATTGATTCTTTAGATTGACTGTTTCATTTGTTTCCTTACATTTATAATGTACTCAGTGTTAAAAAGAAGTTGTCATTAATTTAGCACTAAAAAGAAATCATTTAAATTAAAAAATGGTGGGCAGTCCTTCAGACATGGTAGAGGGGCATACTATAGTTAACAGTCCTTCAGTAATGGAGGAGGGGCATACAAGTCAGGGCCTGAGGCAGATGTTGGTGGTAGGAGACTATATTATTAGGAAGGTTGAAAGGGTAATTTGTCATTCAGACCCTTTAAATAGAACAGTTTGCTGTCTTCCAGGGGCTCGTGTTAGGCATATTGTGGAGCGTATTGATAGATTGTTAGAGGGATGTGGGTCTGATCCTGCAGTCATGGCACATATTGGTACTAATGAAGAAATCAGCGGGAAAAAGAGTCCTAAAAAATGACTTCAGGGAGTTAGGTAGCAACTAGCAAGCTCTGAAGTAATATTTTTGGAGATATTACCAGTGCCGTGTGCTAACTCAGTAAGGCAGAAGGAGCTAAGGTCGATTAATTCATGGTTAAAATCATGGTGTAAAAATGAGCGGTTTGACTTTTTAGAGCACTTGGGTATAGTTTGTACAGTAAGGATGGGTTGCACCTGAATGACATGGGTGCAGGTGTGTTGGGGAAAGGATGGTAGCACGTTTAGAGAATTTTTTAAACTAGGCAAAGGGTGGGAGAGTCAGTTAAAACACAATAGAACAGAGAGATCATTCTGTGAATATGTCACTCCTATAATATCTCAAGGAAGGGATGACTTAAGAAATGTCACATTAGAAAGTATGGAGGAAAGGACACCTAGTAGCAGCAGAAAGCATATGAAAATTAAATGTATGACAACAAATGCAAGAAACATGACTAGTAAAATGGGGGAGCTGGAGCTCTTAGTTGCAGAAGAGGACTTTGATGTTATCAGTATAACTGAAACTTGGTGGGATGATTCACATGACTGGGCAGTTAACTTAGAGGGGTATACATTATTTAGGAGGGGCAGGAATAATAAAAGGGGTGGAGGAATCTGCATGTAGATTAACCCTAACCTTAAACCTACAATAAGGGAAGATATTTATGATACAGGTGACAATGTAGAGACCCTGTGGGTTGAAATAAAGAGTGGGGGGAAAAATCCTAAAAAAAAAATATTACCTTGAACATGCTACAAGCCCCCCAACATTAGTGACCTGGATGAAACTAAACTACTAATGCAAATAGGTAAGGCTGCTAATAACAGTGCTGTAATTATGGGAGATTTTAACTACCCTAATATGGGCCAATGAAACTATTAAATCAGCTAAGGGGGATAGATTTTTAGGGATAACTTCTTGTCAAAATTAATAGAGGAGCCTACTAGGAGTAAAGCTATTTTGGATTTAGTCCTATCAAACAATACAGATATAATATCAAACATATACTATATGGTTATAAAAATAAAAAATGCAAGCCAATGTGGCTAAATAAAAATGTGTTAAGAGAAATTAGGAAAAAAAGGTAGGGCATTTAAATTATTCAAAGAAAATAGTACAGACTCAACATACCATATTTATAAGGAATATAACAAAGCATGCAAAAAAGCAAACAAATTAGCCAACATTGAAAATGAAAAATGAATTACAAAGGATTCTAAGTCTAACCCTAAAAAGGTTCTTTAAGTACATAAATAGCAAAAAATGTAAGAAGGACAATATAGGTACATTAAAATGTGTGGAGGGCAGCATGGCTAACAGTGACAGGGAGAAGGCTGAAGTACTAAACAGTTTTTTTCTTCAGTATACACAAGAGAGGAACCAATGGACAATACTTTGGAACAAACTAGAACATGCCAGCCCATACCATTAACTGGGTTATGTATAGAGGATATCAGAATAATAGGGAAACTATAGACCAGTTAGTCTGACATCAATAGTGGGGAATATATTTGAACGGATTATAAGGGATTATATTGATGAGCACATTTGTGTAAACAAGATTATGAGTTCAAATCAGCATGGTTTTATGAGAAATAGATAATTTCAAACTAATCTAATTCGATTCTATGAGGAAATAAGTAAAAATATAGATAAAGGGGAATCAGTTGATGTAATATATTTATATTTTGCAAAGGCATTTGATACAGTGCCACATGAGAGATTAATGCACAAAATTAAGGGACTGGGAATAGCTGAAAATGTTAGCTCATGGATAAATAACTTGATAAAAGATAGGGAGCAACGAGTAGTAGTGAATGGATCATACTCAGATTGGACAAAGGTAATCAGTGGAGTCCCCCATGGATCAGTACTGGGCCCTGTTCTTTTTAATATTTTTATAAATGACTTGAAACAAGGATTAAAGGACCAGTCAACATAGTAGATTTGCAAAATCAACAAATGCAATATAACAAGACAATGCAATAGCACTTAGTCTGAACTTGAAATGAGTAGAAGATTTTTTTCTGACAATTTTAAAAGTGATGTCTATTTCCACTCCCCTTGTACCATGTGACAGCCATCAGCCAATCACAAATGCATACATGTACCATGTGACAGCCATCAGACAATCACAAATGCATACACATTTATTCTTGCACATGCACAGTAGGAGCTGGTGACTCAAAAAGTTTAAATATAAAAAGACTGTGCACATTTTGTTAATGGAAGTAAATTGGAAAGTTGTTTAAAACTGCATGCTATATCTGAATAATGAAAGTTTAATTTTGACTTGAGTGTCCCTTTAAATAGCGACATCTCTATTTTTCTACTTTGCAGTTAAGTAAGGTCATTAGGTCAGAGCAGGATGAACTTTCGTTATAAAGGGATCTGCAAAAATTAGAAGCAGGTAAATGGAAAATGAGATTTTAATATGGAAAAATGCAAGGTTCTACATTTTGGAAGTAAAAATAATAGGCAACATATTATTAAAATGGGACAAGACTTAACCAAACAGAGGAGTAAAAGGATTTGGGAGTAGTAATAGATAACAAGCTAAAGATGAGTGCACAATGCAGGGCAGCAGCTACAAAGGCTAATAAGATACTAGCATGTATTAAAATAGGCATTGATTCAAGGGAGGAAAGCATAATTATGTCACTATATAAATCCCTGGTAAGTAGGGATGGGCGAATGTGTTTATATCCGAATTCGAATGTTAGAACGAATGTTATTGTAGAAATTCAATTTACATAATAGAATGTTGATAAGAACGAATATTCTTAAAAATAAAATTTTTGAATGTTATTTACAGTTTTCGAATGTCACATTTGAATTCGAATGTCACATTCGAATTTGAATGTCACATTGAATTTGAATGTTACATTTGAATATCACATTCAAATTCAAATATTCCGTTTATAAAACACAATTGTAGACTAGAAATACTATTTCGAATGTCACATTCAAATAGAATATCACATTTGAATCGAATGTCACATTCGAATTCGAATATTACATTTATAAAACACAGTAATAGACTAGAAATACTATTTTGAATTCGAATGTCACATTCGAATTGAATATCACATTCAAATCGAATATCATATTTAAAATACAGTATTAGACTAGAAATACTATTTCAAATTTGAATGTGGCATTCGAATTCGAATGTAGCATTCGAATCCGAATATTACATTTATTAAACACAGTTGTAGACTAGAAATACTATTTAAAATTTGAATGTCACATTCGAATTCGAATGTCACATTCGAATTTGAATATTACATTTCGAAATTGAATGAATACATAGCTAAATATTCTATTATTCGAACGAATATTTTTGAATTTTATTGAAAAATTCGAAAACAAAAATTCGAAAATAGAATGTTAGAATGTTATATAAACATTTGAAATTCGATTCGAACGAACGAATGTATCAAAATTCATTTTAAATTTTGAATTTTTAGAAACATTCGCCCATCCCTACTGGTAAGACCTCACCTTGAGTATGGAGTGCAGTTCTAGGGGGCCCATCGCAAAAAAATATATTGCAGAACTAGAAAAAGTTCAATGAAGGGCCACAAAGCTAATAAGGGGAATGGAGAATTTAAGATATGAGGAGAGGCTAGCCAAACTGGGTCTGTATTCTTTAGGAAAAAGGCTCTTGAGAGGTGACATGATTACTTTATATAAATATATTCAAGGCCCATATAAAGAGATGGCAGAAAATTGTTTATGACAAGAGGTCACAATTTAAGGTTGGAGGAAAGGAGAATTAATCTCCTGCAATGGAAAATTTTTTTCACTGTAAGAGCAATAAAATTGTGAAACTCATTACCAAGGGAGGTAGTGAATGCCAATACCCTAGATACATTTAAAAAAAATTTGGATACATTTCTGTCTAGAAACAAAATTCATGGATATGATTGCTAGTATTAAATGGGTCACCTTTTAGTGGGATTATTTAAGGTTAACTGGAGCTTTTTGTAAGTATTATAGATTTGTATAGGTTAAACTCGATGTACTTCAGTCTTTTTTCAACCTCATCTATTATGTTACTATGTTAAAAAGTAAAACTAAAAAATGATTGACATGGAATTTCTTTCCTGATCATAGAAACATAATGGGCAAGATTACAAGTGGAGTGCTCCACTTTGTAATACCAGCACACAATAATGTGCACTGGTATTGCAAGAGTGTGCTTCCATAGGCTCCTAAGGGAGCCTCATTCTGATGTCGTTCCAGGGTGAGATTACATATGCTGCGCAAGATTCAGCGTGACTGCTGAAACCCACGCCACCCGTAATTTCACCTTGCACATCAGGGTATTCAGTATTCATCTCTGATGAAGTGCATGTACGCATGTGCGAAACGTGTCAGATAAGGATATTACCTTTTTGTACCTAAGCCTGTATCTAATAAATGAATGGATTCACTATGGGACCCAGCGTCTTTTTTCCTCACTTCATATCACATAAACAGCACCGGCTGTTCATAAAGTGCCGTAAATCGGATAAACTAGCGATGTCCAGAAATGTGCGTAAATACACTGCCGGCGCCTAAGAAAATAAAAAAAACATATTAAATCTCCCGTAAAATTTTAACCAGCCTCCCAAAAATAAACTCGACAAATAAAACCCCTATATCCGCAACTCCCCACATCACAACTAATATTAATTAATTAACCCATAAATCCGTAAACCCCAACATCGTAAACTACCTAATAAATGTATTAACCCCTATTCCGCCATTAATCCACATTGCAAAGTACCTATTAAAAATATTAACCCCTAATCCGCCATTAACCCACATCGCAACAAACCTTATAAATCTTTTAACCCCTAATTCGCCAAACCCACACAACTCAATAATCAGAATAAAACTATTAACACCCTAATCCGCCAAACTCCCACAACTCAAGTACCCTAATTAACCTATTAACCCCTAATCCGCCAAACCCCCACAACAAAATAACTAATTTAATCACTAAGCCCCCTAACCTAACACCCACTAAATTAACCCCAAATTACATAAAATGATAAAATACTAAATTATAATTAAAATAGAAAATCCTAACAGTACTTAGAAAAATAAACCTAAGATTAAATTAAAATAAATTAATTTAAACTTACCAAAAATTAAAAAGTCTAACATTACAGAAAATAAACAAAATTATCCAAAATAAAAAAATTAAACCTAATCCCTATAAAAAGAAAAAGTCCCCCAAATAAAAACACCCCCTAATCTAATGCTAAACTACCAATAGCCCTTAAAACGGCTTTTTGTAGGGCATTGCCCTAAGTTAAACAGCTATTTTGCATTTAACAGTAAAACCCGCCACCCACCAAAACCCCCAAAATATATAAACCTAAACTAGCCTTTGCCCCTGAAGGGGCATTTGTATGGGCATTGCCCTTAAAAGGGCATTCAGCTCTTTTACAATTGCCCATTAAAACCCTTATCTAAACCCCCCCCCCAAAAAATCCTAACTCTAACCCCCATATAGGTACTCACTGTTCCTGAAGTCCAGCGGAGAAGGTCCTGTTCCAGGCGGTGAAGTCTTCTTCCAAGTGGTCGACATCTTCTTCCAAGTGAGGACCACTTCCTTCTTCATCCAGGACCAAGCCAGCTTGGAGCGGAGACGTGCGCGGAGCAGGACCGTAACAGCCAATAGGATTTCAGTAGCTCTCATACTATTGCCTGATTTGAATTTGAAGAATCAAATCAACCAATAGGAATGCAAGGGACTATATATTTAAACGCGTACCTTGAATTTACTATTCAGTGTACGGCAGCTATCGTACGAAGAGGATCTTCCACGTTCCATGGCTCCGCGGTCACCGGTCCACGCCGGCTTGGTCCTGGATGAAGAAGGAAGTGGTTCCCGCTTGGAAGAAGATGTCGGCCGCTTGGAAGAAGTCTTCAATGCCATAAACAGGAATTTCTCTGCCGGACTTCAGGAATGATGAGTACCTATTTGGGGGTTAGACTTAGGCTTTTTTTTTTGGGGGGGGGGGGGGTTGTTTTTTATTAGATTAGGGATTTATTGGGCACACTTAAAAGAGTTGAATACCCTTTTAAGGGCAGTAAAAGAGCTGAATGCCTTTTTAAGGGCAATGCCCATACAAATGCCCCTTTAGGGGCAATGGGTAGTTTAAGATTTTTTAGTGTTTACTTAGGGCAATGCCCTACAAAAGGCTCTTTTAAGGGCTATTAGTAGTTTAGTATTAGATTAGGGGTGTTTTTATTTTGGGCGGCTTTTTTATTTTCATAGGGATTAGGTTTATTTTTTTTTATTTTTGATAATTTGATTTATTATTTTATGTAATGTAAGACTTTTTTATTTTTTGTAATCTTAGATTAATTTAATTCTATTTATTTTTTATTTTTAAGTAATGTTAACTTGTTATTTTAATTTTAACTTAGTATTTTTTAATTTAGGTAATTGGGGTTAATTTAGGGGGTGTTAGGTTAGGGGGTTTAGTAATTTAATTAGTTATTTGCATTGTGGGGGGTTGGCGCATTAGGGTTTAATAGATTTATTAGGTTTATTGTGTTGTGAGTTAAAGGCGGATTAGGGGTTAATAGTTTTATTATGTTTATTGCGTTGTGGGTTAATGGAGGATCAGGGGTTTATAGTTTTATTAGGTTTATTGCATTGTGGGTTAATGGTGGATTAGGGGTTAATACATTTATTAGGTTCATTGCAATGTGGGTTAATGGCGGATTAGGGGATAATACATGTATTAGGTTTATTGCGATGTTGGTTAATGGCGGATTAGAGGTTAATATACTTTATTAGTTATTCGCGGTGGGGGTTGGCTTTAATATTTTCAGGCTATGAGTATGTGATACTGATTTGCAATGCGGTTCTATATTAGCTTATTGGAGTAAAAATTGAGGGCGACGGGTGAAATATACGCGCCGCATTTATATGCGGCACCGTATATGTGATACCAAAACCGCGTAAAAACCGGCATGGGCGATTCTGCATATGTAATCTCGCCTCCAGATGACATCAGAACCTCGCGCAGCTAAGGAGGTATGTAGTGCAGTGTGATGGGCAGCATTTTTAAATATAAATGTATATGAATATATATATATATATATATATATATATATATATATACAGGGAGTGCAGAATTATTAGGCAAGTTGTATTTTTGAGGATTGATTTTATTATTGAACAACAACCATGTTCTCAATGAACCCAAAAAGCTCATTAATATCAAAGCTGAATATTTTTGGAAGTAGTTTTTAGTTTGTTTTTAGTTATAGCTATTTTAGGGGGATATCTGTGTGTGCAGGTGACTATTACTGTGCATAATTATTAGGAAACTTAACAAAAAACAAATATATACCCATTTCAATTATTTATTTTTACCAGTGAAACCAATATAACATCTCAACATTCACAAATATACATTTCTGACATTCAAAAACAAAACAAAAACAAATCAGTGACCAATATAGCCACCTTTCTTTGCAAGGACACTCAAAAGCCTGCCATCCGTGGTTTCTGTCAGTGTTTTGATCTGTTTACCATCAACATTGCGTGCAGCAGCAACCACAGCCTCCCAGACACTGTTCAGAGAGGTGTACTGTTTTCCCTCCTTGTAAATCTCACATTTGATGATGGACCACAGGTTCTCAATGGGGTTCAGATCAGGTGAACAAGGAGGCCATGTCATTAGATTTTCTTCTTTTATACCCTTTCTTGCCAGCCACGCTGTGGAGTACTTGGACGCGTGTGATGGAGCATTGTCCTGCATGAAAATCATGTTTTTCTTGAAGGATGCAGACTTCTTCCTGTACCACTGCTTGAAGAAGGTGTCTTCCAGAAACTGGCAGTAGGACTGGGAGTTGAGCTTGACTCCATCCTCAACCCGAAAAGGCCCCACAAGCTCATCTTTGATGATACCAGCCCAAACCAGTACTCCACCTCCACCTTGCTGGCGTCTGAGTCGGACTGGAGCTCTCTGCCCTTTACCAATCCAGCCACGGGCCCATCCATCTGGCCCATCAAGACTCACTCTCATTTCATCAGTCCATAAAATCTTAGAAAAATCAGTCTTGAGATATTTCTTGGCCCAGTCTTGACGTTTCAGCTTGTGTGTCTTGTTCAGTGGTGGTCGTCTTTCAGCCTTTCTTACCTTGGCCATGTCTCTGAGTTTTGCACACCTTGTGCTTTTGGGCACTCCAGTGATGTTGCAGCTCTGAAATATGGCCAAACTGGTGGCAAGTGGCATCTTGGCAGCTGCACGCTTGACTTTTCTCAGTTCATGGGCAGTTATTTTGCGCCTTGGTTTTTCCACACGCTTCTTGCGACCCTGTTGACTATTTTGAATGAAACGCTTGATTGTTCGATGATCACGCTTCAGAAGCATTGCAATTTTAAGAGTGCTGCATCCCTCTGCAAGATATCTCACTATTTTTTACTTTTCTGAGCCTGTCAAGTCCTTCTTTTGACCCATTTTGCCAAAGGAAAGGAAGTTGCCTAATAATTATGCACACCTGATATAGGGTGTTGATGTCATTAGACCACACCCCTTCTCATTACAGAGATGCACATCACCTAATATGCTTAATTGGTAGTAGGCTTTCGAGCCTATACAGCTTGGAGTAAGACAACATGCATAAAGAGGATGATGTGGTCAAAATACTCATTTGCCTAATAATTCTGCACTCCTGTATATATATATATATATATATATATATATATATATATATATATACATATATATACATATATATATATATATATATATATATATATATGTTATTATATGTATATACACATATTAACAGACAAATACATACCTGTATGTATATAATCATAGTTCAAATGTTTAAACAAGAAAAAGAACTGCTGCTCAACTTTACCTGCTGCTCTCAGGGACACCCTTATTGAAAGTACTCCGCTCTGCTTCGCTCCTCCTGTGAGTCAGGAAAACAAAATAAGGTTATCTCACCTCTGTTCCTTTTCTGACATCTGCTGGATACAGTCGGCTGGATTTAACTTATCATGGGTATTTTGGGATACAAACTCCTCAGGTACCCACTGCTGTTAGTTGCACCGTGTTTCCAGTTAGGCGTCTGACGTGAGCTTCACGTCACGTGATCCTTTCTCCGCCTGGAGACTTGGTGATAGCCTCTGTAGTCGCGATTTTGATGCCGGGTGTCACCGGTCTTGGCAGCTTACAGTGGGACTGACCTGGAGGTCTGGCGATATATACATATATATTTACATTGAGGTCTATAGGAACACACACCGTTCCCATAGACCACAATGTAAAGGCACTTTTCAGTGCTGTTTTGTTTCATTTGGGGCAATTTTAGAAAATGTACCAGAGATCTAATCTCTGGTTAATTTTCAGAGTGCTAATTGCTACCATGAGGTAGCAATTAGCACTCTGAAAATTATATAGCCAGCTACTTGTAATGGCTGGTTAATTATCGCCTGCCCGCAAACGGGCAAATTTGTCATTTTGCGGGAGCGTGATAATTTAGCGCTCCACTTGTAATCTAGCCCAATATATGCAACATTTTCCCATATTTTCTCCTAAATATTTTTTGTAATAATTTTGCAAATTCTCAATGAAACAGATAATTATAAAGTGAAAGAAGGAGATAAATACATTTACCGTCAGTTGCCTGAGATTTAAAGCTTTAGGGGGCTGAGAAGGCATTGGAGCAAAGTGGTAAACAGTTTTTCTTTCTACATTTTGCTTCCAGTGCACAAAAAAGAAAAATACTTCAAAGTTGCCCCTCATGACCATCCACTCATAGATACTGTACATATTAATATTTATTTTCCAATACATTCATCTTTTAAGAGAAATATATATATGTGTACATATAAACAGCACATCCATTGCAAAAGAAGAACCTTTCTGGTATACCAATAGAAGATTAAAAGACTTTGTCTGCGTCTGCAGAATTTTTTTTATTATATTACCCTTATTAAGCAGACATTAAAATCCATTGGTAAAACTGATTATAGTAGGGCTATCACAGTGAGGTCTTAGTGCACAAGATGGAATTCTCATTTTTTTATTGAAATGAAACATCATTATCATTAAGAAGCATAATCCTCATTTGCTCTTCTTTGATCGGATTCTTCAGTCAGAAACAAAACCTGTTGCACAATAGCTTAGTAATAAGATAGAAACCTAGAATATGAAGGTTGATAATAACCACTTGACCAACCTTTCAGCACTATTTCTGTCTGCTTTGAAATGTTAGCTGCCACTCAATCATAGAGGTCAATTACTTGCAACATAGCAAGCGTCTCCAAGTGATTTTTTTTTTCTTTTTAAAAATTACATTGAGAGAATAGAGACACTTCTGCTTAATATATAAAATGATGTTGCTAGATTTTAATAGTCGGTCCAAAGTTGCTAAAAACAAAACAAAAAAACCCATCTTTTGACACTAACAGAGGCAACAGAGTTATGGCATAGAGACCACTACAATGAAGGTCATATATTTACTCTCCTGGTGTGCCTGGCAGAGAGATCAGTCTTTCTCAAATTGTGGCACCATGAGAGAGACAGAAATGTGCCCAATTTTAATAGTAAATATATTTTTGTTAAAAATACAGTGTGCACTTTACCTATGTATGCAGTTTTATTATATAAACATGTTCATCAGTCTAACATTTATTTAATGTTGGTTTATTTTGCTGCAAATGTTAAACTAAACCTTAACCAAACAGCCAGCAGTAATACAATAATTATTACTCCATGAAGTACCATGGGCTGTTTCAATTAACATGACTGGCTATGGTTGTGCGGCATGAGAACTTGAACTAGAATCATATATAATTAATATAAATAGTGTACATGCAAGAGGTGCAATGTTTTGTATTTGCTGAAACTCTTTTAAATGAGTATATGTTACCAAGTAAGTTTAAAAGACAAATCAACACTAAACTTTCATTGATGTCAATTTTTTTTTTTTTTTGTGACTTACTAGGAAATATATTTTAGTACAATTTGAATTTATTCAATTTATTGTAAATTGTAAAATACTTTGAATTTATGATTAATTACACAAGAGTCCAGCATTAAAAGGACACTAAACCCAATTTTTTTCTTTCCTGATTCAGATAGAGCATGACATTTTAAGCATCTTTCTAATTTAGTCCTATTATCAATTTTTCTTCATTCTTTTGGTATCTTTATTTGAAATTCAAGAATATAAGTTTAGATGCCGGCCCATTTTTGGTGAACAACCTGGGTTGTCCTTGCTGATTGGTGGATAAATTCATCCACCAATAAAAAAAGTGCTGTCCAGGGTTCTGAACCTAAAAAAAGCTTAGATGTCTTCTTTTTCAAATAAAGACAGCCAGAGAATGAAGAAAAAAATGATAATAGGAGTAAACTAGAAAGTTGCTTAAAATTGCATGCTTTATATGAATCACAAAAGAAAAAAAATTGGGTTCAGTGTCCCTTTAAGAACACGTGTTCTTACTAAGCATATCTGGTACCATGTGAATTTATTAATTCTACTCATTTTCAATTTTGTGCACTTATGTGCAGGTTATAATATATCTTATGTTTTATATATATATATATATATATATTCTTTAAAACCTTTTTTTTTAAAAAATGAGTAACAGATAATGTCTTACAATGTGCTGTATGGGAAAAAATATTTGGCTAGATTAAGAGTTTTGCGGTACGGCTATTAAGGCTGAAAAATTGGCCATTACTCTGGAATGGCCAGGAACGCATATTATGAGTCGCGACTGATTAACTATACCACAAGCATTTTAGCCTGTAATGCAACGTCCATTCCGCACTCAAAAAAATGACGTTTGGGTGCAGGATTTTCCATAGCGCCATATTACAGGTTGTGTGGTCCGGCTAAAATGCTTGCGTTACAGCCTATACCGACATGATCCATACTGCCATCTGAGACAAGTAGTTATAGATATTGTGAAACAAAAATATTTCACAATACAGTACACTAACACCCATAAACTACCTATTAACCCCCAAACCGCCAATCTCCCGCATCGCAAACACTATATTAAACGAATTAACCCCTAATCTGCCGACCACCCACATCGCGACTATTAAATAAACATTTTAATACCTAATCTGCTGCTCCTCGACATCGTCAACACTAATAAAAGTTATTAACCCCTAATCCACCACCCCGACATCACCAACACCTACATAATCCTATTATCCCCTAAACCACCGACTACCCCACATCGCCAACACTATAATAAAGTATTAGCCCATAAACCTCCAGCCCCCCACATCATAACTACTAAACCTATTAACCCCTCAACCACCGCCCCCCCACATCACAAAACACTAAATTAAACTATTAACCCCTAAACCATAACACCCCCCTAACTTTAAATTAAAATATAACTATCTTAAAATAAATAAAAACTTACCTGTGAAATAAAAAAACTAAGTTTAAACTAAAAATTAACCTAACATAACTATTCTAATAAAATAAAAAAACTAAACTAAATTAGAAATGTAAAAAAAAACCTAACACTACGAAAAAATAAAAAAAATCTAAAAGTACAAAAAATAATAAACACTAAATCAAGAAAAATAAAAAAAAAACTCTAAGCTTACAAAAAATAATAAAGGAAATTATCAAAAATAAAACCAATTACACCTAATCTAATAGCCCTATAAAAAGCCCCCAAAATAAAAACACCCCCTAACCTACAATAAACTACCAATAGCCCTTAAAAGGGCCTTTTGTAGGGCATTGCTCTAAGTTAAACAGATCTTTTACCCTAAAACAATTACTAAGTCCCCCCCTAAAAGTAACGCCCCCACCCAACCAACCCCCCAAAATAAAAAAAACTACAGTCTCACGGTCATTCTATAGTTGATTGTATTGCAAATTAGTAATCATCATGGAATACTTGGAACTAAGAAAATATTTTTATGCTAATGATAATAATAATATAATAATGTTAACATTGCTCACATCTGCATTATTTAATGCACTGTTAAAGGGATACTAATCCCAATTTTTTTCTTTCACGATTCAGATAGAGCATGAGATTTTAAGCAACT
Organism: Bombina bombina; assembly: GCF_027579735.1. Taxonomy (NCBI): domain Eukaryota; kingdom Metazoa; phylum Chordata; class Amphibia; order Anura; family Bombinatoridae; genus Bombina; species Bombina bombina. The sequence goes on from NC_069504.1 coordinate 628,504,465, forward strand.
TTCTAATTTACTTTTATTATCAATTTTTCTTTGTTCTCATGCTATCTGGATTTGAAAAAGCAGTACTGTAAGCTTTAGAGCCAGCCCATTTTTTGTTCAGCACCTGGGTAGCACTTGCTAATTTGTGGCTAAATGTAGCAAACCAATTAGCAAGCGCTACCCAGGTGCTGAACTAAAAATGGGCTGGCTCCTAACCTTTCATTACTGCTTTTTCAAATCAAGATAACATGAGAACAAAGAAAAATTGATAATAGGAGTAAATTAGAAAGTTGCTTAAAATTGCATGCTCTATCTGAATCATGAAAGAAAAAATTTGGGGTTAGTATCCCTTTAACATACAATAGAATACAGTTCAACTTATCAGAACTTTCCTTATTGTTGGTAGTTTATATTTAAAGGGACATGAAACCCACATTTTTTCTTTCATGATTTAGAAAGATAATGCAATTTTAAACATATTTCTAATTTACTTCTAATATCTAATTTGTTTTATTCTCTTGATATTCTTTGCTGAAAAGTATATCTAGATATGCTCAGTAGCTGCTGATTGGTTGCTGCACATAGAAGCCTCATGTGATTGGCTCACCCATGTGCATTGCTTTTTCTTCAAATAAGGATATCTAAAAAAATGAAGCAGAAATAAATAATAGAAGTAAATTGTAATGTTGTTTAAATTTGTATGTTCTATCTGAATCATGAAAGAAAGATTTTGGGTTTAGTGGCCCTTTAAGGTTGATTTGAGTCTTGTTATTCACATTTAATCTCATTATTAACAGGGACTACAGGTGGGAACAAAAGAGCTGGAAGAAATGGGAGCAAAATTCTGTCTAGGACTTCTAATACTGCAAACCAAATGTCATTACAACAAAGCCATGCTTCCACAAGTAGAAGCTTTGCTGGAAGCAGAGAGAGAGAATACAGAACATCAGAGAACCAGGTAAGAAATGATTCATTAGTAGTAAATAGTAAATAGTTTTGTGAATACAACACAATGATTTACATAGTAACAGTGTTAGTGCCTTGCAAATTCAATTAATATATTTAATTTGATTTGTAAAGATTTTTTTTTTACTATATGTACCTCCTGATTTTTTAGTATTTTTTTTCAATTGAATTTGTATTTAATTGGGTGAAAATTCATCAATAACTATCCCCAATGACTACACCATGATAATTAAAATTAAATTGGTTTAATAATTTGGGAGGTAACTTACAAAAAAGGCAAACTTTTACTACCCCATTAGACTCTATGAGAAACCTGAATCCTACTTTTAACTCAGTAAATATGACATTTAACTGAAAAGATTAGTGTCACCTGTATTGCTTGATAAATTATAAACATTATTCACTGTGATATTTGTCTTCAGAGTGGTGAAATACAGATTTATTTTAGTGTATTTGAAGAATATACACCGGAATGATTGGTACACAGAACTAAACTTGTAAAATACTGCACATGTGCTGTGGAAAAGTAAAGTTTGACAAAAGTTTGAAGTGACTTTAGTTAATTTTTGTATTTTTTTAAAGAACATTGTAATTTACAGTATATTAAACTGTTTTGCTGTAAGCATGGATGAATGTTAATTGTATTATCATTAAATTATGATATGGTATAATGTTGTGTCTTAAATGTTTTATTGGATGAGATATAATAGTTTTCATAAGAATTGGACGTGCTCAGTTGACCTGGTAATGGCTTAACTAATGGCTATAAATAGTGTTAGTGCAGTAATACAAAATATAAATACAATGAAGTAATAAGCAAACAATGTTGTTATCAAGTGTTAGTTCTAACTCAAATATGAAAGTTTTAGTTTTGCAGTATAAATGTTTTTTCTATGTATCATCTTCAACTTATGTTTTCTAGTTAAATAACATTTTAGAAATTCCATTAAGTACTTTTTATTGTCATTATATCTGTGCCTTGATTTACCTTATTTTATTTCCTTTGTCTTTTTTTCCTTCCTTCTATTCAAATGCTACACTATTGAACCAATTCATAAATAGTTTTTTGTTTTTTGTTTTTTAATATTCTATGTATATTATTCCTTAGTAGTATACAATGCTATCAATGTCATCAGCTCTGAAACACAGATAGCACTTTTCAATGTGATTTTGAGTTTTGAAATTGAGAGCCATCTCAGGGATATTCAGGTCTGTTTATACTTATAAACATAGTTATTCTCCTGAGCTTCACAAGAAAAATGTCTTCAAAAATTGCATTACAAGTCATCAACATGTTGTTAAATGAAAGTGCTGAAGCCTGACAAGGCTTTCTCATCATAAATATGAAACTGTGCAAAATATGAGTCTTTTATAAATCACTCCAGTTTTTTGACATTTGGAAATTTATTTTTTTATGTTCTAAGATAAAACCTCTTGCAATATTGAGTTAATTGCTCTGCATATTTTATAACAATAAATATGAAGTTTAATTGTCATAAAATATTTGTATTACATCCAGTGGTTTTGTTTTCTATCTATCTATCTATCTATCTATCTATCTATCTATCTATCTATCTATCTATCTATCTATCTATCTATCATCTATCTATCTATCTATCTATCTATCTATCTATCTATCTATCATCATAGATCATCTATCTATCTATTTATCTATCATCTATCTATCTATCTATCTATCTATCTATCATCTATCTATTTTTCTATCATCTATCTATCTATCTATCTATCTATCTATCTATCTATCTATCTATCGGTCTGCCTATCTAGCATACATTTATCTAAATATCCATTCTCTGGAGACTCTATTTTAACATAGAACATATGTAGGTTATATTCCATTCTTCTATTTAAAATAAAACTGTATAAAAAAAATGTGCCAGCTAGTCTGGCTTTACACCAGGTTTTGAAGTTGCACTTGTATGCTGGTTTTGAGTTTCGGAATGTCTAGTTGGAATGTTTGTGATTGGGAGATTGATCTTCTGGTAGCTGCTATTGACACAAACTAATAATATATTCATAGAAGAATAAATACTAGGTACCGCCAAGTTTTTTTTATATAAATATATCTAGTATCATATTAGTAGTAGTATATAATACCTGTAATACATTCTGTTCTGTACTAACAAAGCCACTAAAACATATCTCAATTGATTCTAGTGTTATGATCATCAGCATTTTTATTGTAAATGTGCACTCCATTAATTTCTTTGGGATTCAAATGAATGATAGATCTTCCAGCATGTTAAAAGGTACAGTGTACTGTAAACATGATTTCCCCTTTTGGGTTTACAATATTTTTTTACCAACAGTAGAGTTTAAAATCTATGGTAAATGTATCTTTAATGTATCTTTTTGTATAGGAAATAGCTATATTTGATAATTGAAACTGCAATCTAATGAAATGGGCTTAGCTATCAGAGAAGTACTAATTATCTATCCGTCATTGTACAACATCCTCCCTATCATATCTCTATATACACATTGAGACCAATAGAAAATCATGTTAATACCTTTTTTTCTCCCCCCCCCTCCCCACACTGGAATCATGATTTATTTGAAAAAAGGAGAGACAAAAATCAGCATACACTGTCCCTTTAAGTAGATAATAATGAAGAGTGTTGATTGGCACAGGATAAACTTCTCTCCCACCTATCAGAAAATGCATCTAATGCTTAGTAAGGATGGTTGTAACATGTAGATACAACAATATGTCTTTAATTTTCATGTAATTTTTTATACAGTTCACCCATAACAATTTTTCCTTCTCATTAGAGATTTTATTTCTAGAGTTTAACAAGGGTATTGGTGATGGTATAAGCTGCTTTGTTCTCATTAAATATCCTTTTTTTCTAAATATTTGTAGCAGTACAGATTAACCAATTGATGCTGATTTTTTTTGAACAGACATGAATTACCAATAGGTATTCAGTTTCTCATATTATGAAGCTATATCAGGTGATCTCCATCTTGTTTTGTATCCAACAAAAGCCAGGAAATCTAAAGCTAGAAAATATGACAAATTTTATGTGCCCTATTTGGTGATGATGCTATTTATTACATCACAAAATACATCAATAGTAAACAGTTCTCTGTTGTACAGACATAGTTTAGAGCAGTGTTTCTCAACTGCGGTCCTCAAGTGCAGCTGAACTATTATAGCTGAACTAGAGCACAGGTGAAATAATCAGCAGATCAGTACCATGGTTCCTAACCTGCTCTCACCCATCGGCTGATTATTTCACCTGTCTACTTGTTTAGCAATAATGAAAACCTGGCCTGCTTAGGGTACTTGTGGACCCCAGTTGAGAAACACTGGTTTAGAGGAGTAATGTTAACTGCTGGATAGTAGGAGGTATAAGAATAATTGATATGAACAATGCATTAAAAATTAATTGGCTATAAACAAGTTGAATTATCTTGGCCATAGTAAAAGTTCTGCAAAAGAGATTTTTTAAAAATAAAATATTTTAAGGTATCTTATATTATTACTTTATACTTCAATACTGATCAGTTCTGAGAAAGAAAGGAAACTACATTAAGGTACTTTAAATTCAGTTTTAATATTTAACAATTAATTAATACATTGCTAAAAATCTACATACAAAATAAAGGGTTTAAAAATATTTTAAACTCTGATTTTGTTTGCAAAATTTGCATTTCTGTGCAGTCCAAACAGACCACCTAAAAGGCAAATTGAGCATTGTTTATCATATCTCCCTTGTATCTGGCCAATTAGAAATAGACATATATGCTCCTATTAATATCAAGCAATCACTGAGCAGCAGGTAGAAATATGAATTTCACAAAATACACTCCTGGGCAAATTATCAAAACAAGCAAAATAGATAATGATAGTGTGTTACTAATTTCTTTTACTATGCAGAATAAAGCACTTTTAAATGTAATATCCTTTAAAAGTTTTTTGTTAAATATGAGGTGTTAGTCCCCAAAAAAGTAAAATTATAAATTGCATTCCTGCATTGCTTAGGGAGCAGGGACTCATAATCCTTCTGCATACATTCTCTTATGTATTATTTATTTATTAAACCTGCTGTATAGTGCTGTGGCATATGTCACCTGGCATATTACAAATAAAGATACTAAATTGGTATGGTTAATTATAATAAGATGATCCATTAAAAATAAAAAATAAAAGTCTTGAATACATTTTGAAATTTCATTTTATTTAGTTTTTTTTTTAGAAATAATGAAGTTCAAAGCATGTTCTTCCTTCCTGTATTGACACATTTCCATTTTTTTATAGAGAAGGGGGTAGATTTAACAAGGGACCGCTGCTCCATAACTTGTCTGCTGCCTCTAAAGCTGCTGTCTTCAATCTGCCCAATCCTATATGATCGGGCTGATTAACACCCCCTGCTAGCGGCCGATTGGCTGCAAATCTGCAGGGGGCGGCGTTGCACAAGCAGTTCTGGTGAACTGCTTGTGTAATGATAAATGCTGACAGCGTATGCTGTCGGCATTCAGCGATGTCTGTCGGACACGATACGCTACATCGTATCATGTTGGACAGACATTAGTAAATCTACCCCTTGGCATATATATTGTTACAGCAATAGGTTTTAATAAAAATGACACAAACCTAAATTTTCAACAATAATATGTAAGGTTTTTATTTTAATTTAATATTTATTTTCTTGATCCTCTACATAGCAAGTTTTATATGTGACAATTTATTTCCCCCAAAATGTTGATACAAGTTATTATACAGGAACTTCAAATATAACTCTATTTATATTTGTATCCAATATACACACACTCTCTCTCACACACACACACACACATACATATATATATATATATACTAGAAGGAAAAGTGTGAAATTATTTGCTTACAAAACTCTTTGAATATCATACTTTTTCCATGTATTTCTTTCATTAGCCTCACTCAGTTCAACCTATTTTATTGTCTTATTACAAGTTCTAGCAAGCTATACTTATGTTTAACATATTTAGTTTTTCTCAGTGCTGCCAAAAGTCAAGATGTCTCATTCTGTCGTGGAATTGACTTTTCAGCTTATCCCTGTGACATAAGACATTTCCGCTTGTCAGGAATTGTATCTCTTCTTGTCTCTAACATTCTTGATTCTTGATCGGTCTCCTCAATATACAGAATTCTTTTTCTTTATGTCTCTTTGCCTTTGGGAAGAGGAAATTGAGCAAACTGACTGGTCAAGTTTTCTGGAATTGATTGTTACTGTCGTAAGATTCAACAGAATCAGAATCAATGTTCTGCATGCTTCAGACAGCCACGATCTGTCATGAGGAAGAGGACTGTGAAAATAATGTGTTCTTACCCTGAGGGAAATAGTGCTACTTACAAATCTGTAATGCCAATACTAAAAATATTTAACCTTTTCAGGTTTATTTTGAATCTTCATTGCTTCAAAGCAATAGGTTATAGGTTTTTTTCTTTTTTTCTCAGTGAAACAATTTTTTATTAGCATTTGTCTTTAAAATGCTATTAATGCTTTATACTTATATCTGAGAAACAATTATTGATATATTGGATTGGAAGTCCAATAAAATCCTTGAAATAAAATTAAGGTAGTCCATTTACTGCGATAAACACAAATTGGAAGTTACATTAAACTTAATATCTGAGTAGAATTATGCAATGCAAAAGGCAGTTATGCTTTATCAAATTAGTATATTTTGTATGCTTTTTTTCAAAACTCTTACCGATTATTAATATATATATATATATATATATATATATATATATATATATATATATATATATATATATATATATATATATATATATATATATATATATATATATGTACAGTATACATGCATATGAGTTTATTTAAATATTACATTTTTATCCTTACAGGCTTACATCCTATAGGTGTTAAAGGCCAGCTTACTACCTGTGATCTATTGTGCAGTCACATATTGTTGTTTTTATTAAGTGCCCTACATTAATACACACAAAGAGAAGCGCACTCACAGGAACGAACAACCAGCTCAATAACATTGTTAGCATGTTCTACATTAATGTCAGCATCTAAACCACCTAGTATTATTAGTTCTACTTGAAACAATGGCTCTAATTGTCATGAGCAGCAAGATGCATATTCCCCCTTGAGAGAGAGCTCACAATTACAGGGATCGTGGTAGAGATGGGATAGTAGTTAGAAGAGGAATGCTAGCTTGCGACAATCTCACTGTGAAATTACTCCCTAGTTTTTCTTTAAGCTGACCTAGGAAACCTGCATAGGAATGTTATGTGCATGTATTCAACTATGATATTTAAGGAGCTTAGAACTACAGTTTAATGCCACTTTAACTAATTTGGTGGTTTTTAAATATAGATACACTGTAGATAGTGATATAGTGTAGATAATGAGTTATTTAATATACAGTATATACAGTTATACATGCTTAGTCACTACTAACAACTAACAGTTACATGACATATTTCCTAGCTTATGTATATATATATATATATGTAACACCCTTTCCTGACCTTCCCTGAGGTGGGTGATAGTGTAATGCTGTCTACCTGTTTCGTGTATGAGAACTAAGCCTCCGCAGAGTGGGATTAGGAGGGGGGTTGAAATCAGGTATATAAGGGATGCCTGTATGACGCAGTGCCTCCACCTATAGGGGACACCCTAGAATAATAGGGTGTGGGGTCCTATAAGATTTTAGTACAAAAAGAAAAATAGTAATAACCACACAAGAAATCTTCAAATAAAATGTTGCTTTGATTATTATAAAGTGTTTAACCAATAACATACAGTGCAACAAATACAAATACTAATATTAATCACAATATCTTCTTATGACATCAGTATACCTTTTTTTTAACTTAGAAGTCCTTCATGGGCTCATGAAATAATAACATAACTGTTGTAAAATACTAATAAAAAAATACTGAGGTGGTGCTGTACAATGCAATTTCATATACTAAATATAATTTAGTTGAGCTAATTATCCCTTGCTGCTTGTGAACGAAGCTAGAGAGCGCTGCTTGTGATCGATGCAGTGCTCAAGAAAACTTCTCCTCAGAAATACTGAATAACATAAGTCTCTACCTTATTACTGAATTTCAGCAATCCATTTGCCTTATACTGCAAAGTCAGTCACTCTTTTACTACAAACAGCTGCAGAAATCTCACAGTTATGCCCTTATGTAATGTAGCTTTATAAATCCAGTCAGTGCATTTGTGCAAACTATTCAGGCAGAATAACTTATAGAATATTCTCTGGGTTATCTCTTTAATATACATCACACTCAGTTACTTCCTTATGTAATGCAGCTGTGAAATCCATTTAGTTTATTTATGCAAACTGTTTAGGCAGAATCACTTCTAGAATATTCTCTGGGTTATCTCTTTAATATACAACAACTCTGCAGCACATCACACTCAGTTACTTCCTTATGTAATGCAGCTGTGCAATCCATTTAGTGTATTTATGCAAACTGTTTAGGCAGAATAACTTCTAGAATATTCTCTGGGTTATCTCTTTAATATACAACAACTCTGCAGCACATCAGATATGACTAGTATATCTTTTCTCTTGCAGTTAGTTAACATGAAGTTATGGAGATCTTAAAACAGCAGATAATGGCTGACACTCACTGTACAAATAAAAGGTTCTGCAGCAGCCACGTGTAGCAATGTCTGAACTGTCTCTGGAATCCATGCATTAGTCTGAACAACTTCTTTCAGCTTGGAAACAGCAACTTTCTTGCTCCACACTTCTCTTAACACCTAAGAAATCTCCTCAGCACTAACAACTCCTCCCCCTTCCCAGATGGCATTTCTCTTCCTCAATACAACTACTACAGCAGCCATCTTGGGTAAGGGCAAGGTCCTTACATACCCCCCCCCACCAAAAAAAAAACTTGCTGTCCCCAGCAAGGGGTACAAGAGCAACACATCAATACATTTTCTTTAGCAAGTCTACTAACAAAATCACATATTCATCATGAGTCAAATTATGGTTAGGGTATACATGTTTCAAAACACATCATACAGCAGATGTTAGAGCAGGCAACAAGGGTTCAACATTATAACCAGGGTTTCCTAGTGTATCATATGTCAATTTCTTTGGGGATGTCTCTTTCTTGCTGCTTTTTTCTCTCTATAGGGACTTCTACTATCATAATGTATAGGGTTTGGAGATTCCCTATCTGGAATAGGACTATTAGGGAAGGATGGCATATCAGGTTCAGAGGTTGGGGCAACAGAGGAGGCATGCTCATCATTATAGGTCTCTCTTTGCAATGGAGATCTCATTTCAGGGTCCGATTGAATTGATGAGTCTTCATGTGGGATACTATATTCATTATTAATTGACATGCTTGGGCCTTGGTCCTCATGATATGTAACATCATGCTGGAATTGAGGTATAGGCAACAAATGATTCCGATGCCATGTCTTCACAACACCATTTTCATCTGCTATCTGAAAAACTGGAAGACCTGGCAATTGTCTGACTATTCTATAGATACTATTCCTCCATCTAGGAGCTAACTTGTGCTTGCCTGGTATCCCTAAATTCCATAAAAGGACACGGTCTCCTTGTTGCAAATCCTGATGTTTTATTCTCTTGTCATATCATTGCTTATTAGCCTCATTTAATCGAGCAGTAGCTTCTTCAGCCAACTTATAAGCTGTTTGTAAACTCTCCTGCAATCGCCTGACATACTGATAGTGACTCTTATGAGAAAATCCATCTGATGACACCCGTAACTGCAGATCTATAGGTAGTCTCACTTCTCTCACAAACATAAGGAAGTATGGTGAATAACCTGTGGAATCATGTCAGGTGCAGTTGTAGGCATGAACTAGTGCTTCTACTTGACGACTCCAAGTTCTCTTTTCAGACTCTGGCAGGGTCCCTAACATATTTAGCAAAGTTCTGTTAAACCTCTCAGGCAAAGCATCTCCTTCTGGATGATAGGGAGAAGTTCTTGTCTTCTTAATTCCCAAAACATTCATCATTTCTTTAATGAGGCGACTCTCAAAGTCTCTACCTTGATCAGAATGCAGTTTCTTAGGAAGACCATAATGAATGAAAAACCTTTCCCAAAGAACTCTAGCCACTGTACTAGCCTTCTGGTCCTTTGTTGGGAAGGCTTGAGCATAACGGGTATAGTGATCTGTTACAATAAGAACATTTCCAATGCCACGAGAATCTGGCTCAATGCACAAAAAATCAATGTAAACAAGATCCATGGGGCCTTCACTTTTCAGATGACCCATAGAGGCAGCTCGAGTTGGAAGAGTTTTCCTCTGTACACATCTAAAACATTTATGAATGTAGTCTTCTACATACTCTCTCATCGTTGGCCAATAACATCTATCCTGCAAGAGGCAAAACGTTTTTTTCTATCCCAAGATGTCCGTGTTGATCATGCAAGGATGACAGAACAAGTTTTCTTAGTTTGGCAGGTAACACCAATTGTGTTCGATCTGGATGATTGTGGTATTTAACTACTCGAAACAGAAGTCCATCTTGAATTTGAAACTTATCCCACTCTCTATTTAGTGGACCAGACCATTCCCTAGGAATTCTCTTCAGTAAGTGTGGGCTATCAGTTTGAACAGCTTTTCGAAGTAGTCCAATTAAAGGATCTTGTTCCTGTGCATTTATTAATTCTTCAGGAGTTAGACCATCTGGCTAATTCCACTACAGATGGTTTACAATAATATACAGGCAGAGCTTGTGGATGACATCCCAATGAATCTACTGCTCTCAAATCTGAAAAAACAGAGGTTTCGTCTTTGAAGACACTAGTTTGGCAGAATGCTCTCACACCAAGTGAAGGAATTTTTTCCCATTGAGAATCACCTGTTTGTTCTGGTAGTCCTGGTCGTCGGGACATTGCATCAGCCCCTATATTCTTAGGCCCTGGCTTGTAACGTAACTTAAAAGTGTAATTTGATAGTGCAGCCAACCACCGATGACAGGTTGCATCCAACTTTGCTGTAGTCAAGATGTAGGTAAGTGGATTATTATCTGTTCGAACTTCAAATTCTACTCCATAAAGGTAATCGTGGAGTTTATCCACTACTGCCTATTTCAGAGCCAAGAACTCAAGCTTGTGGACTGGATAATTCTGTTCACTCTTAGACAAATCCTACTTAGATAAACAACAGGTCTCAACCCTCCAGGGTACTCTTGGTGTAAAACTGCCCCCAAACCCACATAGCTAGCATCTATATGTAGCACATAAGGTTTCTCGGGATCTGCATAGGCCAAGACAGATGCCTCAGTTAATTTTTTCTTTAAATTCTCAAACGCTTTGGAGCACTCTGATGTCCACCGAGTTCCCAAAGGAGTTTTTGCATTTAGTGGCTTTTTAGGATCATCTTCACTATGTTTCAGCAAGTCGTTTAGGGGTCGAGCTAACTGGGAGTATCCTTTCACAAATCTTTGATAGTATCCACAAAATCCAAGAAATGATCGAAGTTCACCAATGTTGTTAGGCTGTGGCCATGCGGTTACTGCTTCCACCTTAGCAGGGTCTGTAGACACCCCTTCTGCCGAGACCACATGACCTACATAGGTCACAGATGATTGCCCAAATCTACATTTCTCCGGACTTAACTTTAGGCCTTCTTCGTGAAGACGATCCAATACTTTCAGCAACCTTGTCTCATGTTCTTCTAAAGTACTACTGAATACAATAAGGTCATCTAGATAGACAAAACACTCACGTCCATTCATATCTCCCACAGTACGTTCCATTAGCCTTTGGAATGTGGCTGGAGCTCCACAGATCCCTTGTGGCATCCGTGTAAACTGATAGAATCCTAGTGGACAAATAAAAGCTGTCTTCTCTTGGTCTTCTTCAGTCATCCCTACCTGAAAATAGCCGGATCTCAGATCCAGAACACTGAACCAGTGGCTGCCATTAAGACAATGTAAAATCTCTTCAATTCGAGGTAGATGATATTGGTCAGGTATAGTTCTTCGATTGAGAGTCCGATAGTCAATGCACAAACGTATAGACCCATTCTTCTTTTTAACCACTACAATGGGTGAAGGACGGCGAGAAGGAACAATTATTCCAGCTTTTTCCATCTCAGCAAAAACGGCATGAACATCTTCAACATCACGAGGAGGCAATCTCCTAGAGCGTTCCCTAAAAGGGGCAGAATCTGTTAGGCGAATGGTATGAAGCATATGTTTTGAACGTCCTACATCCATTTCTGCGGCAGAAAAAACTCCTGCACGGGCCTTCATAGCCTTCTGCAACCGCTCACATGCCTCCTTAGGCATTATAGATCCTTCAAAGTTAAATTGTAGTTTTTCTGTTTCTGTTTTTGAGAGAGAGAAACATTTACGAATAGCCAATGATGAGTCTACTACTGGATAAAGATATCCCAAAGTCTGATTAAAATCAATACCAACAGGGTATGGAGCCAAATTTTGGACCTTAACACTTAGCCACTGTGGTGGAGGCCCATCCTATCTTCTGTGTAAGATTTCAGGTACCAAAATCCAACCCTGCTTGGTTGCTTCTTCATCTGGCATTTCAAGAATAAAACAGTCCTCTTTGGGTCTGCCGTCAGGGTACACCACCAAACATTTTAACTCTTTCATCCCTCCTGGGGAAATGTAAGTTACTCCGGCAGAACGGTTGTAGCACTGACCAGCATATTGTCTCAAAGATATCTTTTCAACCTCCTGACGTAAAGTTGGGTGTAATGACTTGTCTATGTCTTGCCCCCCAACCTCCATCATGAATTTACGTAGCAAAGATTGTACATATTTTGTGTTGGTCCCTAGAATTATAGGGTCTTCGGAATCTTTACAGGTTTCTGGGCAGATTAAAGCCTTCACTTTCATGGGGTATATCATACAAGTATGTAACTGGACTATACTAATGACTACAGTGACAACTCCATCAACAGTACACCTATTTCCACCCACACCTCTTAAATCAATTTGAGAGGGAGGCTTGATTTTAAGATGTTTAAGGTAAGTATCATAAAAACTACGATAGATTATGGTGCAATGAGATCCAGTGTCCAACAGCGCCTGTGTAGAAATGTTACAAACTTTTACTCCAATAAAAGCCCTTGGCCCAGCTACATCATCTTCAGATAAATCAAAGGAAATATCAGTCATTCCCTTCTTCTGAGGGACTGTAAGGCTTCCCAAAAAATCACCAGCATATGAATGTATTTAGCTGGGGCAATCCTTTGCGAAATGGCCTATCTCTCCACAAGTGAAACAACTCCCTTTTGGTCGAGTAGTATTTTGGAGTTTTACAGGTAGTTTTGCTCTCTCCAACTCAGCCTTTACTTGGTCAGGCAGTCCATTCTCCATAAGCTCTTTCAACAAAGAATCTGCATTTCTGGAGTCTTCTAATTTTTTTTTAGTCTCACTTTTACCTATGCAAGCTTCGCCAGACTTACGCACAGTGTGGAAACTCATTTCCTCTTCTTGAGTCCTTATCATAGGCATAAGGGCCTCCAATTCTTTTGGTGCTTGAGAGTGCAATTGGGCTCTAAGAAAGATGGCTATTGGGTGGTCTGGTATAATGCCACGAAGGAACTGATCTTGCCTCCATTTATTCATATCTTGTCGGGTCACTACCCCTTTTCAAAACAATAATACAAGCTGCTCATGTAATCTTAATAGAAAGTCAGACATCTTCTCTGTCTCTCGCTGCTTAAGTAACTGAAACTTATACAAGAGATCTTCTGGATCTTCAAATAGACTATAAAAGGTCTTTAAGAAAGAGATTAACTCTACAGCAGTAGCTTCAGGGTGTTCCTCTCTATGGTGTTGCAACAATACTTGTTCTGGTGGCCTAACACTTTCTAAGAGGCGGACATGCTTCATTGTCTCTGGGCAACTCCATTCTTGCAGCACCATGTTAGCATGATCACACCATGCCGCAATACCCTCCTCTCCTAAGGGTACAGGAAGGTTTCCTGAAAATATCTTTAGTTTACGGTAACTGTATGTATGTGAGCTGTCTGTGATGCTTGTAGCCAACATCTTCAGAACATCAGATAGACTAGACTCCATATTAGATTCATTTTGAGATCCTCTAACACCCTGAACTTCATTATCCTTGACTATATGCATTTCTGTTTTTTTTGGCATAAATGAGGGGTAGTCTGACTGAAGGTAGCCCTAGTAGCTGTAGCTCAGAGGGGTTGGGTACTTTTAAGAAACATTGGTTGGTGTCTATTAATATGCTACCCCAAGTGTCATCTGGAAATCTTTTGAATGCTACTATCTTAGGGTACTCTCTTAGTTGAAGTGCTCTCTGGAGTGACTCACATAGTTTATCTCGACTGGTGCCTACTGGTATCCAAGTCACAGCCACTGCTTGCTCAATTGGTACCTTTTTCTGCATTGCCCACTCTCTCACCTCTTCTAATTTTAAAAGATGCATCTCTTCTGATTTTGCCCCGCCTCTCGATCTCAGCAGTGCCTCCATCTGTAACACCCTTTCCTGACCTTCCCTGAGGTGGGTGATAGTGTAATGCTGTCTACCCGTTTTGTGTATGAGAACTAAGCCTCCGCAGAGTGGGAGTAGGAGGGGGGTTGAAATCAGGTATATAAGGGATGCCTGTATGACGCAGTGCCTCCACCTATAGGGGACACCCTAGAATAATAGGGTGTGGGGTCCTATAAGATTTTAGTACAAAAAGAAAACAAGTAATAACCACACAAGAAATCTTCAAATAAATTGTATTTATGCAAACTGTTTAGGCAGAATAACTTCTAGAATATTCTCTGGGTTATCTCTTTAATATACAACAACTCTGCAGCACATCAGATACGACTAGTATATCTTTTCTCTTGCATTTAGTTAACATGAAGTTATGGAGATCTTAAAACAGCAGATAATGGCTGACACTCACTGTACAAATAAAAGGTTCTGCAGCAGCCACATGTAGCAATGTCTGAACTGTCTCTTGAATCCATGCATTAGTCTGAATAACTTCTTTCAGCTTGGAAACAGCAACTTTCTTGCTCCACACTTCTCTTAACACCTAAGAAATCTCCTCAGCATTAACAACTCCTCCCCCTTCCCAGATGGCATTTCTCTTCCTTAATACAACTATTACAGCAGCCATCTTGGGTAAGGGCAAGGTCCTTATATATATATATATATATATATATATATATATATATATATATATATATATATATATATATATATATATATATATAGAGCAACAAACGAAACCGTCTTGTTAATAGTGATTATGATTATGACCCACTATTAACAAGACCTGAGAGTGCTTTCGTTTGTTGCTCTATTCATTTCATGTTTGCACCCAGGCAGTTGACCCAGGAGGACAGATATATATATATATATAGGAAAACACAGAGTTAGAGGACAAATGATCGATATAAGTGAGAAATATATATTTGCTATACATAAAAATTTGTTATCACAATGGTGCAGACCCTATATCTAGTATTATGATCTAGAAACTATAACAAAAGAGAAGGGACATTAGAATACATGTACCGTTTAAAGATGGAGAATGAAGCACTCTTTTTATATATGCAAATATTTAATAAAGTCTCATATCCAGAGACGTATATGAATGCCAAAAATAAGATACACATACTACCATAGAATAATGCATCATTATGTACAGTGTCAGTGAAGATTAAATACAGTTTACTTTTTAAAAGCCAAGTATCTAAGTCACGTGACTAGTTATACCCAAAACATGTACGCATATCAATAGTGCACAACTTTATATGGTACCGCGCTACCACTACACCCCAGCTGCACACAGAACCCCCTTTGAAAATTACAAGGAGGAATAGCCTGGGCATGTTCTAGTTAGGGATCTAAGTGGAGCATAATAGCTTCAAAGTTAGAGCTTGTGCAATAAATGGCAAGAGATAAACATCATACATAATATAATGTAGATCATCGAAAATTACAGTACTGCACGTTAGCGTCACACATAGAAAGACAGTCAGCATCCATAGAATACTATAAGTGGCAGTTTTTACGTAAACAGGTTGTCTTGTTAGATCAACCTTCCACAATGCGGCATGCGTAGAGGTACTTTTAAAACCAATAGATTATATTCCAAATTCTGGAATCATGTGCAATGTCAGTGCTGTAATAGAACTTATCTGTCTTCTCATGTCAGCTATATCGAGCCTTGATGAAAGTCCCGAACAAACTCCAATCCGGAATAGCAGTTTACTCTTGTCTTTGAAAGAACCGCCAACATCTGTAGCGTCTGAAATACTGTAACAGCGTAATCCAATCTGATGGGATAGGTCACGTGGCACTAGCATCCAATGCCTGCGTGCGTTTCGCCCCCAACGTCTATTGGTAGACGGGGCTTCCTCAGGGCTGATTGCAGTTCTTTCATGCTGATGAAGGGGAAGCTTTCCTCGAAAATGTTTCATTAAATTTATGAACACTTTGAACAAAAACCTGTGAGTGCATCTGTTTTGTGGAATATATATATATATATATATATATATATATATATATTTGTGTTGATTAGCCCAATACATGGTATGCCGCACAGCAAAGGAGAAATACTTTTTTTTTTCAATTTTCTTTTGTGCACATGTTAGAGTGGACTGTTCTATAACAGTTTATTTTTGTAACATTTTAAAAACAGTTTTGTGATGGGATGTGAAACCCAAAAATGTTCTTTTGTGGTTCAGACAGAGCCTACCATTTTAAAAAAAGTTTCCAATTTACTTCAATTATTAAATTTGCTTTGTTCCCATGATATTCTGTGTAGAAGAAATACCTAGGTAGGCATCTGGCACACTACATGGCAGGAAATAGTGCTTTTTCTATATGTTTTAGACATTTCATCAGAAGGCAGGACCAAGACCTTGTCCAAGGAGCTGCCTGGGAGGAAGAAAGACAGTTGAACGTGATTATTCTTTGATCTCCAAACTTTCGACTATTGTAATTTTTTTATATTGTGGCACCATATTTTTCTTTTTTATTGTTATCATTTACATTTAAATTTACATTTTATTTGAGCACCCCCTATTTGTATTTTATTTGTTTATTTTATTTGGGGAGTTGTGGAAAGTTGTTTTCAGCTGGATATTAGTTTCACAAATAAGTTTTATTGAATCTAGGCCATAGTCTTATGTGTTAAAATCTCCTGGCCATGCACAGCATCACTCCATATTGTTTACAGCTCCACCTATGACATTTTGTGAAATATTGTCACATGTTAGTAGTTGGTCTCCTGTCTTAATTTGTCAAGAGTTACATGATATTTCAATATTAATAAGGCAATGAAGTCTTTGGGGTCAATTTATTGTTGGCAGAATTGGGCCAATTCACCCTGTTTCCATGCAAGCCTTTAAGCTTGCTGGAAACAGAAGTGAAGAAGGAAACAGGGTGAATTGGCCCAATTCTGCCAACAATAAATTGACCCCAAAGACTCCTTAACTCATACGCCATCTCTGAGGCTGCGTACAGCAATCCCCCCAATCCTATACGATCGGGCTGATTGACACCCCCTGTTAGCAGCCGATTGGCCGCAAATCTGCAGGGGGTGGTATTACACAAGCAGTATTACACAAGCTGCAGCATATCATGTCCGCCAGACTTTAATAAATTGACCCCTTTAAGTGAAACATGTTAATTGCTGCCTTAAATGCCATAGCTGAGCATTGGTGATATGGTTATATCTCATGTCTACACACACAAACATGCTATAATCCAAACAGTGCCGAGCAGTGGAATGTAAGGCTGTGAGGGAGCATTGAAATACTATGATGTAGAAGTTCAATTCTGTGGTGTTAGAGGTAAGTAAATATATGTAGGTGAGTGGTTATAATTCATCATATTTTCACATTTAAGAATAGCAAGAGGCCAATAACATTTAATAACAAATAGTATTTAGGACAATGTAAAATAAATCATTTGTGCCTTTTTACAAGTGACATAATGTAGTACTTTTAATATATAACATGCTAACTTGATAAGACAAAGAATTGCTGGTAGTGATAGACAGAAGAAGACAAATATTTTAAATAGTGAGAATAATGATTTTGGATTCCAGTGGGATTATTAAAATATAAATTGAATGTAGCTCTACATATTGATATTTCTATAAGAACATAAGTGCAACTATTCCTATACACGGGTCAACAATAAATGATATATTACAATTTTTTTCTACATTAAAACGCAGTTTTAAAAAATCAATGAGAATTAGGCCTCAAAAAGTTATTTTTTCCCCTTTTACATCTAACTGAGCTGGGTGTACTTTTTTTCAATGTATTGATTTGCACTTTAACTGGAAATCTGGTGTAAATTAGTGCTTAACCATTTCTAATACTTTCTATGAGAGACGAAAATATTTTTGGCAGCTGATATTGTGGTATAATGTGCCATCGGAAGCAGTTGATACACGAAATTGCTTCTAACAGCATATTTATTGGTTTGCGACCTCGCGCAAACCTAATTACTGCTCAATGGAAACGAGCCCTTACAGGGTCCAGCATATTTTATTGCAGCATTTGACCAGCAGATAGGAATGTGTTGTGAATGACATTTTTTTTTTTTTACTTTGGCCTCGGTTTGCTTGAATTAATTTGAACACTCCAAAAAAGACAAGCATGCAACTTCCAGTAGTTCAAGGATTTGGTAAATTGCCATTGCATAACTAATTGGCAGTAATTACATGTGACCTTGTTTCATCAGATATCACATTAAGTCAATACACAGCTAAGAATATCCTAGCATACAGAGCATTCTTTAGCATAGTTTCTGTTGAATAGCAATATCATACTGTAGGTTGCAGGGCTTATCTGACTTTTTTATTACTGTTTCACTATTTTTTTTTATTATTTTTTTAAATTCAGTACACTTATCTGAACTGAAAAGTAACTGATTTCTTCTACTATTGTGGAAAGCTGAAAGCATTAATCTGCATTTCAAACACATCCTATTGTCAAGCTCCTTAGAAAATGATTCCTCCTACACAATAATACATGAAGTGAATGTGTTTAGAATTCTGCAAAATATTTAATATTTAATAAAACATTTTCACATAGCAAAATATAAAGCTGACGTTCCATGTTTATACAAGTTGTAAAGACATTAAAGGCAAATCATTTCAAGTAGAACTCATGGAGGAAAAGAGAGAAAAGTGTTATACAAGGCAAAACTATGTAAAATTCTGACATTATTTTAAAACATGTCCGGCTCTTTCTTTTTCATCTCCCAGTGTTGTGATAAAAGGCTTTTTTTTAATTACTTATTTTAAATACCTGTATCTTTAAAGGGACAGTCTATTCAATCCCCCAGTTTTGCATAACCAAAAATGATATATTAATACAGTATATATTTTCCTCTATGATTACCTGTTTCTAAGCCGCTGCAGACTGCCCCCTATCTCAGTGCTTTTTACAATCTTGAATTTTAGCCAATCAGTACTGGGTTTTGCATAACCATTATCATCTGTATGACACATAAACTAACAATGTCTAGCTGCTTTGTAAGATTTAAAAAGCACTAAGATAAGGGGATGCTTAGAAACAGGCAAACTTAGAGGTTAGAAAGTATATTAATATAACAATGTTGTTTGTGGAAAGCTGAAGAATGGATATTAAAGGTGTTATCTATCTTTTTAAATATAAATAAACAAACAATAAAAAAATCAAGTAGCCTTTTTTGTACTATATTCAACTCTCGATTAGGAGTTGACAAATACATTTATTGTTCATCTTTTTCTACTTTGTTGATTCATGTAACTCTTTTGGATATAGCTATTGCTTCAAAAGTAAATTAGATTTGATAAGTGATATTTTATTGGAATTTAAAGGTACATAAAACTTAAAGTTAAACTTGAATTATTTCTATAGAGCAAACTATTTAAAAAAAAAAAAACTTTCCAATGTATTTATAATATCAAATGTACCTTGTTTTCTTGATATCTTTTATAGAAGAACAAAGCTAGACAGGCTCAAAAAATGCACATGTCTGGAGCACTTTATGGTAACAATTTTGTAACATTGTTTATAACATTGTTATTCATTGTTGCAACCACTGCTGCCATCTAGAGCCCAAAAATCATATAATATTGTTACAAACATTTATTTAACACTGTTATAGTGCTATAGACATGTGCAAGCCTACTTAGGTATGCTCTACCACAAAGGATACAAAAAGTAGAAAATAAGTTTGATAATAAAATTAAATTGGTAATTTTCTTCTATGCTGCTAAAAAAAAAGAGTATTAACAAAAAATCTGTAGGTCTAGATTATTTCATAGCAGCTCAGTTTAGGACCCCATACAAGATCTAACCCTTTATATATTTTTTATTCCGTAGAATATTGCAACAAGTGTGGTCTAGATCATATATACTGGCCCATATTTATCAAGCTCTGTACGCAGCTTGAAGGGCTGTGTTTCTGGCGAGTCTTCAGACTCGCCAGAAACAGCAGTAATGAAGTAGCAGTCACAAAGACCGCTGCTCCATAACCTGTCCGCCTGCTCTGAGCAGGTGGACAGACATTGCCGGAAATCAACCCGATCAAGTACGATCGGTTTGATTGACACCCCCCTGCTGGCGGCCAATCTAGTCTGCTCTGCAGGGGGCGGCGTTGCACCAGCAGCTCTTGTGAGCTGCTGGTGCAATGCTGAATACGGCGAGCGTATTGCTCGCCGTATTCAGCGAGGTCTAGCGGACCTGATCCGCAGTGTCGGATCAGGTCCGCCAGACCTTGATAAATAGAGCCCACTGTATCATCTGATATATGAGTGGTATACACACACACTTAAAAGCTGAATGCTTTCTAGCCCACGCAGCAGTGGAATAGATATCCAACTTTTACTGGTTTATTATATCATGTATGTGCATATGTGTAATTGATATATATATATATATATATATATATATATATATATAGTGTATGTATATATATATATATATATATATACTATATATATATATATATATGTGTGTACACACACATATATATATATATATATATATATATATATATATATATATATATATATACAGTATATGTGTGTATACTGTACACACACGCACTCTCTCTCTCTCTCTCTCTCTCTCTCTCTCTCTCATACACACACACACCGAGATCTACACTCACTGGATTCTGGATCTTATTATTTATGCATTTTTTTATTTTGCATGCTTTTCATGTAATTTACCTATTTTCATGTAATTTACCTGTTATGGCTTTTTTTTATTCTAAGGGCTCCATGTACTAAGAGGCGGGCGGACAGCTTCTTAACTCGCGAAGCTGTCCGCCCGCCTCCGCTACACACGGGCAGCGGATCTATTGATCCGCTTGCCCGTATGTACCATTACACACTCAGCGGAGTGTGTAATGCCCGCCCCTTCAGTCGCGCGACCAATCACGCGACTGAAGGGGCTGTCAATCACCGAGAGCGAGCGAGCTCTCGGTGATTTTGCTTCGCCACCTAAGAGGTGGCGTAGGGTGTAGGAAGCAGCGGTCTAATGACCGCTGCTTCTTACATTGCGGGAAGCAGGCTCGCATATGCGAACCTGCCCCGCAAAGGCTCCGGAGCAGCTTTCGCTGCTTCGTACATGGAGCCCTAAGAGGTGAAAAAGCACTCTGCAGACTTATTAATGTTAACCCTGCTACAAATTTCCCTGTTTGGCTTCATCTGATAAGAAACTCAAAGCACTGCTTTTTATACTAACAATATGACCATGGCATCTTGTCAGCTGCAGACTCAAGCCCAGATTGGTTCCCCAAAATGAAGCAAGTGGAGGGTACATTTTGGATATTGAAAAAACATTTTAGCAAAGAAGATGCTAATTTGTTTACAAAAGGTGTATACTGTCCCTTTAAATGGGACAATGTATACCATTTTTGAAACAGGTTAGGTTATCAGTACATTTTTATGACTATGGTTAACTATTCCTACTTTTTATGATTTTATCACAAAGGCAATTTATTAGAACTGCACCTTTATGATTAGAGGCACATTAAATCAGACTCTGTGAATACAATTATGGACTCTGAGTAGGAAGTCAGCACACTGTGTGATTAGACTTTGAGAATCCACCTTTTCTGACATCTTTACTGTATTAATTTATTTTTTATTTTTTTTTCTAAAAAAGTGACTCATAACCCTCATCAATCTTTGCCACTTTAGATTATACTAAGGACATTTGCAAAATGAGCAGGATAAAACATTACAGTAAATAAACATAGCAATCATAGCTCCTTATTTTAAAATAAATCTTCTCTCAGAGCACATTAACTGAAGGACAAATGTCAGCTTATAAATTCTGTAGAAAGGCCAAAGTGTTGTCTTTCAATAAGAATATGATGTAAAGATCCCTGCATGCAGGCACCATTTGTATCATTTTGTTTAAATCTGTGTAAGCTTATTACCTATATGTTATATCTATGTGAAAATGTAAATCTGTTGACACTATAAAAATAGTAATAGTAATGTTTTTCCCACATAATAATCCAATAGTGGCTCTTATTTTAATGACCCATAGTAGAAGGAAGTAACTGTAAATCAAAAGCATTAGTAGAAAGAGCAAAACTGATAATGATACATTACTTTAAATTTAGATTTTAAAAGCTTTTACTTCATATTTTCTCAGGCAAAAAAGTCTGTTATTTAATATCGCCTAGATTTAGAGTTCTGCGTTAGCCGTCAAAAGCAGCGTTAACGGGTCCTAATGCTGCTTTTGGCCGCCCACTGGTATTTAGAGTCAGGCAGGAAAGGGTCTACCGCTCACTTTCAAGCCGCAACTTTTCCATACCACAGATCCCCTTACGCTAATTGCGTATCATATCTTTTCAATGGGATCTTCCTAATGCTGGTAATTGGAGTCTTGGCTGAAGTGAGCGGTAGACCCTCTACCGACAAGACTCCTACCGCCCATGGAAAGGCTTTAGTTAAGAGCTTTATGGGCTAACGCCGGTATATAAAGCTCTTAACTACAGTGCTCTAAAGCAGGGGTTCTCAACCCAAGTGACCTCAAGGCCCGGTAAATTTTAGCCGGACCTGTCCAGGGCCCGGTAATCATTGGGAGTGGGTTGTAAAGTGCAGAATATATATATATATATGTGTGTGTGTGTGTGTATAAAATGAACCCACTGACACCATATATATATACAGGACACACACACACACACAAATAAAGATTATATATTTTTTTAAATTTAAGTCCAGTTTTCCTCCCAGCTTGATATATATATATATATAATATATATATATATATATATATATATATATATATATATATATATATATATATATATATATATATATATATATATATATATATCAGAAAGTCAAATAGCTTGTAGCCCAGCACTCCAACCAGGTGGAGCAGTCACGACCTGGGTGCAATCCTTATAAGGAATAATTATAGAAATCAGCACAGAAGAAGGGCACTCTCAGGATTTGTAGAAAGCAGAATATTTTCTTTATTCTTAGAACATTAATACATGGTCAAAACCATTTTATTATTGAACAACAACCATGTTCTCAATGAACCCAAAAAACTCATTAATATCAAAGCTGAATAGTTTTGGAAGTAGTTTTTAGTTTGTTTTTAGTTATAGCTATTTTAGGGGGATATCTGTGTGTGCAGGTGACTATTACTGTGCATAATTATTAGGCAACTTAACAAAAAACAAATATATACCCATTTCAATTATTTATTTTTACCAGTGAAACCAATATAACATCTCAACATTCACAAATATACATTTCTGACATTCAAAAACAAAACAAAAACAAATCAGTGACCAATATAGCCACCTTTCTTTGTAAGGACACTCAAAAGCCTGCCATCCATGGATTCTGTCAGTGTTTTGATCTGTTCACCATCAACATTGCGTGCAGCAGCAACCACAGCCTCCCAGACACTTTTCAGAGAGGTGTACTGTTTTCCCTCCTTGTAAATCTCACATTTGATGATGGACCACAGGTTCTCAATGGGGTTCAGATCAGGTGAACAAGGAGGTCATGTCATTAGATTTTCTTCTTTTATACCCTTTCTTGCCAGCCACGCTGTGGAGTACTTGGACGCGTGTGATGGAGCATTGTCCTGCATGAAAATCATGTTTTTCTTGAAGGATGCAGACTTCTTCCTGTACCACTGCTTGAAGAAGGTGTCTTCCAGAAACTGGCAGTAGGACTGGGAGTTGAGCTTGACTCCATCCTCAACCCGAAAAGGCCCCACAAGCTCATCTTTGATGATACCAGCCCAAACCAGTACTCCACCTCCACCTTGCTGGCGTCTGAGTCGGACTGGAGCTCTCTGCCCTTTACCAATCCAGCCACGGGCCCATCCATCTGGCCCATCAAGACTCACTCTCATTTCATCAGTCCATAAAACCTTAGAAAAATCAGTCTTGAGATATTTCTTGGCCCAGTCTTGACGTTTCAGCTTGTGTGTCTTGTTCAGTGGTGGTCGTCTTTCAGCCTTTCTTACCTTGGCCATGTCTCTGAGTATTGCACACCTTGTGCTTTTGGGCACTCCAGTGATGTTGCAGCTCTGAAATATGGCCAAACTGGTGGCAAGTGGCATCTTGGCAGCTGCACGCTTGACTTTTCTCAGTTCATGGACAGTTATTTTGCGCCTTGGTTTTTCCACACGCTTCTTGCGACCCTGTTGAGTATTTTGAATGAAACGCTTGATTGTTCGATGATCACGCTTCAGAAGCTTTGCAATTTTAAGAGTGCTGCATCCCTCTGCAAGATATCTCACTATTTTTGACTTTTCTGAGCCTGTCAAGTCCTTCTTTTGACCCATTTTGCCAAAGGAAAGGAAGTTGCCTAATAATTATGCACACCTGATATAGGGTGTTGATGTCATTAGACCACACCCCTTCTCATTACAGAGATGCACATCACCTAATATGCTTAATTGGTTGTAGGCTTTCGAGCCTATACAGCTTGGAGTAAGACAACATGCATAAAGAGGATGATGTGGTCAAAATACTCATTTGCCTAATAATTCTGCACTCCCTGTATATATATATATATATATATATATATATATATATATATATATATATATATATATATATATATATATATATATATATAAATACATTGGTGTACAGTGGGCTAATTTTATAATAATTAATTGGTGTCAGTGGGACCTCTCTCTCTCATACACACATATATATATATATATATATATGTATATACACATTGGTGTCAGTGGGTTAATTATAATACAATTCATTGGTGTCAGTTGCCTAATTATTAAATTCATTGGTGTCAGTGGGCTTACTTACCTTTGCACCTAACTGTCTGCTTCTGGTCACGCTCCCCACCGCTACACGATCACAGTACACAAGCGTTCATGCGCAGTGGCACTCTGACAGGCCCGTACGGAATTTCAGAGATGCAGAGTGGTGGGCCTATCAGAGTGAGCAGAGAAGTGGAGGTATGTCGGGTCGCAGCCCACCAGCAGGGCCCTCACGGCCCGGTAGTGGGCCGTGGCCCGGCTGTTGAGAACCACGGCTCTAAAGTACACTAACACCCATAAACTACCTATGTACCCCTAAACCAAGGTCCCTCCACATTGCCGCCACTCTAATAAATATTTTTTAACCCCTAATCTGCCGACCGCACATCGCCGCCACCTATGTTATACTTATGAACCCCTAATCTGCTGCCCCTAACATTGCTGACCCCTATATTATATTTATTAACCCCTAATCTGCCCCCCCCCAATGTTGCCACTACCTAACTACACTTATTAACCCCTAATCTGCCGACCGGACCTTGCCGCCACTATAATAAATGTATTAACCCCATAAACCGCCGCACTCCCGCCTCGCAAACACTATAATAAATAGTATTAACCCCTAATCTGCCCCCCAATGTCGCCGCCACCTAACTTCAAGTATTAACCCCTAATCTGCCGACCGGACCTTGTCGCTACTATAATAAATGTATTAACCCCTAAAGCTAAGTCTAACCCTAACACCCCCCTAAGTTAAATATAATTTTAATCTAACGAAATAAATTAACCCTTATTAACTAAAGTCTTCCTATTTAAAACTAAATACTTACCTGTAAAATAAACCCTAATCTAGCTACAATATAATGAATAATTATATTGTAGCTATTTTAGGATTTATATTTATTTTACAGGCAACTTTGTATTTATTTTAACTAGGTACAATAGCTATTAAATAGTTATTAACTATTTAATAGCTACCTAGTTAAAATAATTACAAAATTACCTGTAAAATAAATCCTAAATTACAATTAAACCTAACACTACACTATCATTAAATTAATTTAATAAATTACCTACAATTACCTACAATTAAATACAATTAAATAAACTATTCTATAATACAAAAAACCCCCACTAAATTACAAAAAATAAAAAAATATTACAAGAATTTTAAACTAATTACACCTAATCTAAGCCCCCTAATAAAATAATAATAAAAAATAATAATAAAAGTCCCTACCCTATTCTACATTACAAATTAACCAGCTCTTTTACCAGCCCTTAAAAGGGCTTTTTGCAGGGCATGCCCCAAAGTAATCAGCTCTTTTGCCTGTAAAAAAAAATACAACCCCCCCAACATTAAAACCCACCACCCATATACCCCTACTCTAACCCACCCAAACCCCCCTTAAATAAACCTAACACTACCCCCCTACCCCCACTACCTTGAGTCGTCTTCTCCCAGCCGGGCCGAAGTCTTCATCCGATGGGGCAGAAGAGGACGTCCAGACTGGCAGAAGTCTTCATCCTATCCATCCCTTTTAAGGGCTGGTAAAAGAGCTGGTTAATTTGTAATGTAGAATAGGGTAGGGACTGTTATTATTTTGTTTTTGTTTTATTTTATTAGGGGGCTTAGATTAGGTGTAATTAGTTTAAAATTCTTGTAATATTTTTTTTATTTTTTGTAATTTAGTGTTTGTTTGTTTTTGTATTATAGAATAGTTTATTTAATTGTATTTAATTGTAGGTAATTGTAGGTAATTTATTTAATTAATTTAATGATAGTGTAGTGTTAGGTTTAATTGTAACTTAGGTTAGGATTTATTTTACAGGTAATTTTGTAATTATTTTAACTAGGTAGCTATTAAATAGTTAATAACTATTTAATAGCTATTGTACCTAGTTAAAATAAATACAAAGTTTCCTGTAAAATAAATATAAATCCTAAAATAGCTACAATATAATTATTTGTTATATTGTAGCTAGATTAGGGTTTATTTTACAGGTAAGTATTTAGTTTTAAATAGGAAGACTTTAGTTAATAAGAGTTAATTCATTTAGTTAGATTAAAATTATATTTAACTTAGGGGGGTGTTAGGGTTAGATTTAGCTTTAGGGGTTAATACATTTATTATAATAGCGGCGTGGGTCCGGTCAGCAGATAATGGGTTAATACTTCAAGTTAGGTGGCGGCGACGATGGGGGGGGGGGCAGATTAGGGGTTAATACTATTTATTATAGTGTTTGCGAGGCGGTTTAGGGGTTAATACATTGATTATAGTGGCGGCGAGTTCTGGTTGGCAGGTTAGGGGTTAATAAGTGTAGTTAGGTAGCGGCGACGTTGGGGGGGCAGATTAGGGGTTAATAAATATAATATAGGGGTCGGCGGTGTTAGGGGTAGCAGATTAGGGGTTCATAGGGATAATGTAGGTTGCGGCGGTGTCCGGAGCAGAAGATTAGGGGTTAATAATAATATGCAGGGGTCAGCGATAGCGGGGGCGGCAGATTAGGGGTTAATAAGTGTAAGGTTAGGGGTGTTTAGACTCGGGGTTCATGTTAGGGTGTTAGGTGCAGACTTAGAAAGTGTTTCCCCATAGGAAACAATGGGGCTGTGTTAGGAGCTCAGCCCCATTGTTTCCTATGGGGATATCATGCACGAGCACGTTTTCCCAGCTTACCGCTACTGTAAGCAACGCTGGTATAGAGGGTTGAAGTGTAGCTACATTAGGCTCAACGCACCCTTTTTTGAGCCTAACGCAGCCCCTCAGACAACTCTAAATACCAGCGTTGTTTGGAAGCAACGGTAGGAAAAATCTGTTTCCCTGACACATGTTAATATTTCAGTATTAATGACACCTCTGGGTATCCTGTTTGTGATCAGTATCATAGAGTCTCAAACAATTTAACTTATTCAGTACAACTATATATGTCACAGTTTTAATAGATACAGCATATAGTTTGATGGATACATATGATGGATGATTAAAAGTGAATATGTTGCAATGTATAAATATTTATTTGTGTTCAGATAAAGGTAGTGTAAAAAATCATATATGAGAAACCTGTACATCTCCCCAAATCACCAAATTTTGTTAAATTTGTATTACCTATTAAAGGGCCATGAAACCCACATTTTTTCTTTCATGATTTAGAAAGAGAATGCAATTTTAAACATCTTTCTAATTTACTTATATTATCTAATTTGTTTTATTCTCCTGATATTCTTTGCTGAAAAGCATATCTAGATATGCTCAGTAGCTGCTGATTGGTTGCTGCACATAGAAGCTGTGATGAGAGCAGGATGTGATGTCACTAGTTTGGGGGCAGAGCTTAGATCCGGTAGTCTGTGTCACAGTTAGTTCGTGAAATCAACCTGACTAGATGTATGTTTCTATGCTCTGTAATAAAATAGAGTTGTACCATCATTGCTGTGTCCTGCATATGTCCTGCATCTCATGACATGGTGTCAGAAGTTCTGGCCTGCGCTTCTGTTCCTGATCAAGGACAATGTCAAAGTTTACCCCACCTGAGCCTTTTGACTTCTCTCAGCCTGCAGCTTGGCCCACATGGCGTCAGCGGTTTCAGCGCTTCAGGATTGCTTCCAAACTGAACAAGGAGAGTGGTGATGTACAAGTTAATTCTCTTTTATACTCTATGGGGAAAGATGTGGAGCCAGTGTTCAATGCTTTTACTTTCCAAGAAGGGGAAGAATTTAACTTTGATATAGTTATGGATAAACTCAGTGCCCACTTTGTGCCCAAAAGAAATGTGATTCATGAGAGAGCTTGTTTAAACAAACGTAATCAGGGTGTGGGAGAATCTGTGGAGTCATTTGTGCGCAGCCTGTATGAATTAGTTAAATTCTGTGAGTTTGGTGTTGCTAAAGAAGAGCAAACCAGAGACAGAATAGTTATTGGAATTGCAGATGCTGAAGTCTCACTGAAGCTGCAATTAGAGCCTGATTTAACATTAGATTGGGGCTATTAGGATGTCCCGCCAGAGTGCACTGGTGAAAAAGCAGAGTGCTGATCTGAGGTCTGAGAGTATTGTGGATGAAGTGCAACATTCCAGGAAAACTGCTAGTGAAAGGGACAGTGTGAGCAGTAGATCTAAAATAATGGAAAGGCCTAGAAGTGGATGCCCGATGCACACGGTGCTACCGTGCCCATGATCAGAGTGTTATATGCCCAGCCAGAGATAAAAGATGCAGAAAATTTAACAGAATGGGCCATTTTGAAGTGGTGTGTAAAACTGAATACATTAAGGAGATGCAGGTGGACAGTGACCAGGAGGGTCAGGAAGTGTCTTTTGTGGGGTCTGTTGTGGAACGGCCAAGCTCAGAGGAAGATTGGAAAGTTACTTTTACTGTAATGGGAGCCAAAGTTAATTTTAAGATTGACACAGGAGCAGATATCACTGTAATGTCTTTTGCTGCATTTATGAAACTGCCTCGACAGCCCCAGCTGGCGAAGGTTACTACAAACGTCCAAAGTCCTGGTGGCCGCATTGAATGTGCGGGGAAATTTCTTGCCAGCTGTGAGTACAAGCAAAGAAAGTTCACCATGTGGGTGCATGTGTTTCGAGGTCAGTGTGTTAGCAATTTATTGAGCAGAAAAGCAGCCTGTGACTTGGGCCTCGTGGCCAGAGTGAATGAGATTTCTGAAGATATGTTTGGCGAGTTGGGCCTACTGAATTGCAAACCAGTCCGTATAGCACTTAAAAGTGACGCAGTCCCATACAGTATTGGTACTCTCCGTAGAATTCCGTTCCCGCTCATGCCTCAAGTGGAGAAGGAGCTTATGCGCATGAAGTCTATGGGGGTTATTGAAGAGGTTGTTGAAGCGACTGATGGGTGTGCCCCCATTGTTCCAGTTGCAAAGAAAAACGGAAAGGTGCGCATCTGTGTGGACCTGAAAAGGTTGAATGAGGCAGTGAAGAGAGAGAGATTTGTGCTGCTGACATTAGAAGATATAGCTCCAAAGTTGGCTGGGGCAAAGTTCTTTTCCACATTAGATGCTTCTAGCGGCTTTTGGCAGATACCCCTGGATCCAAAGTGCTGCAAACTGAATACCTTTATCACACCGGTAGGTCGGTTCTGCTTCTGCAGACTCCCCTTTGGGATATCCTCTACTCCGGAAATCTTTCAAAGGGAAATGAGTTCTCTCCTGAGTGACCACGTGGGCAAAGCGGTCGTCATGGACGACATTCTAGTGTATGGGTCTACAGTGGAGGAGCATGATCAGCATTTAAGTTGTTTGCTACAGGCTATCAAAGAGTCTGGGCTGAAGCTGAATAAAGAAAAATGCCATTTTAGGAAAACTGAATTATGTTACTTTGGGCATATCATCAATGGGGATGGCATGTAGCCAAACCCCGAGAAAATTTGTGCTATTGAACAGATGAAAAGTCCTTATGATGTACATGAGCTGAGACAGATACTGGGCCTTGTAAATTACGTGGGCAAGTTTCTTCCAGATTTATCAACAATTTTACACCCTATCACAGAGTTGCTTAAGAAAGACGTTGCCTGGGTCTGGGGACTTTCACAAGAAAAAGCTTTTATGCAGGCCAAGTCCCTGCTGGGGTCTACCCCAGTGCTGGGGTTCTATGACATTTCAAAAAAGACTGTGGTTAGTGCCGATGCAAGCAGTTATGGGTTGGGGGCTGCTCTCCTGCAGTTAAATGAAAATAAACTACAGCCCATCAACTACTATTCCCGCACACTGACGGCTGCGGAGTCAAAATACGCTCAAATTGAGAAAGAGTGCCTGGCTGCAGTTTGGGCCTGTGAGCGCTTTCAGTGTTATCTACTGGGTTTGGAGAAATTTAGTCTGGAAACTGACCACAAACCGCTAGTCCCTCTAATCAACTCTTATGATATCGACAAAACACCCTTAAGATGCCAGAGACTTTTAATGAGACAGCTCAGGTTCAATGTTCAGGCAGTGCATGTGCCGGGGAAACAACTGGTTGTGGCGGATACACTATCCAGGCTCCTGCTGGCTGCTGCTGAAGAATCCTCCACTGAATCTGAGGTGAAAGTGTATGTTGATTCAGTTCTGGCCTCTAAGTCCATTTCTTCAAGGAAACTGGAGGAAATAAAGAAAGAGACATATTTGGACACAGATCTGCAAGAGGTTATATTTACATAAAAGAAGGCTGGCCCGAGAGCCGGGAGCCTGGATGTCTTTAAGTGCTTACCAGCCAGAGAGGTCGTAGCTCACGGAGATGGAGGGGTTGGTGCTGTTCCAAGACCGCATCGTAATTCCTGTCAGCTTGAGGAAGGAGATGTTAAACAGGATTCACGATGGCCACTTAGGCATTACAAAGTGCAGAGAAAGGGCAGCTACAGCTGTGTGGTGGCCTGGGATCAGCTCCGACATTGCAAATCACGTGTCTAAATGTGCCTTTTGCCGGGAACGCCGGCCTTCTCAGAGAAGGGAGCCCTTGATTTCTACTCCGCTGTCTGCGGGGCCGTGGCAGAAAATAGCTGCTGATTTGTGTGAACTGCACGGGAAAAGTTCCTTGTTGTGATCGACTACTATTCCAGGTATTTGGAAATTGCACCCCTGAATGATATCACAAGTCAAGCCGTTATCATTCGCCTGAAGAGCTTGTTCACCCGGTGGGGTATTCCAATGGAGCTGGTGAGTGATAATGGTATGCAGTTCGCTTCTGCAGAGTTCAGTGCTTTCAGCAGGGAATATGACTTTGTACATTCCACGTCAGGTCCACATTATCCGCAGGCCAACGGAATGGCTGAAAGGGCAGTTTAAACAACAAAATTCATTCTAAAGCAATCTGAGCCGTACCTAGCCCTCTTGTCATACAGGGCGACGACCATTCAAGCCACCGAGTTTAGCCCGGCACAGCTGATGCTAGGACACCAGATTCCCACCACTTTACCCTCAGTGGGTGTCTTCAAGCTGCCTGGCCCTGTTCCTCGGGACAAAGTCCTTAGGAGGGATGAAGAGGCCAAAAAGGGTTATCGTTTCTTCTACGACAGGAAACATTCTGTCAGGCCCTTACCGGAACTGAATGCAGGGCAAAGTGTCAGAATTAAACTGGATGATGAGAAGAAATGGAAGACGTCTGCTATGGTAATTGGACGCTCTCCAGAACCAAGGTCTTATACAGTCCTTACTGATGGAGGGACGTTTACACGCTGTAACCGAAGACATCTTCAGCCTGTACCTGAGAGTCTGGAACTGGATGCCTCAGTACCACCCCCGGTGGGATCCCCTGTTCTAAGAGAGGTGCCTTCCCCTCAGCAAGATCACAGCGGGGATATATCTTTGCCTCCAGCGGACTCTAATTCACCATCTTCTATATCAGAGGACAGTTCATGCAAAGTTACATCAAGCGGAAGAGTGGTGAAACTTCCGGCCCGATATAGGGACTGACTTTAGCTAAAACAGTAATCCCATGGTCACTGTGGACTAGGGTAGTCTACCCCGATGTCCAAGTCAGGATGTAATTTATGTGTTTATATTTTCTGAACCTATTTGTTTATATATTGTTCGAGAAAAAAATGTTGTTGTATACTCTGTTCGTATACCTTGTTATTTGTTATATTCAAATGTATGCTTCGCCTTTGAAAAAGGGGAAGATGTGATGAGAGCAGGATGTGATGTCACTAGTTTAGGGGTGGGGCTTAGGTCCGGTAGTCTGTGTCGCAGTTAGATAGTGAAATCAACCTGACTAGATGTATGTTTCTATGCTCTGTAATAAAATAGAGTTGTACCATCATTGCTGTGTCCTGCATATGTCCTGCATCTCATGACAGAAGCCTTGTGTGATTGGCTCACCATGTGCATTGCTTTTTCTTCAACTAAGGATATATAAAAAAATTAAGCAAAATAAATAATAGAAGTAAATTGTAATGTTGTTTAAATTTGTATGTTCTATCTGAATCATGAAAGAAATATTTTGGGTTTAGTGGCCCTTTAAGTATGTACAGTACCTGTACTGTACAACTGATTGTGTAGAGAGAGAGAGGACAACAAGAGAAAACATAATTTAGTCTAGAGTGCAAAATGCAAACAGAGTGGAAAGAAAAAATAGAAGGAAAAACAAGAGAGAGAGTGAAAAAAGAGAGAGATGGAGGAAGGAGAAATAAAGTCAGAAGGGCACGTGGAAAGAGGGATGAGAGGAGGATAGAAAAGGGAAAGAGATAAGAGAAGGGAGAGAGAGTAATTAAAAGAAGGGTGAAGAAAGAGAAGGGAGTCAGAGGCAGAAGAGAAAGAGAGGAGGAAGAGAGTAAAAAAAGACAAAGGAGGGGACAATGGAGCAGGGGGAAAATAGGGAAAGAGGGAGAAGTGAAGAGTAAAGAAAGAAGAGGAAAAGAAGAAAAGTGTAAGAGGAGGGACAGAGGAGAGAGAATAACAAATGTGAATAGTAGCTTATAACCTCTGGTTGCAAAGGGCGTTAATATGTTCGTTGTTGCCTGGGTCCCCCTCCCTCCTGATTATGCTGAGGCTGACTGCACCGCAATGGGGCAGGCAGAAGGTGGAGGGAAGTGAGAATCCTGCACTTGAAAGCCAGAGAAATGGCAGTTGTGTAAATTTCTGTGAGGGTTACAAAATCCAGCTGTGCAAGGAGAAAGTTGGTGGATAGGGCCACTATATTGCCAAAAACTCATGTTTTTCTACCCTCCGCAAGGCCCCATCATGAGCGAGGCCTTAGGCAGTTGCCTATTTGGCCTAACACTAGGACCAACTATGAGGAGATACAATTTAAATAGAGATTAAACACCTTGAGATAGTACAGGTGCAAATCCCCACATCTGGAATTACAAGAGCCAAAGTTATTCTGAAATCCAAACTTTTTAATTATTTTTTAATATGAACATAATTTTAATTAAATTCAGAATGCCAAAACAAGTAAAATTATGACAGCTCATTTGGCCTGTACATGTGATATCATGGTCATATCCTTGTTAATACTGGAAAATTATATGATAACATAGAGACAGACAGACCATAAGAAAATGTGAGATAAAGGACTTGAATCATAAACCCATATAAATTTGCAGAGGATCTTCTTGTAATTGTAATTATGTATGTGGGCTTGCATTATTCAATAAGAAATCTTGCTAGTGATAGCCCCTGGTGGAATATTTTAAAGTCAGTGTTTCTTGTAAAGGGGCTTGCCCTGCATTTAAAGGGAAATGATACCCAAATGTTGAAGCACGTGAAAGTGATGCAGCATAGCTGTAAAAAGCTGACTAGACAATATCTCCTCAACATTTCAATGTAAAAAAGGAAGATATTTTACCTCAAATTTACTAAGTATTCAAACCCCACTGTAAAGAGACTTTAAGCAGCCAGTCAGGATGCATGTACCAGGACTTGCTAGTGTGCATCTGTCATGTGAAGGCACAATTATGTTATTTTCCTATTCAGTTTAAGTAAATTATATCAAATCTAATGAAATGTTAGGGAAATCTCATGAGATCACAGCAAAGGCATCTCATGAAATCATCAACACTGCTGATGCTGATTGGCTATTTTTTTTCAACTTTCAGTTGGACAGTAGCTGAAGTATTACTGTTTACACAGCATTTACTCTGGTGAGCTGAATAATTTTTGAGGTAAAGGGGCCTATTTATCAAAGCGTCAACTATGTTGCATTCGCCAGCATCAATACACTCATCAGACATTGCTGCCACGGATCTGAATATGATACCCTTATTTATCAAAAAAGCCATCAAAAACATGCGCGTCAAGTACGATGCGATGAGCATCGGACTGGTGTTAACTAACAGTCATCGATGTTGCGGTTATTCAGGTTTTTACCAACTATATTTTTACCATTTCATTACTGTCCATGAACAAGCACATTTCTCTAAAGCTAATCTTTTATTTTTCATCTGTTAATGTCTAAGAAATAGATTGATTTATACCTCAAAAAACAATATCTCATAGAAAGTTATTTTTATATGTATTTGTTATATGATACTTTCACATAAATTAATATGTATTTGTATTTCTAGGAGTCATATTTTTTTTTAATTATTATTAATGCTAGACTTTGTACATACTGTATATCCTTGCACGTACTTGTGTGTGTGTATATATATATATATATATATATATATATATGTGTGTGTGTGTGTGTGTGTGTGTGTGTGTGTGTGTGTGTGTGTGTTATGTCAGAAATCGTTTGTACAAACATATTTACATGTCCCTAAGTTCCTTTTTTGGTTCTAAACAATGTTGTCTGTCATATCTTTGTGTTTATTTATACCACTATGTGTATATATTGTAAATGTATTATTATTCTGAACAGGAATAGTTGTGAATATAACATGTAATCAGAGTATCATATGTATTTATTTGCAATCAATGGATATTTTAAGAGCTGGGCCAGTTTTCTCTCTGCACCTGTCTAACCCCTCCTGATTGCAATCTATTTTTAAAAACCACCCCTTCACAGGTGTTACAAAATGGGCTGGCATATAAGATGACATTTCTTACTGAAAAAGAAATTCAAGAGAAGGAAGAAATACACTGAAAATAGCATGAGAGTAAAGAGGTGATTTTAATTTCTGCTGTATCTGAATAATAACAGTTTATTGTTAGGTGGACTATCCCTTTGAGCTATCAGCTTAAGATTATATTGAATCAAATATCAATTCAAAGTTGAAAATCCTTGTCTAAAATATTACACTGTGTGTCCTAAAGTCAGTATCAATGTTTATCTTTAATACTAATGTCACAATGTAACAAATGGCACTTACAAGTTCTGATGAGTGATCAATGACACAAGTATCAAGCAATTTGATTCTTTAGTGATAGTTTATAATGTGTATTTGAATCATATTGGATGATGTCATAAATCATGTGATTATGCATATTCCAATCAAAAGTGGTGGAAAAATTCACTAGTGTGTGGGTTGTTTAGGAGTTCGCGCCAAATTTGACTCAACACTTTTCACAACAATTATGACGCAAAGTGGAGAGTGTGACTTGTAATACATGGCTTAAACATGGTGCACATAGATTTTTCCAAAAATTAAAAAGGAAGTTAGCAATATTATGTTGCTTGTTTATTTCATTTTTTATCTCTATATCTATTAGTGCACCACGTTTTGGGCAAAACTTTGCACCAAATTTTGAGAAATAATTGTCACAAATATCTCAGGATTCAGCTCCTAAGGAGTTAACTTTGTGCAGCTTGCACTCAAAACAGTTATTTGTTTTCAAGAAGAATTGTGTTTGTATTTTCTTTGAAGTGCCAGAACCCTCTAACTAGCCACCAAATGCTAGTGTGTATGCATTGAGTCATAAAATCACTGAAGCTCTTAGTCACAGAGATACACAGGATAAAGTTTATGGCTTAAGCTGTCAATAGAATGCATGATGCAAAACAGGCCCTTCATTACAAAAACTGACCAGGTCACTGACAGGACATTGGTATATTATGTACATATGTGGGTTAAAAGTGTTATAACTTTAACGGCAGGTAAATATGACAACCTATGGCATATTTGATATCAAACTGGTTCTCCCAATAAAACTAAGAGGTTCTAAATATGTAAATATAGAAATTTCTTACCTAGCAGGAATGATAATGGATTGTATAAATTCAGGCAAGAAATTTAGTCTATTGAAGTTTGTAAAGACAGTGGGGTTTCTTAGCCCGCCCAGGAGGGTGTGGTTAAGCAACATGATCTCTGAGAAGTAGGTTTAAGATTCTTATTTTTTAACAATAAGATTGTCATTCTTACAAGGGGAGCTGCTGTACAGAGTAAGGAGCCATCTTCTTCTGCCATTCCCCTGGCGCAAATCTTGAAGACTAGGAAAGTATTCAATTCTGTTTTTCTCCTTTTTATTTTAAAATACTGTTTGCGTGTGTAATTTTATGTGTAACAACTTTTTGTTAATAATGCATTGTGCATAATATTTTTGGCATAATAAATAATTCCTTTATTAAGTTTGGCCTTTGTCTAATAATTGAACCACTTTACTGAAAGAGACTGGAATATTAGAACTGTATAATTTTAGGTTATTTTCTGCTAAATTGTATTTCTAGAGTTAATGTGTAAAGTCTGGGGTTTTCCTTAAGATTTTCCCTTTAATAAATTTTAAGTGGTGGCAGCATTTGAGCTATAGGATTTATAGTTTATTGTGGGTGGCATTACAAGGGAGTGTTGGGCATTTCTCTTACGTCTAGTACAGATTAAGGGAATGCAAATTAACTCTTGCACCCGCTAAACTGAATCACAAGCTTGCCTGGTGTGGCTAGATTGTGACCTATAGGTGACAGAAAAGGGGGCTGAAAACCCTTTCTGTGCCAAATAAGTGACGGGCGCAGGGTTGGATAACCTTGGTTCGTCACAAATTGGTGGGCAGCGGTGTAGATAATTTTTTTTATTATTAGATTTTAGTGCTTGTGGATTTGCTAGTGTGAAAATCCCGGTACTAAAAGAAATTGTTTCTTACAATTTCCAAAGGCTAAAACTCAGTGCATTATATAGTCACACATTGCAAACAGTCCCCTTCCCTATTCTCTGTTTTTCTTTTCTATTTTATTTTTGCTATGGAGGCATACGAGCAGCGATCTAGAGAGGCACTTATACTCCTATGCCAGGAGCGGGATATTCCAATACGTTCAAAGAACAAAGATTCACTAATACAAGCTCTTGTTGAATATGATAACAGCCAAATCACACCAGTTGAAGTCTCAGGAGAGATGTCTGCAGCTGTGGGCGGTGATTCATCAGGATCTGGGGATCCATTGGACTGTTATTTGCAAACTGTTCTTAAACATATGGGCTCAGTGGATGCAAGTTTGCGCATGGAACTGATTACAAAGTTTTATGAAAGACAGGCTACTGAACGACAGGCTGCCGTGGCTGAGAGGCAGGCGTCTCTGGCAGCTGAGAGACAAGTTGCTGAAAGACAGGCGGCTGAACGACAGGCGGAGAGAGAGTATCAGCTACAGCTTGCACGGTTGGAGAGAGGGATGGTCTCACCTGTTAGTGAACCTAGAGACCCCCCTGCTCCCAGAGTGCGTGCAGAGAATTTTCCCACCCTGGAGAAAGATGGAGATGTGGATGTATTCCTGCGAAGCTTTGAGAAAGTTTGCAGACAGTTCCAGTTGCCAAGGGAGCAATGGGCCAAGTACCTTACCCCTGGCCTGAAAGGTCCTGCACTGGAGGCTTTTGCTGAACTACCCCCAGAGTTTGATCAGGACTATGATTCCATTAAAGCTGCACTATAGAGGAGATACAATCTTACTCCTGAGGTGTACAGGAAAAAATTCCGTTCTCTGCAGAAAGGTTTGTCAGAGAGCTATATTACAGTTGTTGGGAACTTGAGGACAGCCTTTAAACAGTGGGTCAGAGGATTAAAAGTTGCCACTATGGAGGAGCTGGAAGATTTGATTGTGAAGGAACAGTTTATGCAGCTGTGCCCAGGCGGAGTTCAAGAATGGGTTTTAGATCGAAAGCCCATAACAGCATTGGAAGCTGGCGAGCTGGCTGATTTTTACACGGCTAACAGGTCTCCAGAGAATGGGAGGAAATCATTTTCTAAGGGGGGATCCACCTGTAAAGGAGCTGCAGCACGACCCCCCTTCACAAAACCTGCTGTGCCTTTATCCAGTGTTTCTGCTCCCTCTGGGAAAGGAGGGGCAAGTGTTGCATCTGGGCAGGGGGATACCCGCAGATGTTTTGTTTGCAACAAAGTGGGCCACATCAGCTCCACTTGCCCAGAGAGGATTAACTTGGGGCAATCAGCTGGAGGAAGTAATCCCTCAGAAGTACCAGCATCTATTTTGTTTGTTACCTGTCCAGAGGAAAACAACCATGAGAACTTGCAACCTGTGACTGTTGGAGATAAGGTAACCCTAGGGCTAAGGGACACAGGTGCAGAAGTGACTATGGTGCATCCAAAGCTAGTGAACTCTGAGAACATTATCCCTGGAAAGACTCTAGCAGTTAAAGGGATTGGGGGAATGAAACTTGCAGTGCCTATGGCACATATATATCTTGATTGGGGAGTGGGGAGAGGTTTAAGAAATGTGGGGGTATCTGAAAATATTCCTAATGATGTTTTACTGGGTACTGATTTGGGTAGATTGTTATCTCTTTATGTGCCTGACAATGCTACATGTGACCTAGTGACATTAGTTGCGGACCCTTATGTGGAAAGGGCTGTGTGTAAAAATGCTCAGAGACATTACGACCAGGAGGGAGGACAGAGTGTATGTGTGCGCAGGGCTGTGCCTGAACTGGGGGTGTCTGTGCTGAGAGGTAAAGCTGTACGAGGAGATGCTGACTGGGGAGAACGACAGACAGACGGTGTGTGTCTTCCTGTACTTAAACCAGCAGTATCGGCAGAATTACCATTAGCTGTTCAGGGTGAGACTGATGGGGGAGAAAGGCAGATAGACTGTGTGGGTCTGTCTGTGTCTGAACTGAGTTTACCTGTACAGGGAGAAGCTGTTTGTGAGAGAAGGCAGATGAGGGGTGCGTGTCTGCCTGTGATTGAATCAGTGGATTCTATAGAAGGAGGTGAGATTGACGGGGGAGAGAATGACTGGGTGACTGGGCCGCTGGATGATGTGTGCCAGTCTCTGCCAGGGACAATTCCGTACCCTTTGAAAAGACACAATAGTTGTGATAAATGGCAGAAGGAAGATGTGTGCTTGTCTGCACCAGTGTCAATAGGATCTCAGATTCTGTGTGATTATGCAAAGTGGCAGACTGACTGTGAGAGAGAGCAGGGGGGCAAACTAGCCCACTCTATGACAGAAGCAGCAAAACCACAGATTTCAGAGTGTGTGGGGGAGGAGGGTACAGGATACTCTTTGAGGGACCCCCAGAGTGAGTGTGAAAGATTGTGGGTGACAGAGACCCCAGTAACCTCAGCTGTGACCTATACACAGACTGCACAGGCTAGGGGACAGAGACTGACACAGACTGCAGGCACAGGGGGAGGAGTACAGAGAAGTGTATTTACACAGCCCCACCGTGCCATTCAGCAAATACACTGATAGATGTGCAGCATCAGTGTCCCCAGCAGTTAGAACCCACAGTGAGGAGAAGGGGGGCAGTTAGTCAACCCCCTACCAACCATAACAGAGTGCAGGAGTACAGGAATTCTACTCCAGTGGGAGGGCAAGAGCCTATGGTAGTTAAGCAGCAACTGACAGCACACAATATGCTTAGAGAGCACACCATAGGTAGCAAGACACTAGGTTTCACAGGCACCTCTGTAACAGGGGATGATGTGTTGTTCAGAGATAAGATGCCAATCTTATTGGGGGAGGTACCTGCAAAACCCAGAGATGCCATATTCACACAAAAACAGTTGCAGGAGTTTACTGCCAGAGAGGGAGTGTGTGAGATGGTCCATAATGTTCTTGTACTCACGCGCATGAGACAGAACAAACTAGAGGCTGCATGGGAGGGGCCCTGCAATATATTCAATCAGTTGGGTAGAGCAACTAGTGTGTTACTTTTAAAAGGAGGGCATCCTGCTGCCAAAACTGCTAGGTGCAATCTGTCTAGCAATGGTGTTCTCACCGCAAGGGGAAGCTCCTTTTGATACGCATCGGGAGTGGCTCGTAGCCACCCCCTTTTGCGTCTCTTATTGGGGGAGGTGTCACAAATATCTCAGGATTCAGCTCCTAAGGAGTTAACTTTGTGCAGCTTGCACTCAAAACAGTTATTTGTTTTCAAGAAGAATTGTGTTTGTATTTTCTTTGAAGTGCCAGAACCCTCTAACTAGCCACCAAATGCTAGTGTGTATGCATTGAGTCATAAAATCACTGAAGCTCTTAGTCACAGAGATACACAGGAAAAAGTTTATGGCTTAAGCTGTCAATAGAATGCATGATGCAAAACAGGCCCTTCATTACAAAAACTGACCAGGTCACTGACAGGAC
This sequence comes from Bombina bombina, assembly GCF_027579735.1. Taxonomy (NCBI): domain Eukaryota; kingdom Metazoa; phylum Chordata; class Amphibia; order Anura; family Bombinatoridae; genus Bombina; species Bombina bombina. The sequence continues at coordinate 628,545,532 of NC_069504.1, forward strand.
ATTGGTATATTATGTACATATGTGGGTTAAAAGTGTTATAACTTTAACGGCAGGTAAATATGACAACCTATGGCATATTTGATATCAAACTGGTTCTCCCAATAAAACTAAGAGGTTCTAAATATGTAAATATAGAAATTTCTTACCTAGCAGGAATGATAATGGATTGTATAAATTCAGGCAAGAAATTTAGTCTATTGAAGTTTGTAAAGACAGTGGGGTTTCTTAGCCCGCCCAGGAGGGTGTGGTTAAGCAACATGATCTCTGAGAAGTAGGTTTAAGATTCTTATTTTTTAACAATAAGATTGTCATTCTTACAAGGGGAGCTGCTGTACAGAGTAAGGAGCCATCTTCTTCTGCCATTCCCCTGGCGCAAATCTTGAAGACTAGGAAAGTATTCAATTCTGTTTTTCTCCTTTTTATTTTAAAATACTGTTTGCGTGTGTAATTTTATGTGTAACAACTTTTTGTTAATAATGCATTGTGCATAATATTTTTGGCATAATAAATAATTCCTTTATTAAGTTTGGCCTTTGTCTAATAATTGAACCACTTTACTGAAAGAGACTGGAATATTAGAACTGTATAATTTTAGGTTATTTTCTGCTAAATTGTATTTCTAGAGTTAATGTGTAAAGTCTGGGGTTTTCCTTAAGATTTTCCCTTTAATAAATTTTAAGTGGTGGCAGCATTTGAGCTATAGGATTTATAGTTTATTGTGGGTGGCATTACAAGGGAGTGTTGGGCATTTCTCTTACGTCTAGTACAGATTAAGGGAATGCAAATTAACTCTTGCACCCGCTAAACTGAATCACAAGCTTGCCTGGTGTGGCTAGATTGTGACCTATAGGTGACAGAAAAGGGGGCTGAAAACCCTTTCTGTGCCAAATAAGTGACGGGCGCAGGGTTGGATAACCTTGGTTCGTCACAATAATATTGTCCCCTTGCTTTGTAATGAGAGACAATGTTGTAGAATAATCCATTAGTAGTAATGTATTTCTCATTGTTATCCCTATATTAACTAGTACACCAAATGTGGAGCAATAATATTGTTTGATTTCGAAAGGGTATACAATTTTAATAAAGTTTCTAATTTACTTTTATTATGTAAAATGCTTAATTCTCTTGCAGCATCAAACTTAAGCTTTCTATGTTTTTAGACTCCCATTGAGTTTCATGGCATTCGCAACCTGAAGGGTGGCAGATTGAAAACTAAGTACGCTGAGTCAGAAAAGATGCGAGCGTAAATGTAGAATTTTTTCATAATTTAGTGAGAGGTTCAAATAGTGTCCATTAGGAGGGCAAATGAACAGAATTCCGCTCGAATACCACTGTTTTCAACTCGCATTGATCTGCATCGGAATGAGATTGCGGGATCGTATATTACATCACAAATTTCAACATTTGCCAATTTTGACGCTTTGATAACTACAGCGGATCAATCTTGCGAAAAATACGACACTGAATTCAAGCGTAATTTTCAGTTGACACTTTGATAAATATGCCCCATATATCTTCCTTTTTTACATAGAGATGCTCAGATGATGTTTTCTTGTCAGCGTTTTACAGTTATGCTGCATCACTTTCAAGTGATTTAGCATTTGATTATTAAGCCCCTTTAAGTATATAAAGGATATGCATATATTGTAATAAGGGTTCACAAAAAAATCATAAATTATAAATTATCTGAATTTAAAAAAAATGAAAAATTGAAATGAAAAGATGCAGTGAAAATGTTATAATTAATTTGCAATAAAAATAGCAACAAAATAGTTTTGCAAAAAAAACTGTATGTTTCAATTAAATATAAAACCATAAAAAAAAGCATTCAAATGCAATAAAGAGTTATACAATCCACAAGAGATGTTTATCTGGCCAAACAGTAACCCAATGTCTTTCAGAGCCACGCCCCTTCCTCAGGTGTTTTAAATGCAAGTATAACTATTGGATTTGAATAATGATTTTTGATTTTATATCTTAGTAAAACATTTCTTAACTATTCATGTACTTTCTCTTTAATTCATAAACTGTTTTCCTTCCTTGTAAGATACAGTAGCTGCATTTATAGTTTTATGCAATTATTTTATTATTAGCTTTTAAAATGATCTTGTCTTTTTTTATAACTATTTGATTTAGTTTTTCTGAACTAGATTTCAGTATATCTAACCAAACTAAAGCTCATTATTTTTCTTAAACAAATTTTCAAGTGTATTTTCCTTACTGTAAAATTAGTTTCCCTGCCTCTGCCAGTAAGCTAAACAAGGGTATTCCATAGGTGTGGTTGAAAGGTCTATGCCAATGTTTAGCTGTTTTATTTAGCCAACTGAAAGGTGTCAAGATTGTGTTAAAATGCACAAAATACTTATTACCTTAATAGAAGAAAACACATGCAACAAAGACAGAGGCAATTGTAAGAGTATAAACGCTGAAAAAATTGTAATTTGATTTGTATGTACTGTGGTTTTTTAAAAATACGTCCCTTGCTCCCTTCCATTACTTTCAATGGGACTCATGTCCCAGCTTGCAGTGACATACATTTTTTTTAGAGAATACCCTAAGGGCAGCCCCTGTGAGTGTCAGTGAGATTTTTCACGTCGGAAATGACATGTCCGCTGATTGTTCAATAATTGGTGTACAAATCTTTTTTTGTACAATTTGTGAGTTGCAACATTGTGGTATTTTTTTTTTTTGTCCTAGAAATTATTGGCACAAACAAGTTTTATTAAATTTAGGTTGTTGAAAACAATAAAGATACATACATTCTTGTAAGATTTTTACAATTGTTTTTATACAAATATAATTTTAAGCTATCCATAGCATTGATACATGTACTAATGATCCTATCATACAGTTGTTCTTGAGGTTCATAATGTCTTAAGGTAATCACCGATATTCATTCATATATTACCATATGTGTAATCTTTATACTAAACTGTTACTGGTGTGTGTTTATGCCTCTTGTTAATCATTTTACTGGGTGACAAGAATGACATAGTGTGGCAAAATTACACAGACTAAAAATACAGATGACGCATACTAATTTGTGGTATTTTTATTATAAATGGATTGTTTTCCTCACACAGTTTTCCATTTCATATGCCAGATATAAATTCTGTGTTAAATTCCTCCCACACAAGAACAAAATATAATGAAAGATGCCAAAAATACAACTTAAAAATTACAATTTGTTATAGGTTTATTCACAGCCCTTTGTGTACTGTTGCCATGACAACTATTTTTTATACTATGCTTTTTGCCAAGGAGGTATCAGTCAAAGCTCTGTTATCCAATATGCTAAACCTGAGTCCACAAAGCAGAAATAGCTTTTGTGATTTTAAATGCAAATTCATAGGTTTATAAATTAGATGAAATGCCTCACACTTGAGTCAAGCATTTTTATCTAATAGTTTGCATTAGTGACTACTTCAGACAAGCCTTTATTAGCGCCCTTGCAGCATATGCTAAAAATAATGGAACAATAGGAGTCAAAGGGAACATTATTTTAAAGAGGCCAGGTTGTCATAAATACTCATAAACAGTCAAAAGAAACCTATAGCAGAATTGAAGGGATATTCAAACAGTTATATTTTTTGCAGTAATGGAACTCTAGATAAAGGGTTAGATTACGAGTGGTCCTCTAACAGTTGTGCATAAGGGGTTTATTGCGGGTCTTGCACGCATTGGAAATAGTGCACGTATTAAACGCATTTAATTATAATGCATTTGAGGATAGCGCAACTTCAGCACATATAAACATATAAATACATATGTATACATATATAGAGATATATTTTAAGTGCATTGGAGCCCTTTGCAGTCAAGTAGCTGAACACATGAAAAATCAGAAAAGTATAGATATATGTGTTACCAAAAAAATCATCATTGGAATGTGAAATAATATTTCATGTTGGGTTAGTGCACTTGAGAAAACACTATCGGGTATGTGCGACTTGTTGGGTGTTTTTCCCCCCACTTCTTGTGCTCCTTTGGTGTCTATGGGGGAATACAATAACGCAGTTGTGATATTCTAACTTTGGCTTTTTGTGCACTATGGGTTAGCATGCGAGCAAAAACTTTTTAATTTCAACTTGTAATATGTGAGGTACCTGATGCGTACACAAAGTCGAAGTTGAGCAAAGTTAATACATGAGCAAAAGCAATAAAAAGTGATTCACTCGTAATCTAGCCCAAAATGGGTAATAGCATTTTATTACTATTGTTTCTTAAACCAGTACATAAACAGTAAGATCTGCAGGACTCAGGGAGCACCTTCTAAAGTGCTCCATAAATATGGAAACCAGTGAATTAGAATTCTTAAAAATAAGCAGGGATGTCCCAGATTAAAAATACATTAAAGGGACAGTCAACACCAGAATTTTTGTTGTTTAAAAAGAAAGATAATCCCTTTATTACCCATTCCCCAGTTTTGCATGACCATTAATGTTATAGAAATACACTTTTAACCTCTGTGATTACCTTGTATCTACGCCTCTGCAAACTGCCCGCTTGTTTCAGTTGTTTTGACAGACTTGCATTTTAGCCAATCAGTGCTCACTCCAGGGTAACTTTACATACATGAGCTCAATGTTATCTATATGAAACACATGAACTAATGCCATCTAGTGGTCAAAATGCATTCAGATTAGAGGCAGTCTTCAAGGTCTAAGAAATTAGCATAGGAACCTCCTAGGTTTAGTTTTTAACTAAGAATACAAAGAGATGAAAGCAAAATTGGTGATAAAAGCAAATTGGAAAATACATTCCCTTCCCTTACATTTAAATCATGAAAGTTTTCTTTGGACTTGACTTTCCCTTTAAAGAGAATGGAAAGCAAACTAATTAAGACTGACAGAAACAAAAAAGAAACAAATGCACTGATACATCAAATAATAATGAAATATATACCCACAAATCTCACATTTTGCATGATCAGAAGATGCAGAAGGGACAAAAATAAAAATATTAAAGGGGCAGTCTACTCCAGAATTTTTATTGTTTAAAAAGATAGATAATCCCTTTATTACCCATTCCAAAGTTTTGCATAACCAACACTTTATATTATCATACTTTTAAACTATACCTTGTATCTAAGTCTCTGCAAACTGTCCCCTTATTGCTCCCTTATCCCAGTGCTATTTATAGAATTGCATTTTAGCCAATCAGTTCTGACTCATTCATAACACCACAGGAGTGAGCACAGTGTTATCTATATGACACACATTAACTAGCAATATCTTGAAGTGAAAAGCTTATAAAATGCACTTAAATAAAGGTGGCCTGCAGGGGCTTATAAATAGGAAGAGATTTCGATTTTTAAAAGTGATAAAGTATATTAATATAACAATGTTGGTAATGCAAAGCTGGGGAATGGGTAGTAAGGTGTTATCTATCTTTTTAAACAATAAACATGTTGGGGTAGACTGTCCCTTTAATAGTAAGCATTTACCCTCTCACTAACAAATCTAAGTGAGTATGTATATAAGCTTTAGGCATTGTGTTTTTTGAACAGTTATTTTGTATGTAGATCATTTGTAATTTAGTATTCAAATGCTAATATGTTTGAATTGATTTTTTCTTCATTACAGGTTACTAGAATATTTCATATAATTTAAGAAGGTTAATATAAAATACTAACATAGTGTAAAAAAATGTTAAATTAAATTTAAAGTGATAGCTTCATTGCAGTAAGTAAATAAAATACCACTCCCATATTGACACTAATTGAAACACTAGTATCCTTGAAATGACTCTTTCAAATAAAATAATTTAGGGACTATCGTGTCTCAAGTTCTGTTTGGAAATAAATACGTTTGACCTGTTCAACGTGTTATGAGGTTGCTATGTAGCAAATTGTCTGCAATAAAAGTAAAATATAAAAGAGAAAATAGTATTTGGACCAATGTAATTGCTGCTTGTTAGCTTTCAAGGTCTGAGTTTTCACTGTCCTCTCTATGGTGCACAGCAAGGAATTACTTTTTAGGTTTTATTCACACAGGTGCATAAAGATGAAAGGAAATGTGTTTCAGGTGGAGTGAACATAATCTTACAATGCCCATATACCTTTTTTTTTTTTTACATTATCAAGATATAATGTCGCCTGGTTGGTATTTTAGAATTGGATAATAGTCTCTCTTTTAACATAAATAGCAATTGTATTTTATGAAAAAAGCTGAATCATTTATTAACAAAATACTTTGGGAATCTGTTATTTATTGTTATAGCTAGTTTGATCATTTTGTGCCTTTTTTGTTTGTAGAGTAAATGGTTAGAAATAGAATAACAGTCATGAAACAGATTTCCACTGTCCTACAATGAAAATAGATTTGCTAAATAAAACAAGGTTGCAAAAGTTTCATTTGAATATACTAGCAAAGGATTGATGGTTATCAACAATAATCTAAGGTTAAAGGGAAAAAACAAACAAAACAAGTGCAATTGTAACAAACATGTATGTAACCTCTGAAAATAATTTTATTCATATTATAGAAAACAAAAGCATAACCTACAACACAATTATGTATTCATTATTTTTATATAGGGTATAGATTCTGGTTTCACACCTATTCTACCTTCTAAATTTTCTGGAGGTATAGACATTTAGTACAACCCAATAGATGGTCCTAAAATAAAGAACTAAAAGTATAAGTATATTTTCTTTATTTTACCCACTCCCATGCTACAATATCTTTAGACAACTCAAAAACATAATCGTCCCCATTTACTAAGAGCCTGTGGACAAGGTTCTCAACTTAAGAACCTGTGTGGATGGTTTGGCGACAAAGAGCAGCGGACCATGTACGTTTTCCCCAAATGTCACCCGCTTCTCTCTCACGACTAATATCACCCAAGGGAGCGTGTTTGGGGTGGTTTCAATCTGTCACCTCAGAAGTGGCCAAGAGTGAAAGAAGCAGCAGTCTAACCGATGCTTCTTACATTGCAGGAAGCAGGCTCGAATGTGCGAACCTGGTGCACAAGGGCTTAAAAAAATATTTAAGCTGCTTAGTACATGGAGCTCAATGGGTTAGATTAATCAATGTTTGTTATGCTGTTGAAGGACCTTGTTGTTAAGGTGAGATCATGTTTTAAAATTCATAGAGGTTTGCTTTACCTATTATTTTAGTGTTTTGTTAAGTGCCCCAGTACATGATACACTATATGACCAAAAGTATGTGGATACCAGACCGGAAAATTTATATGAGTTTGTTGGACATCCCATTCCAAAACCATGGGCATTAATATGGAGTTGCCCCAACCCTTTCAAGCTATAGCAGCCACGACTCATCTTGGAAGGCTTTACACAGGATTTTGTTCAGTGTGTCTTTGGAAATGTGTGCCTTGATGTTGGATGAGAAAGTCTGGCTCGCAATCAATGTTCAATGCATCCATAAGGTGTTCATTGGGATTGAGAGCAGAGCTCTGTGTAGAACACTCAAATTCTTCCACAGCAAACTCGCCAAACAATGTCTTCATGGAGCTTGCATTGTGCACAGGGGCACAGTCATGTTGGAACCGGAAAGGGCCTACCCCAAGCTGTTTCCACACAGTTGCATTAAGATGACTCTTCACTGAAACAAAGTGGCCTAGCCCAAACCATGAAAAACTTCCCCAGATCATTATCCCTCCTCCACCCAATCTTACAGTAGGCACTTTAAATTCTGGTAGTTAGCTTTCACCACACCCAGATTCTTCCATCAGATTGCAAGATAGTGAATTGTGATTCATCACTCCAGGGAATACATTTCCACTACTCCCGAGTCCAGTGGTAGTGTGCTTTACTCCACCCCACCCGATGCTTGGTATTGCACATATTGATGTGACTGCTTCTCTGCCATGGAAACCCATTTCATGAAGCTCTCATTATACAATTTATGTGCTGATGTTTCATTTGGAAATCTGTAGTGAGTGATGCAACATATGATAGGTAATGTTTACGTGCTACACTGTTCAACACTCAGCATCTCGCTCTGTGAGCTTGAGTGGTCTACCACTTTGTGGCTGGGCTGTTGTTGCTCCTAGACATGTCTGCTTCACAATAATAGCACTTACAGTTTACAAAGGCAGATATAGTAGGGAAAAACTTTCATCAACTGACTTGTGGCAAAGGTCGCATCCTAGTATAGTGCCACCTTTAAAGTTATTGAGCTCTTCAGCACAACCCATTGTTCAGCTAATGTTTATCTATGGAGATTTTATAGATATGTGCTGGATGTTATACAATAGAGTATATCTTGCACTTCAAAGAAGAACCATTAAATTACAACAAGACTTAGGGTTCGATGATTGAAAACTCTCTGGGCTGGTGAGATTATTAAAGAATGCTCGCCAGTCCTTCTATTTCCCTAGTGGAATGATTTAAAGCCACTTTTTACCCTGAAAACAGGGTGTCTCGCTAAGGGCCGTATACTGCATTTTCATATGAAAAATGCACAATTAAATTCATATTTTAAACATCATACAAACAAATATTTGAACCATTCACACAAAAATAAGCAGGGAAAAATTGTATTGTTAAGGTGCATCAAAAATCATAACAAAATTCCTCACCAAAAATCGTATGTTAACAAAAAAGTAAAATTTTTATGTAATTTACACAGGAATAAATCAAATTAAATATGCCCAGCGTAAATCATAATTGTAGTACACTGGGTGTTCAAAAATCACACAGAAATATGAACTTATAAATACAAAATGCAAAGCGTTCCATGGGCCTATATGAAAATGTCTCTCTAATCCCAGCGTAATTCTATAAATATTTTCGCACTGCAAATCTCACCATTTTTTCTTGCCAACTAAAAGGTGGTGAGCTTTTCTCAAAACAATACGAACACTTAGAACCCGAATAGAAAAACAAATGCATACTAAAATATAGGCGAATGTAAGATGCTATACGCAGAAAGCAGCATAATGTGAGTTATATTGGCTGCAGGATATTAATTTTAAAGTGCTACCCCTGCTCCCTGCTAACTTCGCACTTAGGAGCGAAGTTTCCCTAACCAGTGAACTCCAATACTTTTAATAGGAGCCATCTCGCCACTTGCAGGGACTGCCCCGTTTTTACGATCATTGCACTGGGACAGCCCTGCGAGAGTCGGCGAGAAAAAGTAGGTTTGAGCTGGCGAAGATTATATCATCGAGCCCTTAGTAAACATGCATTCACAATATGTGTAATTGTAAAATATTTGGATTCCTGTTTTATTAGGGTAAAGTAATCTTGCTTGATAGAACAAGAACCTTTCCACAAATCTCACAGAAGCAAACTTTTATCTATTTGAGAAGCTAATGGTTGCAAGATAGATGTGGATCCTTTGATTGTAATAAAGCAGATCTCGCAAGTCACAGCTGTCTCAATGGGCTGCCTTTTACTAATCGTTTTGAATTCAACAATTTTTGACCTGCAATTAGATGTGCAAAGATGTGTTTTTGTTCAACAGAACTAATTTTACAAAATATGTTAATTAACTAGACAAACTAATAAACAAATACAAAGTTTATTAATTTATTTAGTTTTCCGTTATCTATTAAATTGATAAACTAAATTAACTAATTAACGCATTGTTTAGTAATTCACTAGTTTGTTTGGACAAAATGAATCCAAATAAATTCATGTCTAGTTCTGATGTTGTGACAATTTTTTAAAGCAGTAACTTGTTGTATAGAGACCAATAAGTACTGAGCAACAATGTATATTTTTATATTTAAAAAATGTGTTAAAACTATTTAATTTCTCAATACTTATTGTTTTTATTATAAATCTACTTATTATAGGCTAGATTACAAGTGGAGTGCAAAATATCGCTTTCACAAGGCCGATATTTGCGCTTCACTTAATAATACCCGCGCACACAAATGTGCTCTGGTATTACAAGTTAGCCACAATGCAAATGCGAGCTTGTGTTCGCATTGCATGGAAGCTTTACGCTCATGAGAGGGCACTTCCATAGGCTCCAATGGGAGCCTCGTTTTCATGCAGTGAGACGCGGCATAAGAACCTAGAGCATCGAAGGGGGGTAAATTGTACAGCGATGGGCAGCAAATGTATATACACATATTTACACATAAATATATATATGTATAAAAGCATATACATATATATTTACAAGGATCACACAGTTCACGATAGACCGCTCAATGGCACTCACAGGGCTGAGCATGTTGCAGGGTCATGGGATGTGTACCCTGTCCAGTCTAAGAGTGCAGTCCCCTTCCATGTTTTGTATATGTCTAGGGTGATTACATAAGCCTGTGCACCCTTCACTTGTTCCCAGTTTGTTTGATTGAGAGCTTGCATTGTTTGGCTGGTTTAGGGACCCAGGTTTTGGAAGGAACCTTGACGTGGTACCTGGGCTTGTCCCATTTGGCCAGATGCGGCAACTAACCCTTCCATTTTTGCTTTTAATCTTAGTTGAAAACTTGTAAGTGAGTGCTGGACTTTCTCTGTGTTGTGTATATATATATATATATATATATATATATATATATATATATATATATATATATATATATATATATATATATATATATATATATATATATCAATTAGTACATAGTCCCATCACAAAAGGCACTCACTGGTCTTCATAGAATGTAACATTTATTTCAATTTATCAATAAAAAGACATATATACATGATTATATTTAGGTATATATATATACAGTGTATATATATATATATATATATATATATATATATATATATATATATATATATATATATATATATATATATATATATATATATATATATATAGCATAATTATGATTTTACATGTTTTCATCTACTTAACTGCAAAGGGCTCCAATGCACTCGTAATCTGGCCCATAGTATTGCCGATTTGCTAGTGCTAAAATGACCCGCTCTAACAAATTAGAGCATTTCATTTTTATAGTATAATTGCCCTTTAAAGGGACATGAAACCCAGACTGTTTCTGTCATTATAGACAGAGCATATCATTTTAAAGAAGTTTTCAGTTTACTTATATTATAAAATTTAATTTTATTACATGTTATTCTTTGTTGAAGAAATGTCTAGATAGGTAGCATGCTCATGTCTTGATTACTACATGAGAGGAAATAGTGCTGCCATCTACTGTTCTAGCAAATGTATAACATAGTTCTAAAACTGCTGCCATATATTGTTCCAGTCATGTGCATGCACCTACATTTTCCTAACTGCTTTTCAACAAAGGACACCAACAGAACAAAGTCAGTGGATTTTTTTTTTTACTCTTTATCTCAATCATGAAATAAACATTTTGGGTATTATGCCCCTTTAACTACAAAAACATTTTTATAATGTATATATAATATTAATATATGTATATGTTGAGGACACACATACTGTTTAAATCCATAACTTTTACTCATATTATTTCAACATATAAAAATCTACTTTTGAAAAGGGATAAACTAGTAAAGTTAAGAAACTATATAACATATTTAAGGTGCTAAAGGACAAAATATATTTCTTTGAATTAAAAAAAAATAAAACATGCAGGAGTCAATGTTCATATGATCAATTAAATGGCTACAGAACTTATAAAAGGCTTCCTCCTATACAACGCTTCTTAGTGCATCTCCGGTTTATCACCTTTGTACATAAAATATCACCTCCATGTGGCTTATATCATTCCATATATATTGCAAATATCTCTTAAGAAGTGTCTAGAGGCAGAGAGCAGAACACTAAGCCAGGTTAAAAGCACTTGCCTTGCTTTAGAAAACTTTTCCTTTGTTAAAAATCTTGAATATGATCAAAGACAAATAGTGAGATGAAAATCTTTTCAAAAGGGTGTTTAAAATTGTATTCTTCTGTTGCTATATGTAGTATTGAGCACCATTTGATTAGCAAGTCAGACATTTCAGTCAGTGTGTATCCTATAAAAGAGTATGATATAGTGTTAAAAGCAAACCTGGATGTGTTGAAACCATTATGATGTGTCCTGACAGCGTTACATAATCCTTTCAAATTCCTGGGCCATATAGCCACTGGTTTATACACAGTGCTTGTGCATTCAGGAGAGTCCTTCGTGCATGTAACAAGAATGGGTCATCATGCAAATTGATGCCTTTTAAGACATGACATCCTATTCTCGTCAGGCAGGTGAACCGCTGATCACAGCATCGAATTGGCGATTCCCCCACTTCTGTGCATGTAACAAGAATGGGCATCATGCAAATTGATGCCTTTTAAGACATGACATCCCATTCTCGTCAGGCAGGTGAACCGCTGATCACAGCATCGAATTGGCGATTCCCCCACACTACAGGCTTTATTGTTGGTGGTACGGTGGGTGACACTTCCAGAGCTACATGGATAGCTGTTGCTGTCACCATAATGTGTCTGGTGACATCACAGAGGGGGCAAAGACATAAGTGTAGATTTAACAAAGGTGTGCTTTAGAGAATCATGTCCGCTCAACCTTTCATTTACAGGATTACTTTCTGTTATAATTGTTAAGCTAAACAACTAACATATTAAAGTTAATAAACATTAATTAAAACCTACTGACCTATATTTTCTCCAAAACGAAGTTTCATAACGTTCTAAAAGTTATATCTTTTATTCGCCGATGATGTCACGTTATCCTGCCCACTATTTTCAGCACTGAGTGTTCAAAATACTTAAACCAATAACTTTGTGTTTAAAGCGCCATTTTGAAACCTAGGTATTGTAAACGGATTGGTACAGAGCAAAGGAGATATGTTAATGAAATGCTATTGGTAAAAAGCGTATTTGGGGTAGTTAGTTAGTAACAGGCATAGAAAATATTTACTGACAGTGGCCCTTTAACATTGCACAAGCATTTCTGGTAAAATTCTTGTGCAATGCTGCCCCCTGCTCACCGGCAGCCAATTGGCCACTAGCAGGGGCCGTCAATCATGGCAGACAAGTTAAGGAGCAGCGGTCTTACAACCGTTCCTTCTTAATTTCCATTTTAGGTGGACCTGAAACGATGGGGCTCTGAAGCAGCACTCGCTGCTTAATAAATGAGCCCATACTGTAAAAAGCAGGTAAGGCAGCTGAATGTGGGGGTGACTGTTGAAACCGGTTTTGTTAGCTCCTTTACTATGCACAGCAGGTGATTCTCTTTCAAATGGCTGTGGTCTTGTAAATGCAAAAGCACTTTTTAAAATGTCTAAACACAAGCCATGGGGTGTTGTAGAGGAATAGAATTTAATAGGCTCAATAAAAAAATCTGTTATGTCTAAAGACCCCCTAATAAAGTTAATTTTATAGTAAACTATTACCTCTCTTATAAGAATATATTATTGTGTTCGTATAGCCACAATGGTAGCAGTGATCTTTTTGCAAAAAAATAAGTGTTTTTATTAATGTACAGCACAAAGGGGTATCTCTTTTTTACATTATAACACCCAAAAGATGTATGGGCCCCTATTTCACATGAGGCTACCCTTGATGATGATTTAGGAAAGTGATCACAGTAACAGCAGTGGTCACCTGGCCATTTTCAATATTATTTACTAAAATCTTAACAAAAATATCCTTTTTCATTTTTGTTTCTTATTTCTTATTTTTTTTTTTTTTTTTTTGCTGCAGCTATTTCACATGCCATGGAATATAAATGAAACAATGGTGTATTTTGATTCTGCTGGGCCTGCTGAAAAAATCCAAAACAAAACAACATAAAATGTGTGTGGATAACGTGCTGAAATTTGACTTACAATAGTATTGAAATGTAAGAGGCAAAATAAAGTTCAGAATTGGCTTAGCACAGGGGTGTGAAAAAGGCTTATCAGCTAAAGGGTTAAAAGGACATCAAACACCTTCTGCTTTTGGGGATTGGCCCATTTTTCCTAGGAGGCCAAAAAGCAAACCTATAACCTGCAAATGCTACAAATCAAAGAGCTGGTTTAGGTAATTTGCAGCATTTTCAAAACCCAGGTTAAAGATTTTTGCTGTGTGAAACAAAGCACAGTTTTTAACCCAAAAGCAAAAGGTGCTAAAGACTTTTAAAAGGGACACTCAGGTTAAATTAAATTTTCATGATTCAGATACAGCATGTAATTTTAAACAACTTTCCAATTTACTTACATTAAAAAAAATGTGCACAGTCTTTTATATTTACAATTTTTGAGTCACCAGATCCTACTGAGCATGTGCAAGAATTCACAGACTATACGTATATGCATTTGTGATTGGCTGATTGCTATCACATGGTACAAGGGGAGTGGAAATATACATAACTTTGAAATTTGTTATAAAAAAATCTACTACTCATTTGAAGTTCAGACTAAGTGCTATTGCATTGTCTTGTTATCTTGAATTTGTTGATTATGCAAATCTAATGTGTTGACTGGTCCTTTAAGTTTTATGTCGGACAAAAAAAAAAATAGAAAATAAAAAATGAATAAGCAACATAATGTAAAGGTCACTAGAAATGTGGATATGGCAGTTGTAAGGCAAGTATATACACCCAGGTAGGAAAACATTTTCAGTCAGTCGTGACACAAAGGGTCTTTTCCCACAATACATGTACTAACTACCATTCCACATATGCTATTTATTTGGTCACGTGTACCACATGCAATGTGCAATATGTGGGACTTACCACAAGGGAGGCTAGAGAAAGGGTTAAGGAACATCTTAGGGATGTAAAATCAGACTTCCCAGACTCCCAGGTAGCACTTCATTTAAAAAAATATGCATGCAAGTAGTATAGAACATCTTAAGTTGCAGGTGATTGAACAGGTTAAGATGCCATGGAGAGGATGGGACAGAGACAAATTGTTACATACCAGGGAGGCCTTCTGGACATTTAAACTTAAATCCAGGGTACCAGATGGTCTCAATATACATACTGACCATATAAATTGTTGGAGGTAAGACCCCTGATATTAATGTTTATTGTATATATTTCTGTAAAGGTAACCGGGTCGTGATGTCCCTATTGCATCTTTTATCTTGTAATTATCTAGCTCTTGCCTTTGGTAAGGTATTGTAACACAAATCTGCTTCATAGAAGTAATATATATATATATATATATATATATATATACACTGTGTGCAGAATTATTAGGCAAATGAGTATTTTGACCACATCATCCTCTTTATGCATGTTGTCTTGCTCCAAGCTGTATAGGCTAGAAAGCCTACTACCAATTAAGCATATTAGGTGATGTGCATCTCTGTAATGAGAAGGGGTGTGGTCTAATGACATCAACACCCTATATCAGGTGTGCATAATTATTAGGCAACTTCCTTTCCTTTGGCAAAATGGGTCAAAAGAAGGACTTGACAGGCTCATAAAAGTAAAAAAAATAGTGAGATATCTTGCAGAGGGATGCAGCACTCTTAAAATTGCAAAGCTTCTGAAGCGTGATCATCGAACAATCAAGCGTTTCATTCAAAATAGTCAACAGGGTCGCAAGAAGCGTGTGGAAAAACCAAGGCGCAAAATAACTGCCCATGAACTGAGAAAAGTCAAGCGTGCAGCTGCCAAGATGCCACTTGCCACCAGTTTGGCCATATTTCAGAGCTGCAACATCACTGGAGTGCCCAAAAGCACAAGGTGTGCAATACTCAGAGACATGGCCAAGGTAAGAAAGGCTGAAAGACGACCACCACTGAACAAGACACACAAGCTGAAACGTCAAGACTGGGCCAAGAAATATCTCAAGACTGATTTTTCTAAGGTTTTATGGACTGATGAAATGAGAGTGAGTCTTGATGGGCCAGATGGATGGGCCCGTGGCTGGATTGGTAAAGGGCAGAGAGCTCCAGTCCGACTCAGACGCCAGCAAGGTGGAGGTGGAGTACTGGTTTGGGCTGGTATCATCAAAGATAAGCTTGTGGGGCTTTTTCGGGTTGAGGATGGAGTCAAGCTCAACTCCCAGTCCTACTGCCAGTTTCTGGAAGACACCTTCTTCAAGCAGTGGTACAGGAAGAAGTCTGCATCCTTCAAGAAAAACATGATTTTCATGCAGGACAATGCTCCATCACACGCGTCCAAGTACTCCACAGCGTGGCTGGCAAGAAAGGGTATAAAAGAAGAAAATCTAATGACATGGCCTCCTTGTTCACCTGATCTGAACCCCATTGAGAACCTGTGGTCCATCATCAAATGTGAGATTTACAAGGAGGGAAAACAGTACACCTCTCTGAACAGTGTCTGGGAGGCTGTGGTTGCTGCTGCACGCAATGTTGATGGTGAACAGATCAAAACACTGACAGAATCCATGGATGGCAGGCTTTTGAGTGTCCTTGCAAAGAAAGGTGGCTATATTGGTCACTGATTTGTTTTTGTTTTGTTTTTGAATGTCAGAAATGTATATTTGTGAATGTTGAGATGTTATATTGGTTTCACTGGTAAAAATAAATAATTGAAATGGGTATATATTTGTTTTTTGTTAAGTTGCCTAATAATTATGCACAGTAATAGTCACCTGCACACACAGATATCCCCCTAAAATAGCTATAACTAAAAACAAACTAAAAACTACTTCCAAAACTATTCAGCTTTGATATTAATTAGTTTTTTGGGTTCATTGAGAACATGGTTGTTGTTCAATAATAAAATTAATCCTCAAAAATACAACTTGCCTAATAATTCTGCACTCCCTGTATATATATATATATATATATATATATATATATATATATATATATATATATATATATATATATATATATATATATATATATATATATATATATATATATATATGTTACCCATATGTAAGGTATTTTGTTTATCTATGATTACAATTTTAGGAATATGAATACTGTTTAAATAGAGTAACTTTGTATGTCTATACACTTCCTAACATAATATGAAGCTGTATTGTATCCATTAAGCTACTGGTATACAGAATATTATTTATCTCCCATAAGAGGTTGAGTTCATATATAGTTGATTGTATACAAGTGGTGGTGGGTCTACAGTTCCACTAGTAGGAAGACTATAGACTAGTCTTTATTGCAATGTTATCTATATTGACATATTGTAGGTGCACAATTGACATATTGTACGTACACACATTTTTCAACTACTTTTTATTCGATTTTTGGATTCATCACATTTTTTATTTCACCTTGTTTCTCAATTGACTTAACCCTTTGGAATCTACACAGTAATATTATCGGCTACTACAAACTACACAATAGGATATAGTTACGGACCTAACAGTACTTGGATATTAATCATTTTTGGCCTGGACTTTATATTTTCCAATATAGACTATCTTCATAAAGGTCAACCCATCAGGATACTCAATTTGTTGTTTTTATATTACGTCTATGTTTTTATTTTATTTGTTTTTATTTTGTCTTTGTAACATGGATCCATGATTTATTATGAGTTACCTTTTTAGAATCATTTTAGCATCATATTTTTAATTGTTTTCCATTTTATTTTACATCGTAGTAGCCTCAGCCTTCGGGCACTCGCCTCATTATCTTATATTTAGAATAGTGAATCTCTAGGTGCTATAGTTGTTAAAGAAGCAGCATACTAGCAATATGTAATAGTTTATATTTAGGACTACATCTAACAATGATAACATATATGCACTAAAAACATGTCCCTTTAATGGTCTCTTGTGACGTGAAAATCGTATCAGGTGTTTAGCAATCAGATAGTACTTAAGTTGCTGCAAGTAACCAGTGTAGCACGGTCTATGAGGAAGGTGTACGCTGAAACGCACAAGTCCTCTGCTACACCGGCTTTTTGTACCATTTTTGATATTGACAATATGACTGTTTGTTTTTACCCTATTTACAATAAATTGATGTTCTTAATTTTTATACCTGTCCCTTTGCCACACCTTTTTTGTACAATTGGAAAGGATATACAGTATATATATATATATGGGTAAAGTCAGATATTGAGTAATCCTAGGGTTACTCAGGTAAAATGGACATTACCCAAGCAGCTGTGGGTAAAGCCCGATGTAAGGTCATAAATCCCCTCACGGTGCATGTGCTTCATTAAGTCATCACATCAAACATATATAGCATGAACTGTATTTCCCTCATCTTCACTATCTTTTTTGCCTCTGCCTGAGGGGTTCAAGGCGGGCAAAGCCCCCTTCTAAACTTAATTCCCCAGGGTTTACTTGGGGTGGATGCCAGTGGATTGGTGGGGCGCCCCGTTCAAGCCCCCCAGACGGAGGCAAAAAATATAGCTGACTTTACCCGTAATATACTGTATATATATATATATATATATATATATATATATATATATTACTGGGGACTAAACAATAGGAGTGGTTGAAGAATTGTTTGTTGCACAGTGTTAATTATATGTATATTCTTTGCACTGATATCCAAAATTTTGAAGGGGTTTCTGCTGTTTAAAACATTTCCCATATAAAAAAACAAAGAGCAAATACAATAAATATAAGGAACAACAATACTGAAACGTACTTGTGCTGAAACAACTTTCAAAGGACTTACTACACGATGTTGTGTTCACTATGAGAATGAATCTTCTCCATGTCAGAACTTGCATCATAGAGTAAATATCAGTAGCAAACTTAGTATACATGTAAACTTTCTTCTTAACATCAAATGTTATCCAATATTCATATCTGCTGCTAAGATGAGAAGATTACATCAATTTTTTAAGCATGTATAAATGCTGTATTTTCCCTTAGGAGAAACAAGCAGCTATGACTACTTCTAACAAAACAAAAACAAACAAAAAAGCAAAGAAACATTTGTTTACATAAATAAAGGAAATGTTACAAATTTATACATGATTCAGATAGAGCAGACAATTTTAAGCAATTTTCTAATTTACTCCTATTATATTTTTTTCCTGTTCTCTTGGTATCTTTATTTGAAAAAGCAGGAGTATAAGCTTAGCAGCAGTCACATTTTTGGTTCAGGACCCTGGATAGCACTTGATAATTGGTGGGTATATTTAGCCACCAATCAGCAAGTGCAACCCAGGTTCTAAACCAAAAATGGGCCGGCATCAACTTTAATTTCTGCTTTTCAAATAAACATACCAAGAGAACGAAGAAAAAAATGATAATAGGAGTAAATTAGGAAGTTGCTTCAAATTGAATGCTCTATCTGAATCATGAAAGAAAAAAATGTGGGTTTAGTGTCCATTTAACTAAATAAATACAAAGAAAATTGATGTAATTGTCCTGTTTATTACTTATGTTGAAAAGACATTTAGAAGGAAAGGAACATTTGTTTATCAATAAACACAATTCTGATTTTTATGTGTATCATCTTTTTCAATTGCTTAGAATGTCTTATGTCTTTGTCATCTTCAAAAAGGCAGTGGAGAAAACAAGACAGGCTTCCTAATTGTCCAATACCTATGGAGGAGGAACAGTACTCAGAATTATAAATTGTTTTTTTGGACAAATATTGGAAATGTTTGCACCTTGTAATTTTGGGTAAAGGGATACCGCTCTTTTGAATCATGAAAGAAAAATGTTGCATTTCATATCCCTTTTAAGTCCTGAAATTTAAACTGGATTGCACCTTGGATTGTTAAATAAACAGGTAGAAATAATACTGAGTAATTATTTGTAAACTCTACATAAGCACTTAGGGGCCAAAAGAAGCGCAGAAGCATTGTTCCTTTTTCATATTTATACGTGGGTGATTAGCAGACATATAAGCATCTTGCATGTGCTGTTGTCAGGTGCTAATGTGGTTGGAATGTGGGCAATGTCAAGGAATGAGCTCTTGTATGTAACATGATCATGTTAGAGATGTGCATTTGTTTCATTACGAAGGCAAATTCGTAACAAAAAAAAAACAGATATTCATTTAATTTTAACTAAACAAAGTTAAGATATTGAGGCCCATTTATCAAGCTCCGTATGAAGCTTGTGGGCCCATGTCTGAAGACTTGCCAGAAACAGCAGTTATGAAGCAGCGGTCTAAAGACTGCTGCTCCATAACCCTGTCCACATGCTCTAAGCAGCCAGACAAGAATCGAGTACGATTGGGTTGATTGACACCCCCCTGCTGGCGGCCGATTGACAGCGAGTCTGCAGGGGGCGGAGTTACACCAGCAGCTCTTGTGAGCTGCTGGTGCAATGCTGAATATAGAGAGCGTATTGCTCTCCGCATTCAGCGAGGTCTTGCGGACCTGATCCGCACTGTCGGAATAGGTCCGCAAGACCTTTGATAAATAGGCCTCATTGTTTTTAATTCAATTCAAGTAACAGAACAAATTATAAACAAAACAAATGAACATCTTCTAATCCTATTAAAATCTTTGCTATTTTATGAAAAATAAAGACAACTCTAGTTGTTAGTTTTAAGGAAGTATAGAGTGCACAATTCAGATGGAGTTTTTACTGTGAGTTATGTAGCAGCTATTCAATGTTTCACAATTGTTTTGTCTCCTGTGTAGCTTTTTTTATTAAAGGGATAGAAAGGTAAAAAAAGACATGTATACAGGTGCATTTAATTTTGAAATGTAATCATTTTTGCAATATACTTTCATTAGCAAAAATGCTTCAAGTAAAAGTTATTACTGTTTTTCTGCGGCATATGCACATATCCTAAGAGGGTCCTATCAGGGCCAGATTTCCCATTAGGCACAGTAGGCATGTCCCTACAGGCACACTGCAGCGAGGGGCGCCTGTCTGTATGAGAGATTTACTGTTATCAGCATTGTTTTTTTAGTTGAAATTCCATGGCTCTGGGTACTAGCCAATGAGGCGCCATGTCAGTGATGTCATACTCACTGACGAAGATGCGGAGCTGATGGCGCGGCCGCACAGGGAGGAGTAGAGAAGAGAAAAAGAATAGGACTGTCGCCTGCCTGGGGTCGGCACAGAGCGAGAGTTAGTTACAGAGGGAGGGACAAACTAAGTCTGTGTGAGTACATTAACTGAAAAGAAAGGTGCATTGTAACACATCCTGGAAAGAAAAGTAGGTTAAATACAGATGCCTTGTCTTGTACCTGTACCATGTTACCCTCTTTTGTATGAATGTGGCAGAATAAACCAAAGGTAAGAGATCATTATTTACCTGTATGCGACCCTCGTCACTCCCTGTCTTTGATAAATGAGTATCAGACTATTGTCAGTTATTGTTTTCTTACACGTTTTTGAAAGATATTGATTATTTGTGTTATTAACTGGTGTGAGACGAACTCTTCACATGCATATTTTAAATATTTAGTTTACATGTGTAATTAGGAGAGTCACTTGATTTCTGTATCATATGCTATCAACAGTAAGTTTCCTTCTTTCTGTCTATTATACAGAAGTAAAATAATCACAATTCAATACCCACTTGTTAAAAGACAAGCTTGTCATACTGTACACAAGTAGAGAACACACTTCTCATATGGATACTATACGCATGTAGAAAATCCACCTGTAATCTGTATAATGTACACAGGTAGAAGACACACCAGTCAACTTTATACTTTATACAGGTAGTAGACCCAATTGCCATTCGTACAGACTTCAGTATATCATACTTTTGACAAACAGGATTGCTAGTGGTTCCAAACAAGTTGCAATTTAATTGCAGTGTAGCATGAAACCCATATGGAGAAGGTTTGGGGATGAAAAGGTAACCATCGCCTATGTTTAGCTGAAGTGCGCAGTACAAAATCTCACGCACTCATTTAGGAGTGTTGTCCCCATACTAATAATGGACAGGCCATGCTCTCAATCCCTCACTGAGAAAAAAAATTAAGGGGCAAGCAAATCTATAAGGAATTTTACATAAAGCAAGGTTACCCCCACCGCTTTGGTGACTGCACCTCAGATGGTAATAAAGTTTAGTGAAAAGCATCTACCCTTAAGAATATAACAACCATTTAAGGAACCTGACTGGCTACACTTTTTTGATAAAAAAAAAATTGATATAAAATATAAGCAATTTTCACAAAACTGTTGTAGAAGGACAATATATTTAGAAGTTTTTGTCTAAATACTTCCAAGTGGTTGATTTATGGAAAAAAAACAACAACCCTGAAATGTAAGTAAGAGTAAATCCTGTATATGAATTTAAGAAAAACTGGTATAAACATAAGGCTACTATAGTAATTAAAGGGATAGAAAGGTTAAAAAAATAAAACGTGCATGGCTGCATTTCAGTTTGAAATAAAAGCATTTTTGCAATATACTTTTGTCAGGCATTTTTAATGGAAGGAAATTGCAAAAATGTTCCTCAGTTTTTTCACTTTTTTTGTGAGGGGGACCCAGGGGGGATGCGTCAGATTTTTGTGCCTATAGGCACCTGAGATGTAAATCCGGCCCTGGGTCCCATGCACTACGCCTTCTCAGAGAGTCAGCTCAGCAGAAGCTTGTATGACACAAATGAAGTCTTCAGAAGTAATATTCACCACTGCCAGCTCTCTGAGCAAGCATAGTGTTTGAATACTGGCGCACCGGCCCTCACAGGATATGTGCATATGCCGCAGAAATACAGTAATAACTTTTACTAGAAGCATTTTTGCTATTGGAAGTATATTGTAAAAATGCTTCTATTTCAAATTGAAATGAGCCCGTGCACATTTGAATTTTGACCTTTCTATCCCTTTAAAGCAGTGGGTACAACAAAAATTGTACAAATTTGAGGGAACACAGAGGGCCAACTGTCAAACAAAAAATGCATTGTAGGAGGTTGTCCAATGTTTACACAAAGCTAAGGGATAAATGCAAGATACAATACTTAGGAATACACAGGGGCAGCTGCTTCTGTCTTTTAGTAGTTGTATTAAATATGCAATGTCCCTTATATATGTTCCCTGGTATAAAGGGACATTTAATCATTATCAAAACAACACAATTTGCCCAGAAGGTACTGTAATATGTATTGTATATGTAATAGACGTATAATTGCTTATTCAAGTGTAATATTACATATTTTTTCAGCATTTTCTTTGAAAATATAGTTGTTTGTTTGTTTTTTTTTTCAATTATTGACATGCCCCTTTAATTTCTTGTATGCTGATTTAGACCAATCTTCACTGCAGTAGTTGCCAAAAATATGTATATTACAATTCAAATATTGCTTGGTATTGAGATATGCAAATTAAGTAGGTTTCATACTTTTGTATAGATTGGTAGAGTTCAAATGAAAATCAGCAGTAGCAGAATATACACAATTACAACTTACTATCTGCTTAGTGAAGACACATTAATAAATAAACCGGTGTGACGAGAACGGATGCTGAGACTGATGTTTAAACAGAGTTTTGAAAATCCTAAACTTTTTTTTTGTGTGTGTCAAAACTCTGGAGCCATTTTTTCAGTTTTTTCTTATGTTGGTTTTTTTTCCCACTTTGGATTCCTCTGTGTTGCAAAAATTGAGTGATTAAAGGCTGAAATGTTACTTTGACCTTTTCAGTTTGAAAATAGCAGTGAAGGCAAAACTGTCTGGGGAATATTTATTATACAAGAGCTTCTTGAAGTACCTGCCACGTCTTCCCTATTGATATACACTCAACTCTTTTTATGTCTCTTATTTGATATTAACACAGTCTTTATTTAGATTATATAATAATCAGCTGCTTTCAGGGTAAATGACATATTTTAATTAAATTTAAACACCAGGTCTACTGCATGTGTCCGGCAGTGCCATGCTTCAGGAAACTACTGAACCCTTTAATATCTCAATAAAATGTACAATGCTCAGTAGAAGGACATACATCATCAATTTCTGAAAACAGAGTTATGTTTTGCTGTGATTTGTGGCTTCAATTAAGTTCCCAGTGGAAGGTCTTTATGACACAGCTTCCATCACTAATGACATTCTAGCGATACGTTTTAGAAGAGAGATTCGAACTGTCATAATGCAGTCACAAACCAGTCACATTTTATGTACAGAATGGCACACAAGGAGTTAAATGTGCCTTGGTCACTTTGCACTGGAAGAAAAAGATTGTGTCTTAAAAAAATAATAAAGGTTTTATATTTTATTTCAAGACTCTACTTTTCCCATAAAAAAAATGATAGCAATACAGTTAGTTTTAGCTGAATCCAAACAACTTACCAGAAAGCGAGAACCCTTCTAATATTATCAAATTTTGGATGGCTGTTATAAAAAGTCACAGACAATGCTATAAATACTGCTGCTGCACTCGCCGCGCTGGTATATGAAATTTGACTGTCTCAAATGCTTTGGAATTATGCCTCAGGCCATTCAAACGTAAACCAGTCATTCTTTAATATTTGATCACTTAGCACTGTTTTTTTGTAAAAATGTTTAAAGGAAATGCAGACTACCCAAAGAATATCACATGCTACAGTAATTACTAGTTGCATCTACAAATTGTAGCAAATTAATAATACATTATTAAATAATACTACTTATATTGTAAGGCACATATGCTACTTTAAACTTATGTAAAAGAAGCATGAACAAAAACACAAATACTCTTGTAGTCAATATACCCTCTGTTTACATAGAGCAACCACCTGGTTTTAAAAAAAAACTAAATATATCAAAAAAGGGTCAGGCCAGCACTAATATCAGTGTATAAAGAAACCACCATGAGCTACTGCCCAGATTACGTCCAATACGATAAAACAGCAAGAGGTAGTCCCATATTGCATACAAATTCTTTTATTATCTTAGCATGGGGATCCAGAGAAAAAAACACAACATTTTGGGGGTATTTCCCTTAATCATGTGATACTAATTTCACATTCCCTGCCACATTTTATTGACCAATCAATTAAACAATTCATCTTAATTTAACATACTTCTCTTATATCACTGAAGGGCAACAGAGTTTAAATCTAAAGTACATAGACCACACTATACATTATATACAATTTAAAAACAATGTTGTATAGCATCCTAACTTAAATAGAGCACACAGTGATGATCAAGACAAGTTACTCAAAAAATAACATCTCTAGTCTATTCCTTTATTAGTATTTTCAATAATGGACTGACCAATTCATCTCGGTACACACACACACTCTAAGGCCAAAAGTATGTGGACACCTGACCTTCACACCTATATGAGCTTGTTGGGCATCCCATTTGAAAACCATGGGCATTAATATGTTTCTCTAATATGAATGTTGCAACATTGTGTTACTGATATATGTTTTACTGTACTGATGAGTGTAGAAAATGAAGACTCATTAATGAATCTTATGTACTCAAACCCCTTTCTTTTCAACTAACTATATCAAATTTAGCTCAGCCTAGTAGTGTTCAAAGCAGCTGTATTTGACTTAGTTTCTAGTAGGTGCCACACTAAGGCCTAGATTTGGAGTTTGGCGGTAGCCGTGAAAACCAGCGTTAGAGGCTCCTAACGCTGGTTTTAGGCTACCTCCGGTATTTGGAGTCACTCAAAAAAGGGTCTAACGCTCACTTTTCAGCCGCGACTTTTCCATACCGCAGATCCCCTTATGTCGATTGCGTATCCTATCTTTTCAATGGGATTTTTCTAACTCCGGTATTTAGAGTCGTGGCTGAAGTGAGCGTTAGAATTCTAACGACAAAACTCCAGCCGCAGAAAAAAGTCAGTAGTTAAGAGCTTTCTGGGCTAACGCCGGTTCATAAAGCTCTTAACTACTGTACTCTAAAGTACACTAACACCCATAAACTACCTATGTACCCCTAAACCAAGGCCCCCCCACATCGCCACCACTCAATTAAATTTCTTTAACCCCTAATCTGCCGACCGCCACCTACGTTATCCTTATGTACCCCTAATCTGCTGCCCCTAACACCGCCGACCCCTATATTATATTTATTAACCCCTAACCTGCCCCCCACAACGTCGCAGCCAGCTACCTACAATAATTAACCCCTAATCTGTCGACCGCAAAGCGCCGCTACTTAAGTTATCCTTATGTACCCCTAATCTGCTGCCCCTAACACCACCGACCCCTATATTATATTTATTAACCCCTAATCTGCCCCCCTCAACGTCGCCTCCACCTGCCTACACTTATTAACCCCTAATCTGCCGAGCGGACCGCACCGCTACTATAATAAAGTTATTAACCCCTAATCCGCCTCACTAACCCTATAATAAATAGTATTAACCCCTAATCTGCCCTCCCTAACATCGCCGACACCTAACTTCAATTATTAACCCCTAATCTGCCGACCGGAGCTCACCGCTATTCTAATAAATGTATTAACCCCTAAAGCTAAGTCTAACCCTAACACTAACACCCCCCCTAACTTAAATATAATTTAAATCTAACAAAATTAATTAACTCTTATTAAATAAATTATTCCTATTTAAAGCTAAATACTTACCTGTAAAATAAATCCTAATATAGCTACAATATAAATTATAATTATATTATAGCTATTTTAGGATTAATATTTATTTTACAGGTAACTTTGTATTTATTTTAACCAGGTACAATAGCTATTAAATAGTTAAGAACTATTTAATAGCTAAAATAGTTAAAATAATTACAAAATTACCTGTAAAATAAATCCTAACCTAAGTTACAATTAAACCTAACACTATACTATCATTAAATTAATTAAATAAAATACCTACAATTACCTACAATTAAACCTAACACTACACTAGCAATACATTAATTAAATACAATACCTACAAATAACTACAATGAAATAAACTAACTAAAGTACAAAAAATAAAAAAGAACTAAGTTACAAAAAATAAAAAAATATTTACAAACATAAGAAAAATATTACAACAATTTTAAACTAATTACACCTACTCTAAGCCCCCTAATAAAATAACAAAGACCCAAAAAATAAAAAATGCCCTACCCTATTCTAAATTACTAAAGTTCAAAGCTCTTTTACCTTACCAGCCCTGAACAGGGCCCTTTGCGGGGCATGCCCCAAGAAGTTCAGCTCTTTTGCTTGTAAAAAAAAACATACAATACCCCCCCCAACATTACAACCCACCACCCACATACCCCTAATCTAACCCAAACCCCCCTTAAATAAACCTAACACTAAGCCCCTGAAGATCATCCTACCTTGTCTTCACCTCACCGGGTATCACCGATCGGTCCTGGCTCCAAAATCTTCATCCAACCCAAGCGGGGGCTGGCGATCCATCATCCGGTGGCTGAAGAGGTCCAGAAGAGGCTCCAAAGTCTTCATCCTATCCGAGAAGAAGAGTAGATCTGGACCGGCAACCATCATCTTCCAAGCGGCATCTTCTATCTTCATCCGATGAGGACCGGCTCCATCCTGAAGACTTCCACCGCGGACCCATCTTCATCCGGCGACGCCCAACTGAAGAATGACGGTTCCTTTAAGGGACGTAATCCAAGATGGCGTCCCTCGAAGTCCGATTAGCTGATAGGATTCTATCAGCCAATCGGAATTAAGGTAGGAATATTCTGATTGGCTGATGGAATCAGCCAATCAGAATCAAGTTCAATCCGATTGGCTGATCCAATCAGCCAATCAGATTGAGCTCGCATTCTATTGGCTGTTCCGATCCCTTAAAGGAACCGTCATTCTTCAGTTGGACGTCGCCGGATGAAGATGGGTCCGCGGTGGAGGTCTTCAGGATGGAGCCGGTCCTCATCGGATGAAGATAGAAGATGCCGCTTGGAAGATGATGGTTGCCGGTCCGGATCTACTCTTCATTGTTTATTTCATTGTATTTATTTGTAGGTATTGCATTTAATTAATGTATTGCTAGTGTAGTGTTAGGTTTAATTGTAGGTAATTGTAGGTATTTTATTTAATTAATTTAATGATAGTATAGTGTTAGGTTTAATTGTAACTTAGGTTAGGATTTATTTTACAGGTAATTTTGTAATTATTTTAACTATTTTAGCTATTAAATAGTTCTTAACTATTTAATAGCTATTGTACCTGGTTAAAATAAATACAAAGTTACCTGTAAAATAAATATTAATCCTAAAATAGCTATAATATAATTAGAATTTATATTGTAGCTATATTAGGATTTATTTTACAGGTAAGTTTAGCTTTAAATAGGAATAATTTATTTAATAAGAGTTAATTAATTTCATTAGATTTAAATTATATTTAAGTTAGGGGGGTGTTAGTGTTAGGGTTAGACTAAGCTTTAGGGGTTAATACATTTATTAGAATAGCGGTGAGCTCCGGTCGGCAGATTAGGGGTTAATAATTGAAGTTAGGTGTCGGCGATGTTAGGGAGGGCAGATTAGGGGTTAATAACTTTATTATGATAGCGGTGCGGTCCGCTCGGCAGATTAGGGGTTAATAAGTGTAGGCAGGTGGAGGCGACGTTGTGGGGGGCAGATTAGGGGTTAATAAATATAATATAGGGGTCGGCGGTGTTAGGGGCAGCAGATTAGGGGTACATAAGGATAATGTAAGTAGCGGCGGTTTACGGAGCGGCAGATTAGGGGTTAAAAATAATATGCAGGGGTCAGCGATAGCGGGGGCGGCAGATTAGGGGTTAATAAGTGTAAGGCTAGGGGTGTTTAGACTCGGGGTACATGTTAGGGTGTTAGGTGCAGACGTAGGAAGTGTTTCCCTATAGCAAACAATGGGGCTGCGTTAGGAGCTGAACGCGGCTTTTTTGCAGGTGTTAGGGTTTTTCTCAGCTCAAACAGCCCCATTGTTTCCTATGGGGGAATCGTGCACGAGCACGTTTTTGAGGCTGGCCGCGTCCGTAAGCAACTCTGGTATCGAGAGTTGAAGCTGAGTTAAATATGCTCTACGCTCCTTTTTTGGAGCCTAACGCAGCCTTTATGTGGACTCTCAATACCAGAGTTATTTTTATGGTGCGGCCAGAAAAAAGCCAGCGTTAGCTACGCGGGTCCTTACCGACAAAACTCTAAATCTAGCCGTAAGTAACCCTTGTTTTTTTCTTTCTCTTTTTATTGATTTACAAAAATACTAACCCTATCTTAACCACGAAATACAGGTGCATAGTGTGTTCACTGACAACTAATCCTGAATTTATTTACCTCTTATGTTCTTTGTCATTTTTGTGTAATAAATCAAGATGATGATATAAGGAAAACTGTTTTTCCTTTTTTTTTTTTTGTTAAAAAAAGATTACATAGAAATATGGTAAAAAGAAAATGAACTGGTCAGTTCTAGCTAAATGTTACAGAGAACAAAAACAGGTGTAGCCAAAACAAAATAAGAAATTATAGTAATAATTTTAACATAGGCACACTTTGTTTAAAGATGTTTTAACCCCTTAATGACCGCAGCACTTTTCCATTTTCTGTCCGTTTGGGACCAAGGCTATTTTTACATTTTTGCGGTGTTTGTGTTTAGCTGAAATTCTCCTCTTACTCATTTACTGTACCCACACATATTATATACCGTTTTTCTCGCCATTAAATGGACTTTCTAAAGATACCATTATTTTCATCATATCTTATAATTTACTATAAAAAAAATTATAAAATATGAGGAAAAATTGAAAAAAAATACACTTTTTCTAACTTTGACCCCCAAAATCTGTTACACATCTACAACCACCAAAAAACACCCATGCTAAATAGTTTCTAAATTTTGTCCTGAGTTTAGAAATACCCAATGTTTACATGTTCTTTGCTTTTTTTGCAAGTTATAGGGCCATAAATACAAGTAGCACTTTGCTATTTCCAAACCATTTTTTTTTCAAAATTAGCGCTAGTTACATTAGAACACTAATATCTTTCAGGAATCTCTGAATATCCATTGACATGTATATATTTTTTTTTAGTAGACATCCCAAAGTATTGATCTAGGCCAATTTTGGTATATTTCATGCCACCATTTCACCGCCAAATGCGATCAAATAAAAAAAATTGTTCACTTTTTCACAAATTTTTTCACAAACTTTAGGATTCTCACTGAAATTATTTACAAACAGCTTATGCAATTATGGCACAAATGGTTGTAAATTCTTCTCTGGGATCCCCTTTGTTCAGAAATAGCAGACTTATATGGCTTTGGTGTTGATTTTTGGTAATTAGAATGCCACTAAATGCCACTGCGCACCACACGTGTATTATGCCCAGCAGTGAAGGGGTTAATTAGGGAGCATGTAGGGAGCTTTTTGGGGTAATTTTAGCTTTAGTGTAGTGTAGTAGACAACCCCAAGTATTGATCTAGGCCCATTTTGGTATATTTCATGCCACCATTTCACCGCCAAATGCGATCAAATTAAAAAAAAACGTTAAATTTTTCACAATTTTAGGTTTCTCACTGAAATCATTTACAAACAGCTTGTGCAATTATGGCACAAATGGTTGTAAATGCTTCTCTGGGATCCCCTTTGTTCAGAAATAGCAGACATATATGGCTTTGGCGTTGCTTTTTGGTATTTAGAAGGCCGCTAAATGCCGCTGCGCATCACACGTGTATTATGGCGAGCAGTGAAGGGGTTAATTAGGTAGCTTGTAGGGAGCTTGCAGGGTTAATATCACATTTAGTGTAGAGCTCAGCCTCCCACCTGAAACATCAGACCCCCTGATCCCTCCCAAACAGCTCTCTTCCCTCCCCCACCCCACAATTGTCCCCGCCATCTTAAGTACTGGCAGAAAGTCTGCCAGTACTAAAATAAAAGCTATATTTGTTGTTTTTTTGTGTTTTTAAAAAGCATATTTACATATGCTGCTGTGTACTATCCCCCCCTTAGCCCCCAACCTCACTGATCCCCCCCAAACAGCTCTATAACCCTCCCAATCTAACTTAATATGCGCCATCTTGGGTACTGGCAGCTGTCTGCCAGTACCCAGTTTAGAAGAAAATATGGGTTTTTTTTATTTTTATTACAATTTTCTGTAGTGTAGCTTCCCCCCACACAAAACCAACCCCCCACCCCTCCACGATCTATTTTTGTGCTTTTGCACAAACAAGATTGGGCCCTTTTTCCTATCAATATCCTATCAGTATTTTCCGTAGTGTAGCGGTTCCCACCCGCTCCCGCCCCGTGCACGCGCCCACCCGCCAACCTCCGTGCACGTGCGCGCTCCCACGCGCCCCGCGCGCGCCCCCGCCTCCGATCCCGCCCCCCTTGATGGCAGAACATACACCGATGGCCGCCCACCCGCCTCCCAAGTCGGCTCCCACCCACTAACGATACCGGCCATCGATGTCCGGTGCAGGGAGGGCCACAGAGTGGCTCTCTCTGCATCGGATGGCCATGTAAAGTTATTGCAGGATGCCTCCATATCGAGGCATCACTGCAATAACCGGAAAGCAGCTGGAAGCGAGCAGGATCGCTTCCAGCTGCTTTCCACACCGAGGACGTGCAGGGTACGTCCTCAGGCATTAACTGCCTTTTTTTTGACGACGTACCCTGCACGTCCTCGGTCATTAAGGGGTTAAACATTATTGTCAGTTTGGACACATGCTCTTAAAAAGTTTGTTACCCTTGATATAATACAATATTGAAAAATAAATTCAATTTCCATTCATGTTTCAAACTCTTCTGACTGTACAGACTCTATTTTAAATGTGGTGAAGTAGGGATATATTTTATTCCATTTGAAAAGCATCATAGAATGTATCTACAAAAAATAGTCATAATGGGAAATTTGTAACAAAAAAAGCTTTTCAAGTGGAATAGAATTTACCCCATGGACAAATAGCATTCCTAGCCATTTAAAAGCAATTCAATTCAATTCTAAAGCTTAAATTTACATTTTAGCTCATTGCATGAAAACTTATTTTATTCAAATTGTACGCAACTTTACATTTATTTTTTTTCCTCTTGGCATACTGTATATTATTTGCCAGAACTGTAACTTGAGGGAGTCTTTGTATCTCTGTTACAGTGTAGATGAGTGCTGGTGTCTCAATAGAAACTAGAAAGGACAAATTTGCTTATTTAATTAAAAATGAAAACCTCTGCATTTCAATACAAATAATTTAGCTGAGTTCAATAAGATAGCAGTTTGAGAATGTAGTAATTTAGCTCTGCAGCAAGATATCCCTGAACAGTGAAAGTTGATGGGATTCTGATATCATCCAAATGTGTGGCTGGCTGGAACAGATAAGACGTTAAATAGAATAGTTTTTTTTTCTTCCTAATGTTTGTAGAAATCAGTTAATTCTAAACTCCTTATGAGACAACATATTTATGCAGAGTGAAAAAAAAATGAATTGCAGTTTGTTTTGCTTTTGATAACTATAATTCACTGTGTTTAGTAAAAGACACACAACTAAAAAATCAGACAAAGGACGAGATTACAAGTGGAGCAGTATTTAGCGCTCCCGCTCGAGCATAAACACCGCTAGAAGTAATCGTTGTTATTCTGATATCGCTGTCGCACAAATGTCAGCACCCGAATTGTAATCTAACCCAAAATGTCAATGTTTCACTGTCTAATGGAGAAAATTTCATATACACCCATGGAACGCCCATATTCAGCCCATTTAAAAAAAAAAAAATATGCTTTGTATTTTGTACTTATAAGTATGAACTTTTATGTGTTTTTTGCACATCCAGTGTACTTAAAGGAACAGTCTAGTCAAAATTAAACTTTCATGATTCAGATAGGGCATGCAATTTTAAACAACTTTCCAATTTACTTTAATCATCAAATTTGCTTTGTTCTCTTGGTACTTTTTTGTTGAAAGCTAAACCTAGATAGGCTCATATGCTAATTTCTAAGCCCTTGAAGGCCACCCCTTATCTGTGGGCATTTTGACAGTTTTTCACAGCTATATCGCGTTAGTTCATGTGTGCTATATAGATAACATTGTGCTCATGCATGTGGAGTTACCTAGGAGTCAGCACTGATTTGCTATAATGCAAGTCTGTCACAAGAACTGAAATAAGGGGGCAGTATGCAGAGGCATAGATACAAGGGGGTACATTTATTAAAGTGCGGACGGACATGATACAATGTAGCGTATCATGTCCGCCGCACATCGATAAATGCCGACAACATACGCTGTCAGCATTTATCATTACACCAGCAGTTCTTGTGAATTCGCGGACAATTGCCCGCTAGCAGGGGGTGTCAATCAACTTGATCGCATTCGATCGGGTGATTTCTGTCCGCCGCCTCAGAGCAAGAGGACAAGTTATGGAGCAGCGATCTTTAGACTGCTGCTTCATCCGGAAACACGGGGCATCAAGCTCTATATGGAGCTTGAGAAATTGACCCCAAGGTAATAACAGAGGTAACAAGTATATTAATATAACCGTGTTGGTTGGGGTATGGCTAATAAAGGGATTATCTATCTTTTTAAACAAAAACTCTGGAGTAGACTGCCCCTTTAAATTACTATTTACGCTGTGCATATTTTATACGATTTAGTTTTGTGTAAAATACATACAAAAATTTACGTTTTTGATAAAATTCGATTTTTGGTGAACAATTTTGTTATGATTTTTGATGCACCTTAACAATATATTTGTTCCCTGAGTATTTTTGTGTGAATGGTTCAATTATTAATTTTGTAGGATTTTTAAATTACAATTTGCATTGTAAACTTTTGTAATGTATGCATCTCCTTCACATTTGAAAATGGAGAATACGCCCCATAGTGAGACACCCTGTTTTCAGTGTAAAAAAGTGGCTTTATAGAATTTCATCAGGGAAATAGAAGTACTGGTGAGCATTCTTATAGAATCTCATCAGCCTAGAGACCTTTACAGAATCAAGCCCTAGGTGTGAGCATAGGAATTGTTGTCCTATAGGAAGTGGATCTTGTGCATGTTATAAAAATAGGTAAACATATTTTAAATTAATTTGAAATGGAGTGCAATGTTTTTCAAATTCACTCTTATTTCCCTTCAGACTTCACATAGAATGATTTTTTTAACATGAATGAGAAACCTGGAGTTTGGATTTAACTAAAGCTGTATGCTTTGGAGTTGCCATAATAAGGCTGAATTTTCAACTGTATACATCAATATAACTTATGGATTTAAAAAAGATTATATCTTAAAGGGACCGTAAAGTCATAATTAGACATTCATGATTTAGACAGAGCATACAATTTTAAACAACTTTTCAATTTAATGATTTTATTTACTTTGCTTCCTTTTCTTGTTATCCTTTGCTGAACTGTTTATCTCGGTAAGCTCAGGATCAGCAAAGAAGCTAGGTTCTACCTGCTGATTGGTGGCTGCATTTATTTACCAATAGTCATTGGCTCACTCATGTGTTCAGAAACCAATAGTGCATTGCTGTTCCTTCAACAAATGATACCAAGAGAATGAAACACATTTGATAATAAAAGTAAGCTGGAAAGTTGTTTAAAATGGCATGTTCTACCTAAAGCATGTCCCTTTAAATTATTAATTTACACTGTAAGATTGGAGCCCTGTAATTCCTCTGCACTTGTTTGCCTTTTTTTGTCTCATCTTAATTTATTAATAATAATGATCTATATTAAGTGGTGGATGTGGGCCTTAAACCTTAAGTTCTGCATGCAAAAAAAAAATATGTGAATACTTTGTAATAATCAATTGGCTTTAATATTATTTGTTACTGTAGCAACCTCACTGACTGCATCAAAAGCACAAAGAAGCCTCAAGTTCTTGTGTTGGAGCGGTCTAACATACAACATGCAC
Organism: Bombina bombina; assembly: GCF_027579735.1. Classification (NCBI taxonomy): domain Eukaryota; kingdom Metazoa; phylum Chordata; class Amphibia; order Anura; family Bombinatoridae; genus Bombina; species Bombina bombina. The sequence continues at coordinate 628,579,933 of NC_069504.1, forward strand.
AGGCAGAGCACCACAAACTCAAAAGGATCTGCACATTGTTGTCTGCAGAATTGTTTTTAGAGGAGGGGAAAAAATGCCTTGAACATAATAAAATTATTGGTAATGTGCAACAGAAGAGATTTCCTTTTTTAATTGTATTGTTTTTTATATTTTCTGCAGATCATTTAATAAATAGTAGTTTGTTGGCATAAATAAAATATCTAAACTGGGAGTTTATATTGAATATAAGGAGCACAATATTCTGTATAGATGTGTTTCAGAATATGTTTTAATACTTCACATTTTCATGTCTGGTTTTATGGTCCGTTCACTATGAAGAGAATATTGACAGCCATTATATTTGAACTGCACTACATTGGAGCTGCAGAAACATAACAACAGTTATTACTTTCTTATTGGCGCCAATAAAAAATAATCGTAACAGTATCACAGCATAGGGATCTAATTCCATTCCCATACCTAAAGAGTTTCAATCTGAATAATGTCCTTGAGTCTATCCAAGGCTTTGAGATCCTTTCCTGTAGTTGACACGTTTGCTGTAAGATTATTCCATCCCTCTACTACTCTTTCTGAAAAGTAGTTACCAAGCAAAAGGAAAACAGATACTTCTTAAGTTAGCAGCGAATTAAGTGCTGGTTTATTGTATGTATAACGAGGAGAAAATGACTCACATCCATCTGCTAATAGGTTGAATGAGAAAACAATTATACAGCAGATAAATTAGATAATAAATGTTTTGGTTACAACAATAGAAGTCTAGTAATACATTTAACCTTTTAACGCCGTTATGCCGTTCTATTCCGTCATATTTACACTGGGCTTTAAAGCCGTTATGACGGAATAGAACGTCATATCAAACGGCTGTCCTGAAGCCTTCTGCGCTTCAAGGACTTGATCGCGGTCTGGAGGGCGTTCCTAGGGTTGTAGGGACGCCCCCCAGATGCGATCCAATAATTGAAATCTCGCGATCGTATGCACGATCGCGTAGTTTCAATTTGTCTACATCGGAACAGGTGTTCCGATGTAGACACTTTAACCCTGTCACGAAAGGGTTAAAAAGGTTCTTTTAATGGCAGAATAGAGTACACGGGAATAAGGTTACAGTAATTATAGGGTTTGCCAAACTTACGCACAATAAATTTTAATCACAATAGAGAACATAACAAAAATGTACAGCAGAGTTCTGTCCCACAGAAATAGGTTGTATAAGTGAAAACTTTGTTTAAAGAAAACAACAACAAAAAATACATTTAAAATGTGTATCATTACGAGTTAATAGATTGCTTTGAATACTAATTGCTAACTAAGCAAGAAAAAAGAGGAAATATATAAACTGACATACCTGTATATCCCAATCAAGGAAAAAAGAAGACCTCAGTCCGGTTCAGTTGTTTCCAATGAGATTCAATATGTGGAATATGTGGATACCGGTGTCCATCTCCGTTATAGCTTTGTTTCACCAGGAGCAAACAGAGATATGCCCAGAATGCGTTTTGTTCGCCCTAAGTGAACTTTCTCAAGAGGAAATACCATTATGTGGTCATATTCTGTCTCCTTAAATTTCTAGTGCCAAAATCCCATTTGTTAGCTATCAGCCAATCCGGTAAGTCAATCCGGACTGGCCTCTCTCCTTCTGATGTAATTATGAATGCATCTATAGGAATCATCGCTAATAGTCCTCTAGGATATATTAATACTAGTACATACTCAGTAAAAATAATTGATTTTGTTAAAACCAGATATCCAATTGCTATATGTACCCATATGTCCTCATATTAAGAAATAAAGTTAAAATGTTATTTGTACAATTACACATAAATTGATTATAACACTTAGCACTATTTCTATATGTGGAAAAAAAACATTAAAAATTACATTAAAAAATCTATACAAAAATTAATTCAAACTTCATAACAGACACCAAGAATCCAAAAATAAAATAATTCATAATATGTATTGTTTATAAAAATATATTAATACTATTTGTCCCATCCACTTATATTATGACTAATTTAAAGGGACACTAAACCCAATTTTTTTCTTTCGTGATTAAGATAGAGCATGCAATTTTAAGCAACTTTCTAATTTACTCCTATTATCATTTTTTATTCATTCTCTTGCTATCTTTATTTGAAAAAGAAGGCATCTAAGCTTTTTTATTAGTTTAGAACTCTGGACAGCACTTTTTATTGGTGAATGACTTTATCCACCAATCAGCAAGAACAACCCAGGTTGTTTACCAAAAATGGTCCGGCATCTAAATGTACATTCTTGTATTTCAAATAAAGATACCAAGAGAATTAAGAAAATTTGACTATAGGAGCAAATTAGAAAGTTGCTTAAAATTTCATCCTCTATCTAAATCATGAAATAAAAAATTTGGGTTTAGTGTCCCTTTCTCCAACATTGGTGTGCCCGGTCCACAGCGTCATCCATTACTTGTGGGATATTCTCCTCCCCCACAGGGAAAGGCAAGGAGAGCACACAGCAAGAGCTGTCCATATAGTCCCTCCCAGGCTCCGCCCCCCCCCCAGTCATTCTCCTTGCCGCTCTGAACAAGTAGCATCTCCTCTGGGATGGTGAGGAGTTTGTGGTGTTTAGTTGTAGTTTTTTATTCTTCTATCAAGAGTTTGTTATTTTAAAATAGTGCTGGTATGTACTATTTACTCTGAAACAGAAAGAGATGAAGAGTTCTGTTTAAAAGAAGATTATGATTTTACCAGACAGTAACTAAAATCAGTTGCTGTTCCCACACAGGACTTTTGAGATGAGAGAACTTCAGTTGGGGGGAACAGTTTGCAGACTTTTCTGCTCAAGGTATGACTAGCCATTTTCTAACAAGACTGTGTAATGCTGGAAGGCTGTCATTTTCCCTCATGGGGATTGGTAAGCCATTTTCTTAGTCTCAAACAGAATAAAGGGCTTATTATGGGCTATACACTGGTAGACACTCTTAAGGGCTAAATCGATTGCTTTATTTAAGTATTATATGCAGTTTGAAGTTGAATTTCACACTTTTAGAACATTGGGGAACATTTTTTAGCACCAGGCACTTGTTAAGACACCTTCCCAGTCAGGAAGGGCCTTTCTCTGTAGTAGGCAGAGCCTCATTTTCGCGCCATTACTGTGCAGTTACTTTTGAGTACAGTACATGCAGCTGCATGTGTGTGGGTCTGGAATCCACTAAAAACGTTCCTAGAAGGCTTCATTTGATATCATATACCCCCCTGGGATTGGTGAAGTCGCAGCAAAGGCTGTAGCCTTTGGGTTAAAAGGGGGTTAAAATTAAAAACGGCTCTGGTTTCCACATTTTAAGGGTTAACAGCTTGAAAATTGGGGTGCAATACTTTGAATGCATTAAGACACTGTGGTGAAAATTTGGTAAAGATTGGATAATTCCTTCATAGTTTTTCACATATTCAGTAATAAAGTGTGCCCTGTTTAACATTTAAAGAGACAGTAACGGTTTTGTTTTAAAACGGTTTTTGTGCTTTATTAACCAGTTTAAGCCTGTTTAACATGTCTGTACCTTCAGATAGATCATGTTCTGTATGTATGGTAGCCAATGTGGTTCCCCCTTCAAATATGTGTGATAATTGTGCCATAGCGTCCAAACAAAGTAAGGACAGTACTGTCACAAATTGTAAAGTTGCCCAGGAAGATTCCTCAGATGAAGGAAGTAGACATAGTTCTACATCATCTCCTTCTGTGTCTATACCAGTTATGCCCGCACAGGCGACCCCTAGTACTTCTAGTGTGCCAATGCTTGTTACTATGCAGCAATTGACGGCAGTAATGGATAACTCCATAGCTAATATTTTATCCAAAATGCCAGCATTTCAGAGAAAGCGCGATTGCTCTGTTTTAAACACTGTAGAGCAGGAGGGCGCTGATGATAATTTTTCTGTCATACCCTCACACCAATCTGAAGTGGCAGTGAGGGAGGGTTTGTCAGATGGGGAAATTTCTGATACAGGAAGAATTTCTCAGCAGGCAGAACCTGATGTTGTGACATTTAAATCTAAATTAGAGCATCTCCGCGCATTACTTAAGGAGGTGCTATCTACTCTGGATGATTGTGACAATCTGGTCAACCCAGAAAAATTGTGCAAGATGGACAAGTTCCTTGAGGTCCCGGTGCACCCTGATGCTTTTCCAATACCTAAACGGGTGGCGGACATAGTGAATAAGGAGTGGGAGAAGCCAGGCATACCTTTTGTCCCTCCTCCTATATTTAAGAAATTGTTCCCTATGGTCGACCCCAGGAAGGACACATGGCAAACAGTCCCTAAGGTCGAGGGGGCGGTTTCTACTCTAGCCAAGCGCACGACCATTCCTATTGAGGACAATTGTGCTTTCAAAGATCCTATGGATAAAAAATTGGAGGGTTTGCTTAAAAAGATTTTTGTACAGCAAGGTTACCTCCTTTAACCTATTTCGTGCATTATTCCTGTCACTACAGCGGCGTGGTTCTGGTTCGAGGAACTGGAAAAGTTGCTCAGTAGGGAGACTCCGTATGAGGAAGTCATGGACAGAATTCACGCACTTAAGTTAGCTAATTCCTTTATTTTAGACACCGCTTTGCAGTTAGCGAGGTTAGCGGCGAAAAATTCAGGGTTTACAATTGGGGCGCGTAGAGCGCTCTGGCTAAAGTCTTGGTCAGCGGATGTATCTTCCAAGACAAAATTGCTTAATACCCCTTTCAAAGGTAAGACCCTTTTTGGGCCAGAATTGAAAGAGATTATTTCAGACATCACTGAGGGAAAGGGCCATGCCCTCCCACAAGATAAACCTTTCAAGGCTAAGAATAAGTCCAATTTTAGTTCCATTCACAATTTCAGGAACGGACCGGCTTCCAACTCGGCAGCCTCTAGACAAGAGGGTAACGCTTCCCAGACTAAACCAGCTTGGAAATCAATGCAAGGCTGGAACAAGGGTAAACAGGCCAAGAAGCCTGCTGCTGCTACCAAAACAGCATGAAGGGGTAGCCCCCGATCCGGGACCGGATCTAGTAGGGGGCAGACTCTCTCTCTTTGCTCAGGCTTAGGCAAGAGATGTTCAGGATCCCTGGACACTAGAAATAGTCTCTCAGGGTTTTCTTCTGGAGTTCAAGGAACTACCCTCAAGGGGAAGGTTCCACATGTCTAACTTATCTTCAAACCAAATAAAGAGACAGGCATTCTTACATTGTGTAGAAGACCTGTTAAAAGATGGGAGTGATACACCCAGTTCCAACTGTGGAACAAGGTCGGGGGTTTTACTCAAATCTGTTTGTAGTTCCCAAAAAAGAGGGAATTTTCAGACCAATTCTGGATTTAAAAATTCTAAACAAATTTCTCAGAGTTCCATCGTTCAAATGGAAACCATTCGAACAATTTTATCTACAATCCAGGAGGGTCAATTTATGACTACCGTGGATTTAAAGGATGCGTATCTACATATTCCTATCCACAAAGATCATCCAAGGATTTTCACAAAGGTGCTAGGGTCCCTTCTAGAGGTTCTAAGACCAAGGGGTATTGCAGTGGCACCTTATCTGGACGACATTCTAATCCAAACGTCGTCTCTTTCCAAAGCAAAGGCTCATACAGACATTGTTCTAGCCTTTCTCATATCTCACGGGTGGAAGGTGAACGTAGAAAAGAGTTACCTGTCTCCGTCGACAAGAGTTCCCTTCTTGGGAACGATAATAGATTTTTTAAAAATGAAGATCTTCCTGACAAAAGTCAAAGCTTCTAAAGCTTGTCAAGTTCTTCACTCTATTCTGCAGCCTTCCATAGCTCAGTGCATGGTAGTAGTAGGGTTGATGGTTGCAGCAATGGACATAGTTCCTTTTGCTCAAATTCATCTAAGACCATTACAACTGTGCATGCTCAAGCAGTGGAATGGGGACTATACAGACTTGTCTCCAAAGATTCAAGTAGACCAGATGACCAGAGACTCACTCCGTTGGTGGTTGTCACAGGATCACCTGTCTCAGGGAATGAGTTTCCGCAGACCAGAGTGGGTCATTGCCACGACCGACGCCAGTCTATTAGGCTGGGGCGCGGTCTGGGATTCCCTGAAAGCTCAGGGTCTATGGTCTCGGGAAGAGTCTCTTCTCCCGATAAACATCCTGGAACTGAGAGCGATATTCAAGAGGTATCCAAGATCATCAAATGGGCGGAGGATCACTCCTGCCATCTATCTGTAATTCACATCCCAGGAGTAGACAACTGGGAGGCGGATTATCTAAGTCGTCAGACTTTCCATCCGGGGGAGTGGGAACTCCACCCAGAGGTTTTTGCCCAGTTGACTCAATTATGGGACATTCCAGTCATGGATCTGATGGCGTCTCGTCAGAACTTCAAGGTTCCTTGCTACGGGTCCAGATCCAGGGATCCCAAGGCGACTCTAGTGGATGCATTAGTGACGCCTTGGTCGTTCAACCTAGCTTATGCATTTCCACCGTTCCCTCTCCTTCCCAGGCTTGTAGCCAGGATCAAACAGGAGAAGGCCTCAGTGATTCTGATAGCTCCTGCGTGGCCACGCAGGACTTGGTATGCAGACCTGGTGAATATGTCATCAGCTCCACCATGGAAGCTACCTTTGAGACAGGATCTTCTAGTGCAAGGTCCATTCGAACATCCAAATCTAGTTTCTCTCCAGCTGACTGCTTGGAAATTGAACGCTTGATTTTATCCAAGCGTGGGTTTTCAGATTCAGTAATAGATACTCTGGTCCAAGCCAGAAAACCTGTGACTAGAAGGATTTACCATAAAATATGGAAAGGATATATCTGTTGGTGTGAATCCAAGGGATTCTCATGGATTAATATTCCCAGGATCCTCTCCTTTCTAACAAGAAGGTTTGGATAAGGGATTGTCAGCGAGTTCTCTAAAAGGACAGAGATCTGCTTTATCTGTCTTGTTACACAGACGACTGGCAGCTGTGCCAGATGTACAAGCTTTTGTACAGGCTTTGGTCAGAATCAAACCTGTTTACAGACCTTTGACTCCTCCCTGGAGTCTAAATTTAGTTTTTTCAGTTCTTCAAGGGGTTCCATTTGAACCCTTACATTCCATAGATATCAAGTTACTATCTTGGAAAGTTCTGTTTTTGGTTGCTATTTCTTCTGCTAGAAGAGTTTCTGAACTATCTGCTTTGCAGTGTGATCCACCCTATCTGGTGTTCCATTCAGATAAGGTTGTTTTGCGTACCAAGCCTGGTTTTCTTCCAAAAGTTGTTTCCAACAAGAATATTAACCAGGAAATAGTTGTCCCTTCTTTGTGTCCGAATCCAGTTTCAAAGAAGGAACATTTGTTACACCATTTAGATGTAGTCCGTGCTTTAAAGTTCTATTTAGAAGCAACAAAGGATTTCAGTCAAAACTTCTTTTTTGTTTGTCGTTTATTCTGGTAAGAGGAGAGGACAAAAAGCTACTGCTACCTCTCTTTCTTTCTGGCTGAAAAGCATTATCTGATTGGCTTATGAGACTGCCGGACGGCAGCCTCCTGAACGAATCACAGCTCACTCTACTAGGGCTGTGGCTTCCACATGGGCCTTCAAGAACGAGGCTTCTGTTGATCAGATATGTGAGGCAGCGACTTGGTCTTCTCTGCACACTTTTGCCAAAGTCTGCAAATTTGATACTTTTTGCTTCTTCGGAGGCTATTTTTGGGAGAAAGGTTTTGCAAGCCGTGGTGCCTTCTGTTTAGGTAACCTGATTTGCTCCCTCCCTTCATCCGTGTCCTAAAGCTTTGGTATTGGTTCCCACAAGTAATGGATGACGCCGTGGACCGGACACACCAATGTTGGAGAAAACAGAATTTATGCTTACCTGATAAATTACTTTCTCCAACGGTGTGTCCGGTCCACGGCCCGCCCTGGTTTTTTAATCAGGTTTGAAAAATTTCTCTCTCTATACACTACAGTCACCACGGCACCCTATAGTTTCTCCTTTTTTTCTCCTAACCGTCGGTCGAATGACTGGGGGGGGGGGCGGAGCCTGGGAGGGACTATATGGACAGCTCTTGCTGTGTGCTCTCCTTGCCTTTCCCTGTGGGGGAGGAGAATATCCCACAAGTAATGGATGACGCCGTGGACCGGACACACCGTTGGAGAAAGTAATTTATCAGGTAAGCATAAATTCTATTTTAATTGTTTTTATATCATGAAAGCCTGCAGGTCTAGATCTATATTTAACCCTTTAGGGGACATACAATCTAGCAAGTGTATCCATTTTGTCTCACACTGCCTAAGTCTCATTAGCCTCTGATGTTCATTACCTACAGAGGCTGGTAATACTTCTAAAATTCTAACTAAAAGGCTTTTAGGATCCTGTCCATGTGTTAATTTGAAGTGTTCTAAAACACTATGGCTTTCATAGCCTCTCTTAATATTTTCTATGTGTTCGTATATGCAGCGTTTGACCTTCCTTTTAGTCCTGCCAACATAGATTTTGTCACACTCGCAGGTCAGGTAATACACCGCATACACAGGCCATTTTTTCCTTGTTGTTAGTAAAATCATTCTTTAAAAAATAACATTGCAGGGTTAATTACCAAATATATTTTTCTAGATTTATAAATACTTCAAAACTATTGGGTTGGCTATGTGAAGCAAATTTTAGTCCTTTCCCCAATAATTTATATTTGTCATTCAAAGAGTTCTCTTGGACAAATTAAACACATCCTTCTTCTCTTCCTCTAATACCTGCATCTTGGTCTTACATTCCTTGATTGATGGGTAATACTCCTGTTATGGGCCCCATTGTCTCCTCTCTTTCCTCTTGTTGATGGTAATTGTATTGGGCCTTTTGTAGCCAGGTTTGTTGAGACCTCTCTCTCCATAAAGAAGAAGAGGAAGAGGAGAGTGGGAAGTTACCTTGTGGGTGATTAGGCTGTCTATCGTATTGCTGCTCCTTGGGTCTATTATCTTTCTTATAATGTGGTGTAAATTTAGGTTTAGCACCTTGTTCATTCCACCTAAGTGGTAGGGGGGATTCATTCAGAACCTGATATTGATTTTGGATACTGACCTCATGATCCTTTTTGGGTCCCATTCTGCTTTGATCTGATCTATCTCTAATGTCTACACCATTCTCGTTATCGGGAATGGATTTTGCCCCTCCCATGTTCCACAACTATTTCTCTTTTGAAGAAAAGTTTTATCAACAAATACAGGGAACCGCCATGGGGACGTCCATGGCCCACTCATATGCCAATGTTTATATGGCAGCCTTCGAGGAGAGGTATGTGTGGAACAATAATCCCTTTAAGAAGAACGTCATGGTGTCCCCCAGGTACATCAATGACATTCTTATTATCTGGAAGGTTACGATTTTTAAGAAGAAAAGGAGTATAAAAAATATATTAGCTCCTTCTAAACTAAGGTCTAAAAAGGAAACAAAAACAGGTAATATTTCAGTTTGGTGTATAAATAAGGGAGGAACTTTCAAGTGTGGAAGATTAAACTGCTGTATGTGTGGATTGATAAAAAAGGGGGACACCATAAGTAATTGGGATCAAACAAAAGATTTTCAAATTAGATAGTTAACAAATGGGATTTTAGCACTAGAAATTTAAGGAGACGCTAAGTAGAACAGAATATGACCACAGAACTGTATTTCCTCTTGAGAAAGTTCACTTAGGGTGAACAAAACGCATTGAGGGCGGAGCTTTGTTTGCTCCTGGTGAAACCAAGCTATAACGGAGACGGACACCGGTATCCACACATTCCACATATTGAATCTCATTGGAAACAACTGAACCGGACTGAGGTCTTCTTTTTTCCCTGATTGGGATATATGCCTGTTTATATATTCATCTTGTGTTTTTAACCGTATGCAGTGTGTATAATAAAGTTAAATCTTCTACCTTGATGTGGGGTTGCGCTTTTCCTATTTTGTCTAGCTAAAGGATTGTTCTATTGAGAGTGTTCAGTGACACACTTCTGAGTGTAGCAGCACCCCACGGATTGAGGAGATTGGGAGGACCCTTGAACTTTACAAATTAACGGCACCATTGGGAACACCTGGACTTTAAGAACTATTTTGTTCCTTCAATCTGGAGTTTGTAAAAGGTACTGTTTTTTGAACTGCCTATAGGTTTGATGTATGCTGCTATTTTGTAACTGCAAATTGCAGGAATTTTTAACTTTTTAGTTAGTATTGCAGGCAGTGTTGCATTTTAATGTATTTATATTGTGTATTTTTTTATTTAGTTTTTTTAGACACTGTTTTTCGTAACCAAATACTTATCTTTTTTGATATTTTACCTTAATTGTGGTATTATAATCTAGACCACCCACGCTACCTTCAGCCACACTTGTAACATCACACATCCATTTAGTTGCGCTGTTAATACTTTTCTAGGTTTATAATTGCTAACTAAATTAAAATGATCAAATTACCGAACAGTCCCAGAATCGTTTGGACTGTGCAATTTTGTGAATGGAGTCTCATGGCTCCGATTGCCAACTGTAATATGCAGGTAGCCCTCAGTTTACGCCGGGGTTAGGTTTCAGAAGGAATGGTTGTAAATTGAAACCGTTGTAAATTGAAATCCAGTTTATAATGTAAGTCAATGGGAAGCGAGGGAGTTAGGTTCCAGGCCCCTCACAAAATTGTCATAAGTAACACCTAATACATTATTTTTAAAGCTTTGAAATGAAGACTTCAAATGCTTAACAGCATTATAAACCTAAAAAAATAATCACACAACACAGAATATATAATTAAACTAAGTTAAATGAACAAAAACATTTGCTAAACAGCATTATAAACCTAATAAAATAATCACACAACACTGACTTCACTTGCATTTTTCTGCAAACAGTTCTTTCTATGCATTCCAATCTGGACTGATTTATAGACCGGAAGGTCTTGTTCCTTTGAAATCTGCTCGATAGCTCAGGTCTGGTTAAACTGATTAATTTCAGCTTGCTTGGCTTTGCTGCAACACAAGTGGACAGCTCCACCTACTCACCTCAATGCTTTTCAATAGCAGTCACATGACTGGAAAAAAAGGTTGTTATTCTGAAAAGGTGTAAATTGAACCGTTGTAAAACGAGGGCCACCTGTATTGGTTTTGGATATTTATTTTATTTCCAGCTTTGGGACTGTATCCCATAATAATGTGGTTTGTGCTTGCTTTAAAAGATTTGCAACATTCTAGTAAAAAAAAGTGTGAACTGACTCCCTATTCAAGAGAGTCACTAAGTACATTCTATTCAGGCATAAGTCATTTGGCGGTTGAAGTAGCTAGTCAGTTGTTCTCTTCAAAAAGTATATTGAATGCTGACACCATTGTTTTGCTTTTAAGTCATAACTCAGGACTCTGCCCTGTATAGCCAGTCCTGCCAGACCACATTGCCAGTGTGTGTTTTGGTTTAGAACATCTTTATTTTGGGAAGTACGGACAACCTGATCTTCTTCACCTAAAACCAATAATAAACATATAAGTCAAAATAATTAATAAACAATAAGTCAAAATTGAAATGTGCATAAATGCATTTCAGTTTCAAATAGCATCATTTTTGCAATATACTTTCATTAGCAAAAAGGCTTCTAGTAAAAGTTATTACTGTTTTTCTACGGCATACGCACATATCCTGAGAGGGCCGTGCACCAGTATTCAAAATCTGGGGGCTGGCAATGGTGTGTATTGCTTCCGTGAAGACGCAATTTGTGCTATTGAAGCCACCACTGACTCTCTAAGAAGGTGTAGTATTTGATTTCTGGTGCCCGAGCCTTATAAGATATGTGTGTATGCTGCAGAAAAACAGTAATAACTTTTACTAGAAGCATTTTTGCTAATGGAAGTATATTGCAAAATTGCTTCTATTTCAAATTGAAATGCCCCTATTAACATTTTAATTTTGACTTTTCTATCCCTTTAATGTTTTTGGAGGATTTTTCTTTTTCAAAGATCACCCACTCAAGACCACTTCTACATAACAAATGTCTAGAACTGAACTTCTCTGTGTACAGTTAATTATTTACATATTGTGAATGATGTTATCAATGTGTTATCATTATTATTCCATTCTATAAACTATTTATCTTTTTTGTGTGTATATGTATTGGTTCTTAGTTTGATTTAATCACATGACCTAGATCATTTTGTAAAATCATTTACAGCTCAAACTTTCATCCGAAAATGGCAGTTTTTCAATTTTCCTGTCTGTTTTAACTATTAGGAATATCAATTTTCCAGTTATACACAGAAAATTGCAAATTGGGTGTTGTGTGTGGGAGTGAAATAATAAAAGATTGTGTGTTAAATAGTTTCAAGGTTTTTTTTCACATATGTTGGTGAAGTAATTCAGGAATTTACTAAAATGATGGATGTGGTGAAGACATATGTAAAAGTATCCTGGCAAAACACTACAGTTTTGGACCATATGTCACCTAACATCACATGATTCTTCTTTTCTAAAATTCATCAAGCTACTACATCATTCTGAAACTGTGCAGACAGAGGAATGTAGTTATTACATGGCTGGGAAAGGATGACTATACACGGTCTGACAGAATCTACTTGTTGACATGGATAATCTGATCCCAGAATTGGTGGCAGTTATTGTTATTAATATTGTTATTCAGGCCATAACAGGGGATGCAATAAATAGAGACAAGACAGGGTACCCAGACTGGGGCAGAAGAATTATGGGGCTCTTCTCATTAGAGAACTTACAATTTAGATGAATATCTTCTATACTACTAGGATATCTAGAATATCTCAAGGAAGGGATGACAGAAGGGTACACTTTTGAAATGTCACATTAGAAAGTATGGAGAAAAGCACAACAAGCAGCAGAAAGCACATGAAAATTAAATGTATGACAGCAAATGCAAGAGGCATGATGGGTAAAATGGGGGAGCTGGAGCTCTTAGTTGCAGAAGAGGATTATGATATTATCAGCATAACTGAAATTTGGTGGGATGATTCACATGACTGGGCAATTAACTTAGAGGGTTATACTTTATTTAGGAGGGACAGCAGTAGTTAAAATGGAGGGAGAAAAAATGTAGGCTACAGTCAATAAGTCTTAATACTAACACAAGTGGAAACAGACGGCTAGATTACGAGATTTGCTCACTTACCTGCAGCGCTGGTATTACGAGTTTTTACAAACCCGTCTTTAAAAGGCAAGAAGTGAGAATTGAGCAAAATTTGCTCATTACCGCACTCCAATACCAGCGTTGCTTAAGTCAGCGGTGAGCTGGTCGTACATGCTTGTGCACGATTTTCCCCATAGGAATCAACTGGGAGAGCCGGCTGAGAAAAAGTCTAACACCTGCAATAAAGCAGCGTAAAACTCAGTACCGCAGCCCCATTGATTCCTATGGGGGAATAAAATTTATGTCTACACCTAACACCCTAACATGAACCCCGAGTCTAAACACCCCTAATCTTACACTTATTAACCCCTAATCTTCTGCCCCCGACATCACCGACACCTGTATTATATTTATTAACCCCTAATCTGCCGCCCCCAATGTCGCCGCCACCTACCTACACTTTTTAACCCCTAATCTGCCACCCCCAACGTCGTCGCCACTATAATAAACATATTAACCCCTAAACTGCCGCACTCCCGCCTCACAAACAGTTAAATATTATTAACCCCTAATCTGCTGTCCCTAACATCGCCGCCACCTACCTACATTTATTAACCCCTAATCTGCTGCCCCCAATGTCGCTGCCACTATACTAAATGTATTAACCCGAAACCTAAATCTAACCCTAACACCCCCTAACTTAAATATAATTTAAATAAGTATAAATAAAATTCCTATCATTAACTACATTATTCCTATTTAAAACTAAATACTTACCTATAAAATAAACCTTAAGCTAGCTACAATATAACTAATATTTACATTGTAGCTAGCTTAGGGTTTATTTTTAATTTACTGGCAAGTTTGTATTTATTTTAACTAGGTACAATAGTTACTAAATAGTTATTAACTATTTAAAAACTACCTAGCTTAATGGAACCTTCATTCGTCGGGTAGTCGTTGGATGAAGAGGATGCTCCGTGTTGGATGTCTTGAAGATGGACCCGCTCCGCGTATTAAATTTATTTAATTATAGTGTAGTGTTAGGTGTTAGTGTAACTCAGGTTAGGTTTTATTTTACATGTAGGGGTTAATATGTTTATTATAGTGTAGAGGTTAATAAGTGTAGGTAGGTTTCGGTGACATTGGGGGTGGCAGATTAGGGGTTAAAAATTAAATTTTAGTGTTTGCGATGCGGGAGGGCCTCGGTTTAGGGGTTAATAGGTAGTTTATGGGTGTCCGTGTACATTTTAGCACTTTAGTTATGAGTTTTATGTTACAGCGTTGTACTATAAAATTCTTAACTACTGACTTTTAAAATTCGTTAGGACTCTTGACAGGGTAGGGTGTACCGCTCACTTTTTGGCCTCCAGGACAGACTCGTAATACCGGCGCTATGGAAGTCCCATAGAAAAAAGACTTAACAAAGTTTACGTAAGTCGTTTTGTGGTAAGGCCAAAGAAGTGTGCGGTGACCCTAAACCTTCAAGACTCGTAATACCAGCGGACGTAAAAAAGTAGCGTTAGGACCTCTTAACACTGCTTTTTCACCTTAACGCTCAACTCGTAATCTAGCCGAGAGTGTATGCTAAAGTCTGTAAAGAACATTCTTTTTTTGTGAACAAAGTAAAGTAAATTAAGGTCTGTGTATAAAAGCCCATATTGAGCTATATACTAGGGTAAGACCAATTTACATTTACGCATTATAAGGAGCCATAAGATATTTCTGAGCAGGGAAAGACGGTTATTTGCACTAACTAAAAGGGATAAAGGCTGGTTGGGTTACTTCTGTAAACCCATTATTTTGGTATAAATCTATTAGCGACCGTTTTTTCACAAGTTCACTCACTTTATATTCTAATTTTGTTTAAAAACGAACAAACAAAAAAAATACAGCCACCAAGATGGCTTTATCACTGTAGTTCAATAAGTTTTTTCTTAGTTGACATTTGTTAAATATTATACACGCACTTTGTATAATTCTAGTTTGATAGTATATGAACATACACTCTTATATGGAAAGATTTATCACCTATACAAACACCCAATTACCAATAATGTCACAAAAAGCAAAGGATAAGAAGTTCGAAATGATGGATAATAGCATAGATATTATCCCTGAATCTCAAAGTACCCCACCAGATCATACACCTTTAATGACACGGCTTTTGGAGTTTTTTACCCCACAGTTTGAAATAATTAGGAAGGAACTGGGGGTTATAACAACCAAAACAGCAGCAATTGCAAGTGAGCTAAGTACCAGGTTTTTTTCCTTGTTTTGTTTGCCATGTGCTGCTGGCAGCAATTTTACTCACCTCTCTTGCTGACTCTGGTGCATACTGTGTGATGCTTCTCATTTCCTGCACTTCCTTTTATGGCCAGACTGGTGTACATCATCTGTGTGAGACAGGATGCAGTCTCAGAATTGTGATGTCATCACTTATTATTTAAAGGGCCTCTTTTCAGTATGCTTTGCCCTTGCATTGTCTCAGACCTGTTTGTGAGAGCTCCTTTGTATTACCTGGCTGTCTGACGTCCCTCCTGGTTCCTGATCCCTTTCTTGTTCCTGACTCTGCTGTTCTCCTTGTTCCTGATTCCAGCTCATCTGACTACTCGCTTTGGCTCCTGACTCGGCTTGTCTGACTACCAGCTCTGGTTTTGATTCCTGGCTTGTTATTTGACTTGTGGACTTTTTATTATTTTTTGCTATTAATAAAGGTGTGATTATTTTTGCACTTCTCGTCTCAGTCTGATCCCTGGCACCCTGACACTAAGACAGTTTGTGTCTAGGTTAGTAGAAGCTGAAAGTAGGATCTCCAATATAGAAGATCAGATTAATATTCAAGAAGACACAATAAATAAACATGATAATAAGTTACTTATTTTGACAGCCAAAATGGAGGATATTGAGGATCGTGCCAGGCGCAACAATATTAGACTAGTGGGTCTCCCAGAGATCTCAGCTTATGAGGATTGAATGCATTTTACTTTCCAGCTACTTCCCCAAATATTAGGTTTTCTGAAAGAAAAACTACCCATAGCTATAGAAAGAGTGCACAGAGTAGGCACAAAAAGATTCAACCAAGATGGCACCATAAGAGATAGGATGCTTATCTTTAAAGATTTAAATTTCAAAGATAAAGTAGAATATCTCAGACAATATAGGAAAAATCTACCTTTAACTATTGACAATCATAAAATCTTTCAAGATTTCTCCAATGAAACTCAAATTAAAAGGAAGGAAATGTCCCCCTTCTTTCCACATAAAGGATAAAGGTTACAAAGTGAGGATGATATATCCGTCAAAAATATTAGCAGAGAGTAACGGTAAAACAAGCACTCTTAATAACAGTAAAGAAGCCAGAGAATTTCTTACTAAAGATAAAGTATAATATAGTAACTCGCAAATTCAGGTTCTAGCTACAGTCCGAAATGTCTGCTGTAATTTTTTTTCTTTGTTTTTTTCTGAAATTGAATTTTCTGTGGGTATTTTTGATGACCCGGTGACATTGGATACACGTTCGATCTACCCAGATTATTTTAATTTAAGGTTGTTTTTTTTCTCTCCCCTTTTCCCCTCTCTCTCCCTCTCATTTTTGCCTCAGTCTCCCCACTATAACTACATATTTGAAAATATAAGAGAGTATGACATGACAAGTTAATATCTTATCTTGGAAGCGGAATAACCTCCCCCATAAAGCGCAAACAAATTATATCTCAGTTAGGTAGACATTCCCCCAATGTGTTTTTGCAAGAAACCCACCGTAAAGATAAAGAACTCCCTAAACTTAAGTCACGGTGGGTAGGAAAACTAATTGCTACCCCTTGTTTGAGTTGTAAATGTGAATTGGCAGTTTTAATCCACAATAATTTAGAGCACCAAGTTATGAAAACTGAATATGATCCCAATAGTAAGTTTATCATAATTCATATGCTTATCAGAGGTTTTGAGTAAATTTTATGTAAGGTTTATGGACCAAATCACTTTTCACTTGGATTTTGGGGAACAATCATCAAAAGGAAATTATACCCATATTGTAGTTATAGATTAATACTTGGAGGTGATTTTAACATGACACTTTGTCCCAGAATCAATAGAATGTTTATTATTAAGGGACAAGATAATAAACTAAAGATATTTGGAGGATTAAATTTCCTGATGTTTCCTCTTTCTCATGTGAATCTAAATCACACCGTAGGTTTTCAAGAATTGATTATATTTTAATATCAGAACAACTTCTCCTGTTAGATTCCAACCCTAAGATTCATGATATCATAATCTCAGACCACGCAATAATTTACTTAGCCATATATACAACTCAAAGAGAGAATAACCAAAAAAAGTTTTACGTTCCCCCATTTTCTAATAAACAATAGTAAATTTATCAATTAGTTAAAATTGCAATGGCAAGATTACTGTCTAAATAACGATCATTATTATAATAAAAGTAAGATTTTCTGGGAAGCTTTTAAGGCCGTCAAATTAAGGCTTATATGTGTCACTATAAAAAGAAATGCACAATGAAAGAAAGGCAACTATCTAAACAAGTTAAAATAAATTTTAGTCGGTATAAGATTTACCCTACCCAGAGTAATTGGTCCCAATATTTTCATTTTAGAATGGAAAGAGATGTATATATCATACAACAGTGTCTTGAGGAAGAGACAAAAATTATCAATTGCTTTAAAGGACACTATGGTAGTTCTGCCAAATATATGGCCAGAGTAGTTAAGAACAGTAAGAGCAGAAATTATATATCCGCTATTAAGGATGGCCAAATGAGATATACTGATAACAAAAATATCAGAGCGGTCTTTTCTGATTATTTCCGAAAACTATATTCTGTGCACGATATAGTTACTAATAACAAGGATTTGTTTTGGGCAAAAATAGCAACTCCCCAACTTCCTGTATCAGATGTAGAAATTCTTAATGCTCCAATTTCAAAGGAAAAAGATATGATGATAATTAAAAATGCTAAGTTAAACAAGGTAGCATGCCCAGATGGAGATTGAACTGTATAAAATGTTTCCTGAAGATATCAGTAGTTTTTAGTGGTATTTTTTAATAATTATTATGTAACTGCTAGCCATATTTCTAACTATTTTTCCGCAGCGAATATTACATTAATCCCGAAAAAAGGAAAAGATAGTGAACAACCAGCTTCATATAGTACTATATCTGTTTTAAATGCAGATTATAAAATACTTCTTTCCATCATTGCCAATAGACTTAAGGGCTGTCTATATAAAATAATACACACTGATCAAACCGGTTTTATGTATGGTAGAAATGTAACCTCTAATCTCTTATTTTTGGAATCAAAGTTTGACACAGAAAGAGAATAAAGTGAAGTCAGGTAAGGATCTAGCTATATTATCCGTAGACGCTGAGAAGGCATTTGATTCAATATCTTGGGACCATCTGCTATATTCATTAGATCAATTTGGCATTAAAGGTCACTGTCTTGAATTTATCTCTAAGATTTATAAAAATCCATATTCATCCCTTCTTATAAATGGTAATCTTTCCCCTAAAATTTCTCTAGGACGGGGTACTCTACAAGAGTGCCCGCTGTCTCCCTTGTTGTTTAATCTCTCAATTGACTCTTTAGCTATATGGCTGCGTCAACAATTGGCCAGAATAAGAGTCGGCACAGTTGCTTTTAAAATCTGGCTATATGCTGATGATCTTCTCATTTTCTTAGATGACTCAACCAATTCTATTCCAAGAATTTTACAGATTTTTTCAATTTTTAGTTCCTTTTCAGGGTATAAGATTAATGTTGAAAAAAACAAATTTTTGTGGATTCGAAAACTTAGGGAGAGCAATTGGGACCATCAATTTAAATATTCTGTCACAATTAAATATTTGGGTATTCTGCTTCACAAAAATCCTAAGTTGTGGTATAAATTAAATTATCCACAGGTATTTCAGAAAGCCATTCTAGATCTCAAAAACTGGGCTGCATTTCCGTTATCTCTATTAGCTTGAGTAAATTTAGTTAAAATAATTATATTCCTGTGAATACTTTATTTACTTCAGAATCTGTCTCTATTTATTTCTAACCAGGAGATTCTGAACTTTTATTCGGCTTGTTCGCAATTTCTGTGGAAAGGGCGCAAGGCACGCATCTCAATTTTGAAACTCTTCCAAAAAAAAACGAACAGAGGTCTCGCTTTTCCTGATATCAAACTCTATAATCTGACCACACTAGGTAAAATTGCTATGGATTGGCTCACTGAGTCAAATAAAGTGTCTTCTTTCGAGATGGAGAGTACACTTATGTCTCCTTTTTCCTTAAAATCTATTCTTCACTGTCCAGTTAAAAAACTCCCGACGAATGTATCTAATCTATTATCCTTTAAAAATATTATTATTGCCTGGCAAAAAATCTGCTGCATCTTAGATATAGATTATAGATTTTCTGTCTTCCTACCGATTCAAGGGAATCCGGAGTTTACCCCCGGAATCCACTATGCGATATTTGGGATTTGGGCTCATAAAGGACTTAAATATATTCAACAAATAGTCTCTTCCTCTGGACAAATTCTCTATTTTAACAATTTAATAAATTCATTTGAGCTCCCTAGATCTAGTTTATTTGCATATTTTCAAATGCGCCACTATATCAATTCACAAGATTGGAATGTTGGTTCCGATTATCAATGGTCTGAAATTAATGAATTTATTAAAAAATTTGCAACAGTTAAATTTACAATCTCTCTTATAAATAATATAATGCTACTGTCCTAAAATAAATCAATTCTGGGGCAAAGTCAATCATTGGTACGGAAAGCTCTACCATGACAATTTTAAAGTTCAAGCCTATCATGTAATCTTTTTTATACATCCTAATCTACAAACGGCTAAACCAAATAATACTAGGATACTGAACACCATAATTATGGTGACCAGACTCCTGATTTTAAAAAATTGGAGGGACCCGGTTTCGCCAAGTTTCTCTAGTTTTCGTAACCTGCTCCTTCAACAACTAGTTTTTGAATCATACAACACTGTTTTTTCTTCTAAGGATAGGACTCAAGAACTTTTAAAAAATTGGAGCCCTATAATTAACCTATATCCTTGCAAAATACAAGAACAAACCTTGGCCCCTCTGGCCTATTCGGAAGCCTTTCGAGAATTTTTTTAGGCATTTATTATATTAGGTCTTCTTATGGATCTGATAAGGGGTCAAAAGGATTACTGACCGGTTTATAGTGCGGTCAATATGGTGGGGAGATGGAGGCAGGGAGAGAGAGGTTTTCCCCTTATTTTATTTTAATTTATTTTGTTTATGTAACATACTGAATGACTTAATTCATAGTGAAGTTTGTAACAAAATTATGCATATCTGATTTATAATATATTGTTTTGCAATATGAATCCTAAAGAACAAAGGACCAATACAAATGTAGATTCCTATGTTATGTAACATACTGAATGACTAATTTCATATTTAAGTATATAAATTATTCATATCTGATTTATAATATACGGTTATGCAATGTAAGACGTCAAGAGTAAATAACCAGTACAAATGTAGATTCCTATCGCCTAGATTACGAGTCTTGCATTAGTCTTAAAAAGCAGCGTTGAGAGGTCCCAACGCTGCTTTTTAACGCCTGCTGGTATTATGAGTCTGGTAGGTACAGGTGTACCGCTCACTTTTTTCCATGACTCGATCATACCGCAAATCCCCTTACGTCAATTGCGTATCCTGTCTTTTCAATGGGATTTTCCTAATGCCGGTATTACGAGTCTTGGAAAAAGTGAGCGGTAGACCCTCTCCTGTCAAGACTCCTACCGCATTTAAAAGTCAGTAGTTAAGAGTTTTATGGGCTAACGCTGTAACATAAAACCCTTAACTAAAGTGCTAAAAAGTATACTAACACCCATAAACTACCTATTAACCCCTAAACCGAGGCCCCCCCGTACATCGCAAACACTTAAATACATTTTTTAACCCCTAATCTGCCGACCGGACATCGCCGCCACTGTAATAAATATATTAACCCCTAAAACGCCGCGCTCCTGCATCACAAACACTAGTTAAATTTTATTAACCCCTAATATGCCGTCCCTAACATCGCCGACACCTACCTACATTTATTAACCCCTAATCTGCCGACCCCAATGTCGCCGCCTCTATATTAAATGTATTAACCCATAAACCTAAGTCTAACCCTAACCCCCCTAACTTAAATATAATTTAAAGAAATATAAATAAAATTACTACAATCAACTAAATTATTCCTATTTAAAACTAAATACTTACCTATAAAATAAACCCTAAGCTAGCTACAATATAACTAATAATTACATTGTAGCTATCTCAGGGTTTCTTTTTATTTTACAGGCAACTTTGTATTTATTTTAACTAGGTACAATAGTTATTAAATAGTTATTAACTATTTAATTACTACCTAGTTAAAATAAGTACAAATTTACCTGTAAAATAAACCCTAACCTAAGTTACAATTACACCTAACACTACACTAAAATTAAATAAATTAAAGGGCCATGATACCCACATTTTTTCTTTCATGATTTAGAAAGAGAATGCATTTTTAAACATCTTTCTAATTTACTTCTATTATCTAATTTGTTTTATTCTCTTGATATTCTTTGCTGAAAAGCATATCTAGATATGCTCAGTAGCTGCTGATTGGTTGCTGCACATATAAGTCTCATGTGATTGGCTCACCAATGTGCATTGCTTTTTCTTCAAATAAGGATATCTCAAAAATGAAGCAAAATAAATAATAGAAATAAATTGTAATGTTGTTTAAATTTGTATGTTCTATCTGAATCATGAAAGAAAGATTTTGGGTTTAGTGGCCCTTTAACTAAATTAACTACGATTAATTACAATTAATTACAATTAAATAAAATAAACTAAAGTACGAACCCCCCCACTAAATTACAGAAAATAATAAAATAATTACAAGAATTTTAAACTAATTACACCTAATCTAATCACCCTAATAAAATAAAAAGCCCCCCAAAACCAGGACAAATAGGTTCTTGTTACAAATGTCATAGGCCTGGAGCTGATTTGCTCCACTGTTTCTGGCATTGCCCTAAAATAAGACAATTTTGGCAGAAAGTTAATTTTTGGTTAAACAAATATTTATTAGACCATTTTTTTATGCCAAGTAGAATTATTTTGCTATATATAGAGGTTCAGAGTCAGGATATTATTAATACGATTATTTTAGTGGTGCATAACCTGATCTTGAGAAACTGGAAGAGTAAGAACTCTCCCTCCTTTAAGGCATTTATTGAAGCAGTTAAACTGCAAATTTTTTTTGAACAACACAATATAACAAGTTTACAGAATAAACAAGTCCAAGGTTTTTTTAATAAATGGATGAAGATCATCCAATCATTTCCCATCTCTACACAGTATATATTGACTAAAGTGTTTCATAAATCTGAATATTTTGAGGGTCTGATATTGAGAGATTTATTCCCAGTTTCTTGGTATTAAGTTATTAATTTTGTTAACTGAGACAATGAGATTAGGTTAGCTGAGTCTGAGGCAGAGATAATCCTTACCCTTAGTATAGTACCTTGTTTCTTCTTGGATGGGGGGCGGGGAGGGGGAGATGAGAAAGTTTTTTTTTTCCCTTCTCTCAACCCTGAGTTTGTTCACCCAGCATGATTTCATGTGGTCCACTAAAAACTGGATGTTTTTGTTTCATCTACTGTTATTATAATATGTATAAAATGTTAGAACATGGTTATTTGTTTGCTATGTAAATAATGCTGTTTTGGGCATTTGTGGTGTTCAGGGAAAAAGGAAAAGAAAAAAAAGGTCTCAAAAATTCCAGTAGCGTATGCAGTTCATTAGCAAGGTTATCTATGGGCACAATTCTGTTTAATATTTATAACTATGTAATCATGCCTGTTTTTTTTTCTTTCTGTTATGGTATATTATATGATTTTTGTCCCTGCGTGGCGCAAAAATTATAATTTGTTTTTCTGCATCCACTGCTGGTTATAAATAAATAAATCTAAAAAAAAAAGCCCCCCAAAATAATAAAAATCCCTACCCTATACTAAATTACATATAGCCCTTAAAAGGGCCTTTTGCGGGGCATTGCCCCAAAGTAATCAGCTCTTTTACCTGTAAAAAAAAATACAATACCCCCCAACATTAAAACCCACCAACCACATACCCAACCCTACTCTAAAACCCACCCAATCCCCCCTTAATAAAACCTAACACTACGCCCTTGAAGGACACCCTACCTTGAGACGTCTTCACCCAACCGGGCAGAAGTGGTCCTCTAGACGGCCAGAAGTCTTCATCCGATCCAGGCAGAAGAGGACCTCCAGACGGGCAGAAGTCTTCATCCAGATGGCATCTTCTATCTTCATCCATCCGGAAGGAAAGCGGGTCCATCTTCAAGCCATCTGATGCAGAGCATCCTCTTCCATCCGGTGACTAACACTAAATGACGGTACCTTTAAGTGACGTCATCCAAGATGATGTCCCTTCAATTCCGATTGGCTGATAGAATCGGCCAATCGGAATTAAGTTAGAAAAATGCAATCAGCCTATAGGATTGAAGTTCAATCCTATTGGCTGATCCAATCAGCCAATAGGATTGAGCTTGCATTCTATTTTCTGATTGGAACAGCCAATAGAATGCGAGCTCAATCCTATTGGCTGATTGGATTTAAGCTCAACTGGAGCTTTTTTATAAGTATATTAAGATTTGTATAGGTTGAACTCAAAGGACTTCTGTCTTTTTTCAACCTCTTCTACTATGTTACTATGTTATTATTATTTGCCACACTTTATATTGCCAGTTTGTTTGCTTGTGCTAAAAAATTAACATATATATATTAATAAACTGTATGTAGAATATGCAACAACTAGGTTACTGGATTTCAAAAATATATGTGCATGTAAAAACAGTAGTTAATATTTTTGCTTGCATTAATTATAATTAAATGGAAATTAAAAACACATGTTTTCTTTCATGATTCAGATAGAGCATGCAATTTTAAGTAACTTTCTAATTTACTCCTATTATCATTTTTTCTTCGTTCTATTGGTGTTTACATTTAGCCACCAATCAGCAAGTGCTATCCATGTTCTGAACCAAAAATGGGCCGGCTCCTAAGCTTATATTCCTGCTTTTCAAATAAAGATACCAAGAGAATGAAAAAAATGATAATAGGAGTAAATTAGAAAGTTGCTTAAAATTGCATGCTCTATATCTGAATCATGAAAGAAAAAAAAAATGTGGGTTTCATATACCTTTAAGAACTTTAACTTTGTATGGATCAAGCAACAAAGTACCTGGCAGTTTTTTTTTTGTTTTTTTTTTTATAAAATCACTTATTGTCTTATATTTTACATATGATCTGTATTATATCAAATCATATTTTCTATATACCATATTATTATTTTTTGTCTTACATTTCAAGAAATATTCAAGTAAAGAAGAGAATGTGTTGTTCTGTGTGTCTTGTAACTTGAGATTTATCAAAATGCTATCAAATGATAGCTGGGGAAATTGCATCATCAGTATATCTGTCTGGGGAGGAGATACCGGACAGGAAAATATTTCTGCAAAATGAAGCATCCTTTCTCTGGTGATAAAGAATTGTGGGATTGATGCTGCAGTGATTCATTATTACAGTATCTCTGGGAGAAAAATCACTTCACCCCTTCTAAGAAAATCTGTTGAGATTCTCATGGGCTGCATCAGTCAATAAAAGATATCTGCAAGTAAAAAAAAAACACAAGGGAATATGGGTGCCAGCAAAAAAAAAAAAAAAAAGTACGTAAAAAAAATAACAATTTTTTTTTTAATAATAATAAAAATATAATTTATATATATTATTATTATTTTTAAATACAAAGCATATTAAAATTAGAACAGAAAAAACATTTCCTACGCGGCAATATGAAATATGAGGATTAAAATATTCACTTTAAATGTAAATTTAATTAACTTCACTTTTGATTTTATCGGATTCATTACATTGTTTATTAGTAAAAATGTACAACTCTTTGAATAATAGAATATGTGGCATGTGTACAGTATCATAGATTAATAAAAAAAACTTATAGTTTATTCTGATTTTGTATTTGCATTGTAACCCTCTTTGAATGAAAACACCACAAACAAAACAAAAAGGTTTTGTTGGATGTTTTGTTTGTTTTTCTGGAAGAATATTTATGCAGTTTTACAGCCATCACTTATTCTAATAGTTAAAGAGATAAAATGGTCGAAACTGAACAGTCCATGAGTGTATTTCAATTTTAACCCGTCACTTGTCTTTCTATGGGGGTTGCTTTTTCTGTTGTGCGGTCTCTTCGCTAGGGGCGAGACCGTGCTATATTAGGAAGCCTGCAGGAGGGATTGAGGGTCTAATAGTGCGACCTTGCCACTCGCAGCAGGACCTGCACTATTTTATGCATAAAATCTCTCAACAACCGGTGATATACATGATACGTCATGGTCATTAAGGGGTTAAATGGAAGCATTTGGCAATATGCTTCCATTACGTATATATCTGCAGTTTCTTATTTTTTGGTAGCAGGCTTACATGCGTGAGTCTGCATTGAAACTGCTCTGAAGCGAATTTGATGATTTAAGTAAATTGAAAATTCTCCATTTTTACTCATGATATCTTAACTAGAGCACAGGTGAAATAACCAGCTGATCAGTAACCATGGTTACTAACATGGTCTTGCCCATCAGTTGATTTTTTCACCTGCGCTCTAATTAAGTTATCATGAAAATCCGGCCTGTTAGGGACACTTGTAGACTGTAGTTGAGAAACACTGGCTTAAAGGGACATAATACTCATATGCTAAATCACTTGAAACTGATGCAGTATAACTGTAAAAAGCTAACAGGAAAATATCACCTGAGCATCTCTATGTAAAAAAGGAAGATATTTTACCTCACAATCTCCTCAGCTCAGCAGAGTGAGTTCTGTGTAAAACGTTATACTCAGCTGCTCCCAGCTGCAGGTAAAAAAAATAAAAAAAAAAGAAGAAATGAACAGCAGCCAATCAGCATCAGCAGTGCTGAGGTCATAAACTTTTACTGTGATCTCATGAGATTTGACTTGACTCTCATGAGATTTCATAGTAAGCTTCCTTTACCTGATTGGTGAAATAATATGAGAGTGCACAATGCTCATCCCTTCAGATGTCCCAGGACAGACACACTAAAATGCTGCTTAGAAATCCTTTACAATGGGAGGTGGCTACTGAGGAACTTTTGAGGTAAAATATCTTTCTTTTTTACATAGAGATGTTCACGAGATATTTTCTAGTCAGCTTTTTACAGCTATGCTGCATCACTTTCAAGTGTTTAAACATTTGGGTATTATGGCCCTTTAAGCAGCTTCATAAACGGAGGGCTATGTCTCTAGATATTCTATTCTTACTTACATGTTAAATAAAATGGAAGATGGTACAAAATGACAAAACAAAAATGTATAATATTTAATATTAAGAGACTTTTCAATTTACTTCTATCATCAAATTTGCTTTACTCTCCTGGTATCCTTTGTAGGAAAGTAAGCACCAGAGCAGTAATGAACAACTGGACTATAGCTGAACACATCTGGTGAGCCAATAACTATGGGCATAAGTGTGTAGCCACCAAGCACCAGCAAGCTGCTAGTATGGAATTGCTGCTCCTAAGCATATTTAAGTATGCTTTTCAACAAGTGAGCTCAAAACAACAAAATAAATTTGATAACAGAAGTAAATTGAAAAGTTTTTTAAAAATGCATGTTCTCTTTGAGTCATGAAAGTTTAATATTTGATTCCATGTCCCTTTAATTTGTATTGGAAGCCATAAGTTCAAATGCCTAAATATTGGTGCTTTAGGGATATGTATGATGCTAAGGGGCCGATTTATCATGGCCCAAATGGTGCCTAATGCACCTGTTTCTGCGCGAGCCTTTAGGCTCGCCGGAAACATGAGTTAACAAGCAGCGGTCTTAAGACCGCTGCTCCTTAACTCATTCGCCTCCTCTGAGGTGTCGGACAGCAATCCGCCCGATCGTGTACAATTGGGTTGATTGACACTCCCTGCTAGCAGCTGATTGGCTGCAAAACTGCAGGGGGCAGCATTGCACAAGCAGTTTACCAGAACTGCTAGTTCAATATTAAACGCCAACTGCGTATGCTGTCGGCATTCAGGGATGTCTGGCAGACATGATACGCTACAGCGGATCATGTCCACCAGACATTGATAAATCGGCCCCTAAATTTGGAATCATAAAGCATTTCATTGTAGGATTTAAGAAAATAATGACTCCAATGCTGTAATTTACCATACACTGTCTAGGAAATGAGTTATAAAAAAATACATTATTTTTTTTTTGCATTCTGGGTGCTTTATTTGTTTTTTTGTTTTTGGTACAAAAATAGAGATCATTTTAGAAAATATATCACCCATTGAAATAATAAATGCTGTGTGGGAAACTTACAGAAAAAAATAATGCATGAATATAAAAGAATTTGTGCAGAAATGGCTTCATCAAAAGAGTGGTAAATGGCTCAGCATTAAAGGGGAGTTCATACAAAAGTATTGGCTATAACCTTCACATCTCACTCTCTTAAACAGAACAAATATATAAACTTGTGTACAATGTCCCTTTTATGTTAACTGCTAGATATAAAATGTGAGCTTTCTCTTTAATAAATGTGTTAAAACTGCAGGAGCGGAGCAGAACATTTAACATAACTCAGCAGCAATCAGCTCCTTAGACATGATCTGCTGTGCAATCTTTAATCTGAAGTTAAAGGAAATTATTAACTGCTCATTAGTCATTCCACAACCCACCCATTTGTCATGGAAATCACACTAGCTCCTCACTTAACTATTACCCTGTTTTAAATGATCTTCCAATCACAAGAGGAAAATAAATGAGTTAGCCAAAGACTGCCATTACCTAAACAGTGCTAAGAGCTACAGCCAGCTCAATGTTCATCTGTCTTTAGAAATTCTTATGCAGAGTCACATAGAGGAAGAAAAAAAAAATCAATAATTTGGCCCACAAACAATCAGGCCAGCTGGGATGATTTAGGTGAGTTACAAAATAGCACCTAACTGTCCCGTGGGAAGCTAAAAATATGTATCCAGGACACTTAAAAATAAACAGTGAGATAGCTAAGTCATTTCACTGCATATTTTGGCAGTGTATTTTAAAGATACAAATCTGTAGCCTAAAACAACACATGAACAAAGCTTGGAAACAAATATCAGAGATGTAATGATGCTCTGAATATCGTAGTAATAAATGAATAATATTAACATGTTACACTAATGTTTAATATTTAGTTATTTTTAATGTCTAGGGGGAGATTTATCAAAGTGTCAATCTTGGTGCATTTACTGGAGTCAATACGCTCGCCAGACATCGCTGCCTCAAATCCACATACAACGCCCTTATTTATTAAAAAGTCTGTCAAAAACATGCGCGTCAAGTACAGAGCGATGAGCATCGGACTGTTGATAAATAAGAGTCATCGCTGTTGCGTATATTCTGTTTTTTCCAACTTTATTTATACCATATCTTTACTGTCCAGGAACAAGCACATTTCTCTAAAACTAATCTTTTATTTTTCATCTGTTAATGTCCAAGAAATAGCTAGATTTATACCTGAACAAACAATAATATCTCATAGAAAGTATTTTTTTTTGTTTTATTTATTTTGTTACAAAAAATCTGATATATGATATTTTCACATAAATTAATGTGTATTTGTTTTTCTAGAAATCATAATATGCCTATCTCATGTTTTTTTCTTTTTTTAAAAAATAATTATTAATGCTAGAATTTGCACATATATATTTGCACATACTTGTAGATATATATTTGCTTATGTCAGAAATATTTTCCAAACATATTTACATGTCCCTAAATTTTATTTTGTTCTAAACAATGTTGTCTTTAATATCTCTGTGTTTATTTATACCACTACTAGTCCTAAAGCCCGTTCACACGGGCCATTTTTTGCAGTACAGTGGTCCCACCCCTGGCGTTCTCTCCCTCCCACTCTCTTTTGCTTTCTCTCTCTCCCCCCTCTCTTTTGCGCTCTCTCCCCCTCTCTCTCTCTCTCGCTCCCCTCTCTCTCTCCCCCCTCTCTCTCTCTCTTTCTCCCCCCTTTCTCTCTCTCTCCCCTCTCTCTCTCCGCTCTCTCTATCTCACCCCTCTCTCTCTCGCCCCTCTATCTCTCTCTCTCTCTCCCCCCCTCTCTCTCTCGCCTCTCTCTCTCCCCCCCCCTCTCTCTCTCCCCCCCTCTCCCCCCCCCTCTCTCTCTCTTCCCCCCCCTCTCTCTCTCTTCCCCCTCTCTCTGTCTCCCTTCTGTCACTCCCCCTCCCCTCTCTCCCCCCCCCCTCTCCCCTCTCCCTCTCCCCCCTCTCCCTCTCCCCTCTCTCTCCCCCCCTCTCTCTCCCCCCCTCTCTCTCTCTCTCTCTTTCTCCCCCTCTCTTTCTCTCTCCCCCTCTCTCTCTCTCTCCCCCTCTCTCTCTCCCCCCTCTCTCTCTCTCCCCCCTCTCTCTCTCTCTTCCCTCTCTCTCTCTCTTCCCTCTCTCTTTCTCCCCCCTCTCTCTCTCTCTCTCTCTCTCTCCCCCCTCTGTCTCTCCTCTCTCTCTCTTGCCCCTCTATCTCTCCCCCCCCCCTCTCTCCCCCCGCTCTCTCCCCCCCCCTCTCTCTCCCCTCTCTCTGTGTCTCTCCTCTCTCTCTATCTACCCTCTCTCTCTCCCCCTCCCCCCTCTCTCTCTCTCTCCCCTCCCCCCTCTCTCTCTCTCTCCCTCTCTCTCATTCTCTCTCTCCCTCTCCCCCCTCTCTTTCTCTGTCTCTCTCTCTCCCTCTCCCCCCTCTCTCTTTCCCCTCTCTCTCTCCCCCTTTAACTCCCCCCTTTCTCCCCCTCTCTCTCCCCCCTCTCTCTCCCCACATCTCCCCATCTCCCCCCTCTCCCCATCTCCCCCCTCTCTCCACATCTCCCCACATCTCTCCCCTTTCTCCACATCTCCCCCCTCTCTCCACATCTCCCCCTCCCTCACTCCACATCTCCCCCCTCTCCCCACATCTCCCCCCTCTCCCCACATCTCCCCCCTCTCTCCACATCTCCCCCTCCCTCACTCCACATCTCCCCCCTCTCCCCACATCTCCCCCCTCTCCCCACATCTCCCCCCTCTCTCCACATCTCCCCCCTCTCTCAACATCTCCCCACATCTCTCCCCTCTCTCCACATCTCCCCCCTCACTCCATATCTCCCACATCTCCCCACATCTCCCCCCTCACTCCACATCTCCCCCCCTCTCCCCACATCCCTCCACCCTCTCTTGAGCTGTTTGAGCTCTCTTCACGGGCCTTCACGCTAGGCTCCGCCCCCTTCACGGGCCTTCGCGTTAGGCCCCGCCCCTTCACGCTCGGCCACGCCCACTTTTGCTCGGCGCAGTCGGCAGAACAGGTAGGGACTTAGGCCAGTGTGTTTGTCCGCGTGCTGTCTCTACTGCGCATGACAGCTTCGGACAAACACACTTGGCCTTTTATAGTATAGGATATGTATATAGTGTCAATATATTATTATTCTGAGGAAGAATAATTGTGAATATAACATGTAATCAGGGTATCATAGGTATTTATTTGCAAACAATGGATATTTTAAGAGCTGGGCCAGTTTTCTCTCTGCACCTGTGTAACCCTTCCTGATTGCAGTCTAGTTTGAAACATCACATCTACACAGGTTTTTTAATAAAATGGGCTGGCATATAAGATGACATTTCTTAATGAAAATGAAATTCAAGAGAAGGAAGACAAACTCTGAAAATATCATGACAGTAAAGATGATTTTAATTTCTGCTGTATCTGATTCATGACAGCTTAATGCTAGGAAAACTATCCCTTTGAGCTATCATCTTAAGATTATATTGAATCAAACATTATTCGATTTCTTTCATGTAATTGGCAAGAGTCCATGAGCTAGTGACGTATGGGATATACAATCCTACCAGGAGGGGCAAAGTTTCCCAAACCTCAAAATGCCTATAAATACACCCCTCACCACACCCACAATTCAGTTTTTACAAACTCTACCTCCTATTGAGGTGGTGAAGTAAGTTGGTGCTTGATTTTCTTCATTGATATGCGCTTCTCAGCATTTTGAAGCCCGATTCCTCTCAGAGTACAGCGTATGTCAGAGGGATGTGAAGGGAGTATCACCTATTGTTTCTATGGTTTTCCTCACGGGAAATCTTTTCAAAGGTTATTGGTCGTAGAGATTCATCTCCTACCTCCCTTTTCAGATCGATGATATACTCTCATATTCCATTACCTCTTCTGATACTGTTTCAGTACTGGTTTGGCTATCTGCTATATGTAGATGGGTGTCTTTCGGTAAGTATATTTTCATTACTTAAGACACTCTCAGCTATGGTTTGGCACTTTATGTATTATTATAAAGTTTTAAATATATGTATTGTACTTATATTTGCCATGAGTCAGGTTTATGTATATTTCCTTTTGCAGTTTCAAAATTGGGAAACATATTTAGGAAGATATTTTTTTTATTACCTGGGGTATAGTCTTTTCTTCAAATTTCACTGCTTTTTCATAAATTTTCGGGTGCAAAATTAGGCTTGCGAGTTTGCAAAATGCTGATATTTATTGCATCATTCTTGGCGCAAACATTTTTTTGCCGCAAAGGTACGTTCGGTGATGCAAATTTGTCGTTTCCCGCATCTTAGATAACGCCAGGTTTCCTTACACAAGGTTGCATCTGCCATGACGTGAGTTGTGTCATTTCCGGATGTTGTTAGCGCCAAGAAAATGTTAGTAAACGTTTAAATACTGTTTACAAACCTCCTGTGGTTACTCCAGAGGTTTTTCCAGTTCCTAATGCTATTTCTGATATGATTTCTAAGGAATGGAATAGGCCTAGTACTTATTTTATTCCTTCTTTTAGGTTTAAGAAGTTTTATTCTTTGCCAGCAGCTAGAGAAAAAATCCCTCAAAGTGGATGGGGCTATTTCTACTCTTGCCAAACGTGCTACTATTCCTATGAGATAGTACTTATTTTAAGGTTCCTTTAGATAGGAAACTTGAATCTTATCTAAGGAAAACTTATTTATTTTCTGGCTATATTCTTAGGCCTGCTATATCCATGGCTGATATTGCAGCTGCATCAACTTTTTGGTTTGAAAGCTTGGTGCAACAGGAAACCGATTTTGATTTGTCTAGCATTGTTTGCTTGCTTCAACATGCTAATCATTCTATCTGTGATGCTATTTTTGATATAATCAAAATTGATGTTAAATCTATGTCTTTAGCTATTTTAGCTAGAAGAGCTTTGTGGCTTAAATATTGGAATGCTGACAAGGTATCTAAGTCTAGATTACTATCTCTTTCTTTCCAAGGTAATAATTTATTTGGTTCTCAGTTGGATTTAATGATCTCAACTATCACTGGGGGGGAGGGAGTTTTTTTGCCTCAGGATATAATCCTAAGGGTAAATATAAAACCTTCTAATCATTTTTGTTCTTTTCAACAGAATAAGGAACAGAAAGCAAATCCTTCCCCCAAAGAATCTGGTTCTGATTGGAAACCTTCTTAAAGTTGGAATAGATCCAAGCCCTTTAAGCTAGTCCCCAAGTCTGCTTGAAGTTACGGCCCTCATTTCAGCTCAGCTGGTGGGGGGCAGATTGAAATTTTTTCCAAAACATTTGGACAGATTCTGTCCAAAATCAGTGGATTCAGAGTATTGTCTCTCAAGGGTATCGAAATAGGATTCAGAGTAAGACCTCCTGTGAGAAGATTTTTCTCTCTCACACGTCCCAGTAAATCCAGTGAAGGCTCAGGCTTTTCTGAAGTGTGTTTCAGATCTGGAGCTTTCAGGGATAATCATACCAGTTCCATTTCAGGAACAGGGTCTGGGGTTTTATTCAAATCTATTCATTGTCCCAAAGAAAGAAAATTTATTCAGGCCAGTTCTGGATCTGAAATTTTGAATCATTTTGTAAGAGTGCCATCTTTTAAATGGTAACTATAAGGACTATTCTGCTTTTTGTTCAGCAAGGTCATTATATGTCCACAATAGGCTTACAGGATGCATATCTTCATATTCTGATTTATCCAGACCACTATCAGTTTCTGAGATTCTCTTTTCTAGACAAGCATTACCAATTTGTCGCTTTTCCATTTGGCCTAGCGACACCTCCAAGTTTTTTTCTCAAAGGTTCTTGGTATCCTACTCTCTGTATTCAGAGAACAGGGTATTGCAGTGTTCATTATTTGGATGATATTTTGGTACTAGTTCAGTCTTTACATTCTGCTGAATCTTACACAAATCAACCAGTATTATTTCTTCAAAGACATGGTTGGAGGATCAATTTACCGGAAAGTTATTTGATTCCTCAGACAAGGGTCACCTTTTTAGGTTTCCAGATAGATTCAGTGTCCATGACTCTGTCTCGAACAGGCAAGAGAGGAATGAAATTGGTTTCAGCTTGTCAAAATCTTCAGTCTCGATCATTCCCTTTGCTTGTTTTCATTTAAGACCTCTACATCTTTGTATGCTGGATCAATGGTGCAGGGGTTGTACAAGGATATCAGAGTCAATATCCTTAAATCCCAACGTTCAACTCTCTCTGTCTTGGTGGTTAGACCACCATTGTTTAGTTCAAGGGCCCTCTTTTGTTCGTCCAACCTGGACTGTAATCACAACAGATGCAAGTATTTCAGGTTAGGAAGCTGTCTGGGGATCTCTGACAGCAAAAGGAGTTTGGAAACCTCAAGAGGCGAGGTTACCAATTAATATTTTAGAACTCGTGCTATTTTCAGGGCTCTTCAGGTTTGGCCTCTGTTGAAGAGAGAATCATTTATTTGTTTTCAGGCAGACAATATCACAATCATATGTCAATCATCAGGGTGGGACTCACAGTCCTCTAGCTATGAGAGAAGTTTCTTGGATACTATCTTGGGTGGAATCCAGCTCTTGTCTAATTCAGTGGTACATATCCCAGGTATAGTCTATTGGGAAGTAAATTATCTCAGCCGTCAGACTTTACATCCGGGGGAGTGGTCTCTCCATCCAGATGTGTTTTTCCAGATTGTTCCGATGTGGGGTCTTCCAGAAAAAGATTTGATGGCTTCCCATCTAAACAAGAAACTTCCCAGGTACTTGTTCAGTTCCAGGGATCCTCAGGCAGAGTCGATTGATGCGTTAGCATTTCTTTAATTTTACCAACCTGTTTATATTTTCCTGGCTCTAGTTCTTCTTCAAAGAGTGATCTCCAAGATCATCATGAAACAAGCGTTTGTGTTTCTGGTAGTACCTGCATGGCCTCACAGGTTTTGGTATGCAGATCTTGTTCGGATGTCCAGTTGCCTACCTTGGCCACTTACTTTAAGACCAGACCTTTTGTTTCAAGGTCCATTTTTCCATCAGGATCTCAAATCTTTAAATTTGAAGGTATGGAAATTGAACACTTAGTGCTTAGTCATAGAGGTTTCTCTGACTCAGTGATTAATACTATGTTACAGGCTCCTAAATCTGTTTCTAGGAATATTTATTATCAAGTTTGGAAGACTTTTATTTTATTTTACAGTTTCTTCAGGATGGTTTGGATAAAGATTTGTCTGCAAGTTCTTTGAAGGGATAAATCTCTGCTCTTTCTGTTTTATTTCACAGAAAGATTGCTAATCTTCCTAATATTCACTGTTTTATACAGGCTTTGGTCCGTATCAAGCCTGTCATTAAATCAATCTCTCCTCCTTGGTGTCTTAATTTGGTTTTGAAGGCTTTACAGGCTCCTCCTTTTGAGCCTATGCGTTCTTTGGATATTAAACTACTTTCCTGGAAATTGTTCTTCCGTTTGGTTATCTCTTCTGCTAGAAGAGTTTCCAAATTATCTGCTCTTTCTTGTGAGTCTCCTTTTCTGATTTTCCATCAGGATAAGGCGGTTTTGCAGACTTCATTTGAATTTCTTCCTAAGGTTGTGAATTCTAATAACATTAATAGGGAAATTGTTGTTCCCTCTTTGTGTCCTAATCCTAAGAATTCTTTGGAGAGATCCTTACATTCCTTAGATGTTGTTTGAGCTTTGAAATATTATGTTGAAGCTACTAACGATTTCAGGAAGACTTCCAGTCTATTTGTTGTCTTTTCTGGTTCTAGGAAAGGTCAGAAAGCTTCTGCCATTTCCTTGGCATCTTGGTTAAAGCTTTTGATTCTTCAGGCTTATTTTGAGTCAGGTCAGGCCCCGCCTCAGAGAATGACAGCTCATTCTACTAGATTAGTCTCCACTTCATGATCTTTTAAGAATGAAGCTTCAGTTAATCAGATTTGCAAAGCAGCAACTTGGTCTTCTTTGCATACATTTACTAAATTCTACCATTTATGTGTTTGCCTCTTCAGAAGCAGTTTTTGGTAGAAAAGTTTTTTAGGCAGCTGATTCAGTTTGATTCTCTGCTTATGTTTTAAGATTTTTATTTTTAATTATGAGAAAAACTTATTTTTTGGATGTGGGTTTATTTTTTTCAGCAGAAAATGACTGTTTTTATTTTATCCCTCCCTCTCTAGTGACTCTTCTGTGGAGTACCACATCTTGGGTATTAATATCCCATACGTCACTAGCTCATGGACGCTTGCCAATTACATGAAAGAAAACATAATTTATGTAAGAACTTACCTGATTAATTCATTTCTTTCATATTGGCAAGAGTCTATGAGACCCACCCGGTTTTTGGTGGTTATGATTTTTGTATAAAGCACAATTATATTTCCAGTTCCTTTTTTGATGCTTTCTACTCCTTTTTTTCTATCACCCCACTACTTGGATATTCATTAAACTGAAATGTAGGTGTGGTGAGGGGTGTATTTATAGGCATTTTGAGGTTTGGGAAACGTTGCCCCTCCTGGTAGGATTGTATATCTCATACGTCAATAGCTCATGGACTCTTGGCAATATGAAAGAAATTAATTTATCAGGTAAGTTCTTACATAAATTATGTTTTTTAAAATCATTGTCACAAATATTACACTGTGTCCTAATGTCATCATCAATGTTTAACTTTAATAATAATTTCACATATACATACTTTCAATATATAATACACAATGTAACAAATGGCACTTACAAGTTCTGATGAGTGATCAATGACACAAGTATTGAGCAATTTGATTCGTTAGTGATAGTATAACATGTATATTTAAATCAGATTGGCTGATGTCATAAATCATGTGATTATGCATTTCCCAATAAAAAGTGGTGGAAAATTTCACTAGTTTGTGTGTTGTTTAGGAGTTCCAGCATTGCGTCCAATTTGGTGTGAAGTATTGCATCAAATTTGGTTAGAAATTCAGTGGGACTTGTATTACATGTGTTAAACATAGTTAAAAAGTAGATTGATCAAAAAAGGAAGTTAGCTATAGTATGTAATGTATTTATTTAATTTGTATCCCTATATCTACTAGTCCTGCTGCCAGACAGACATTACCTGTCATTAAAACTACTTTTGAAATGAATCTGTCCCCTGAAATTACATGTGATTATAATATTATTATTTAAAGGGACAGTCTACACCAGAATTTTTATTGTTTTAAAAGATAGATAATCCCTTTATTACCCATTTCCCAGTTGTGCATAACTAACACATTTATAATAATATACTTTTAACCTCTGTGATTATCTTATATCTAAGCCTCTGCAAACTGCCCCTTTTTCAGTTCTTTTGACAGACTTGCAGTCTAGCCAATCAGTGCCTGCTCCCAGATAACTTTTCGTGCACGAGCACAGTGTTATCTATATGAAATACGTGAACTAACACCCTCTAGTGGTGAAAAACTGTTAAAATGCAATCTTAAAGCGGTGGGCTTCAAGGTCTAAGAAATTAGCATATGAACCTCCTAGGTTAAGCTTTCAACTAAGAATACCAAGAGAACAAAGCAAAATTGGTGATAAAAGTAAATTGGAAAATTGTTTAAAATTACATGCTCTATCTGAATCATGAAAGTTTATTTTGGCCTAGACTGTCCCTTTAACATATTATTTTGATTCTGAACATGCGTCTTTTTGTCTGTGTGATTTAGAAAGAGTATACAATTGTAATCAACTTTCTAATTTACATAAATATGTAATAAGCTTTATTCTCTTGCAGCATCTAACATAACCTTTCTGGGTTTTCAGACTCCCATTGATTTCTATGGCATTCGCGGCTTCAAGGGTGGTGGTTTGAACGATAGGTACAATGCAGCGGAAAAGACGCAAGCGTACCTGTTGAATGTTTGATAAATTGGGAAGAGGGTCAAATAGAGTTAAATGTGAATTCGAAACATCTGGAATGACACAAGCATCAATCTGCGTCAGATTGAGATTGCGGGAGCTTATATTACGTCACACATTTCAACATTTGAAAATGTTTATGCTTTGTTAATTATGGCATCGAATATGACGTGAGATTCAAGCGGATTCCATCGTATTATCAGTTGAAGCTTTGATAAATCGGCCCCTATGTATCAACTTGATTAGAGACCAGATATGGCATCTGCTTATAACATCTGTAAATATGTAGATTGGTTTAAAGCATGACTTGTTTTATGGAGCAGTTTCATTCTGATACCAAATTATGGCACTATACAAAATCAGCATAAACACATCACTGCATATTCATGAGTACTAAATGTGCGCAGACATAAAAATAATAATTTCAGACAAACTATTTGTTAAGAAAAATAAATTATTTTGTTTTGTATAAGATTAGTTCATGGGTCTCTTTCTGGCCAAATTATGACAATCTTATTCACTCATCAACAGATATTCATTAACCTCTTATTTCCTATAGTAAACATTTTTAAAGGAGCAGCTGAAGATCAGCTTAAAATGAAATAAAGTAAAAACTGCTACTGTTACAAGCACACATCAGCACTATTTTATGCCATTTTTATGGTGTCATGAATGATGAAAAATAGAAAATGAAGCTTACATACTTGGGGCTCTATTTATCATTATTTTTTGAAATACGACTTTCAGTTTTCCTATCAGTTCTCCGCAGCTCGCATTTGGACAGGCGCATATGTGCGCCAATATTTATCATACAACCGGTAGTATTTTAACGCCAATTTCCAATGTCGAAATGCGGCGGATTAATGATAAATCTTGACATTGTTATTACAAATGCACCTTATTTATCATTAAAAATACTCTAAATTATACTTTTTATTCATATTATATTTTTTTTTATTTTTTTTTAATTTAAATACAATTGTTTAAACTACCCTGGGCTGTGTATTACAATATTTATACAAACCTATATTACTTTCAATTGTAAATAAACTAATATCTATAATTATAATACTGCATATTTTTGTAAGAAAGCTTATTTTTTTTTTAACAATGCTACAGTAATAATAATAAAAATACCTGTTTTAAACAATAATACCTTTATCTCTTTCCACACCCACTGCAGACCTTTTGACTCCAATAGATATTATTTTTTTTAATTTTAGGTTCTCCTAAGGCGCAAAATAATGATAAATCTGAATTTCAGCGATTAGTGTGGAGTATTTCTAAAAATATGACCAAAAAAGCAAATTTTTAAGCTTTATTTGGCGCACATGTGCGTCTTGGCAAGAGAGAATAGAGGGAGAGAATTTTGTTGTCGTATTTGCTTAATTTTAGGCGTATTTGATAAATAGGAGAAAAATTACGACAGCGTATTTATAGGCGCAAATGTAGGAGAATTAGAATGATAAATAAAGCCCTTGTTGGCTGACACATGAATCATTTAGCTGAAATTATCTATCTATCTACTGTACCTGTCTGTCTTTATATGTCTACCTACCTATATAGATAGATATAATAGTGTAAATCTGACCATTTTAACTGTTTCCTGTCTGCAGAAAAGAATTTACAAGTTGTAGAATAATGTTTTTAATGGCTTGAATAAAGGAACTATTTTTTTGTTGCACTATTATTCATTCTTTTGTTTATTCATTAACCCCTTAACGACCAAGGAGGTACGCCACACGTCCTCAAAAAAAATACAGTTAATGATCGAGGACGTGTGGCGTACGTCCTTGGTCTGGAAAGCAGCTGGAAGCGATCCTGCTCGCTTCCAGCTGCTTTCCGGTTATTGCAGTGATGCCTCGATATGGAGGCATCCTGCAATAACCCCCCTTGGCCATCCGATGCAGAGAGAGCCACTCTGTGGCCCTCTCTGCACCGGACATCGATGGCCGGTATCGTTGGTGGGTGGGAGCTTACGTGGGAGGCAGGTGGGCGGCCATCAATGCTCTGTGTGGAGTGGAGGGGGGCGGGATAGGGGGCGGGAGCTACGGGAGCCCGCACGGGAGCGTGCGCGTGCACGGGGGGGGGTGGGCGGGCGCGTGCACGGGGCGGGAGCGGGTGGGAACCGCTACACTACAGAAAAAAAAAAAGTTAAAAGTTAAAAACACATACAATTTAAATATTAAAAATATAATCTAAGGGACCTGGAAGGGGTTGGGGGTTGGTCTTGGTGGGGGGGGGGGGGAAGCTACACTACAGAAAAGGGTATTTTTTAAAGAAAAAGACATTTGTTTACAAAACTGGGTACTGGCAGACAGCTGCCAGTACCCAAGATGGCGCCCATTATTGCAGAGGGGAAGGGTTAGAGAGCTGTTTGGTGGGGTATCAGTGAGGTTGGGGTCTAAGGGGGGATCCTACACATAAGCATATGTAAATATGCTTTTGTTTTTTTTTTTAAAAAAAGGGCCAAATACCTTTTTATTTTAGTACTGGCAGAGTTTCTGCCAGTACTTAAGATGGTGGGGACAATTGTGGGGTGGGGGAGGGAAGAGAGCTGTTTGGGAGGGATCAGGGGGTCTGATGTTTCAGGTGGGAGGCTGAGCTCTACACTAAAGCTAAAATTAACCCTGCAAGCTCCCTACAAGCTACATAATTAACCCCTTCACTGCTAGCCATAATACACGTGTGATGCGCAGCGGCATTTAGAATCCTTCTAATTACCAAAAAGCAATGCCAAAGCCATATATGTCTGCTATTTCTGAACAAAGGGGATCCCAGAGAAGCATTTACAACCATTTGTGCCATAATTGCACAAGCTGTTTGTAAATAATTTCAGTGAGAAACCTAAAATTGAGAAAAAATTAACGTCTTTTTTTATTTGATCGCATTTGGCGGTGAAATGGTGTCATGAAATATACCAAAATTGGCCTAGATCAATACTTGGGGTTGTCTACTACACTACACTAAAGCTAAAACTACTCCAAAAAGCTCCCTACATGCTCCCTAATTAACCCCTTCACTGCTGGGCATAATACACGTGTGGTGCGCAGTGGCATTTAGCGGCCTTCTAATTACCAAAAAGCAACGCCAAAGTCATATATGTCTGCTATTTCTGAACAAAGGGGATCCCAGAGAAGAATTTACAACCATTTATGCCATAATTGCACAAGCTGTTTGTAAATAATTTAAGTTAGAAACCAAAAGTTTGTGAAAAAATTTGTGAAAAGTAAACGATTTTTTGTATTTGATTGCATTTGGCGGTGAAATGGTGGCATGAAATATACCAAAATGGGCCTAGATCAATACTTTGGGTTGTCTACTAAAAAAAAATATATACATGTCAATGGATATTCAGAGATTCCTGAAAGATATCAGTGTTCTAATGTAACTATCGCTAATTTTGAAAAGAAATGGTTTGGAAATAGCAAAGTGCTACTTGTATTTATGGCCCTATAGTTTACTAAAAAAGCAAAGAACATGTAAACATTGGGTATTTCTAAAATCAGGACAAAATTAAGAAATTATTTAGCATGGGTGTTTTTTGGTGGTTGTAGATGTGTAACAGATTTTGGGGGTCAAAATTAGAAAAAGTGTGTTTTTTTCCATTTTTTTCCTCATATTTTATAATTTTTTTATAGTAAATTATAAGATATGATGAAAATAATGGTATCTTTAGAAAGTCCATTTAATGGCGAGAAAAACGGTATATAATATGTGTGGGTACAGTAAATGAGTAAGAGGAAAATTACAGCTAAGCACAAACACCTCAAAAATGTAAAAATAGCCTTGGTCCCAAACGGACAGAAAATGGAAAAGTGCTGTGGTCATTAAGGGGTTAAAGGGCCAGTTATTTTTTCTTTTGAAAC
Organism: Bombina bombina; assembly: GCF_027579735.1. Classification (NCBI taxonomy): domain Eukaryota; kingdom Metazoa; phylum Chordata; class Amphibia; order Anura; family Bombinatoridae; genus Bombina; species Bombina bombina. The sequence goes on from NC_069504.1 coordinate 628,621,128, forward strand.
CAATGCAAAAAATACAGCATTCATCTGAATCCAAATGCACATATCTAATGCATATCATGTCCACACTTACATTTTCATCTAGGGGTTTGCATGCTTTAAAACTATTGCTTGAAAGGTCCTAAAAATCAAAAGGTCTACTATATATATATATATATATATATATATATATATATATATAAAGGCTAGATTACAAGCGGAGCACTAAATATCGCTTGCTCGCAAGTAATATTAGTGCTCCACTGAGTAATACCAGCGCACATTAATATGTGCGGGTATTACAAGTTAAGGACAATGCGAACGAGACCTTGTGTTCACATTGCACAGAAACATTGTGCTCACGAGAGAGCGATTTCATAGGCTCCAATGGGAGCCTCTTTCTGATGGCATCAGAGACAGCACAGAACCTAAGCGCTGTGAAGGGGTTAAGTCGTGCAGCGATTTTAGCATTTTTAAATCTCTATGTATATGCTTATATGCATATATATTAACACATAAATATATATGTATATAGCCATATATATATATATATATTTACTGGGAACACACAGTTCCCATAGACTGCAATGTAAAGGCACTTTTCAGTGCCTTTTTTTTCCTAACACTCCACACCCGCCAACTTTAAAGACCCAAAATTGGCTAGTACAGTTGTTTTTTTATAAAAATAAAATACTACTTTTTTTTAATAAAAAGAAACTATAATGCCCTCTATTTTTAGGGCATTTTGGGCACTTTTAGAAAATTAACCAGAGATCTAATCTCTGGTTAATTTTTGGAGCACTAATTGCTACTGCGAGCTCGCAGTAATAATTACCAGCCACTTATAATGGCTGGTTATTTGCACCTGCAAACATGCAAATTTGCCGTTTGCGGGCACGCGATAATTTTGCACTCTTCTTGTAATCTAGCCCACAGTGAGCATAAAAACATAAATGTAAGCTAATCAGTAGAAATATGTTACTATGCAATTTCATAAAATTTAAGTTATAACTTGAGCAAAGAATAAAGCACAATCTCCTATTACAAGTAAACTGTAAAATATTTTAACCAAAGCATCTTTATGCAATGAAAACTTTTTTAGAAAGCCATATACTTTTAGTGGATAGTGCATGAAGCGCTAATATCATGCTCATTGCGCTAATACAAGTAGTGAGTTAAGAATTGTGCTTGGGCACAATGTAAAATATAAAATTTAGGACTTCTTAAGACCTGAAGTAAACCATTTTTTTATTAACAGCACGTGAAGAATATTAGTAATTGTGCACCCTTTGATTAGAGATCAAGTAATATCCGACATAGGCATGATTTTACACGTAAAGTTTTTTTTTTAAAGTAAAGTTTTTGGCAGTTAAAGGGTTCCATATTTTGTGCCAGAGACATCTTTAGATAATTATAATTTAATTTGTGTCTTTTGTTAGGAATCATCTAAAAGATTAATTGCACATATAAACACTGTTTTTATTTTTTTTTCAAATGTTTGTGTAAATTGCAAGGCTGTGCAATGTGTTCTGGTGCAAGCCTTTTTTTGGTTACATAAAAAAATAAATGTTTACAGGTGTAAAAAAAAAAGTATATTTTTTTGCGCTCTCTCATTAACCCGACGTGCACAAAGAGCCGAAGTTAGAATATTGTGACAATGTTAAGGTACTCCCCCATAGACTTCAATGGAGGGATAAAAGCAGAAAAAAGCATAACACCCATACTTGTGTGCTAACCCAAATCACCATAACCCTCCTACTCTAATAACCTCTAGTGACTACCCCTCTACACCCCCTCTACACTATTAACCCCTAAACCACAACAACCCCATCATAAAATACCCCACTACACTATTAACTCCTAAACCATCACAACCCCATCACAAAATACCTCACTACACTATTAACCCTTAAACTGCCACAAACACTAATGCAAGAAAACCACTAACATCTAAACCCCCTAACCAGCTAAGCCCCCTAACTCTACACCCCCTAAATTATGAAAAAAAAATAACATTACCTGAAAAAAAAGAAACCTAACATTACCTGAAAAAAACAAAAAACCTACCAATACCGGAAAAAATTTTTTTTTAGCAAAAATAAAAAAAAAATATTATACCTATTCTAAAACTAAAGCCCCACTTAAAAAAACACCTCCCCCCCAAAAAAAAACTATACTAACACTAAACTAAATTATAGTAATAACCTCCACCTCCCAAAAAAAGGCTATCTAAAAAAACAAAAACTACTCTAAAAATGGCCCTGAAAAAGACATTTGGTTGGGCATTGCTCTTAGAAGGCACTCACCATACTTGAATCCGTCTCCTACGTGATCACCAACTGTGGTGCTCCTCTTCTGTCCCGGTGGCAGTGGTCCATCTTCATCCTGGAGGCGGTGGTCCATTTTCATCCTGGCAGAGGAGGTTCACCTTCATTCCGTCGGAGGTTTTATATTTTCATCCATCTTCTTTTCTTATAATCTTTTTCATTTTCATCTTTTTCATTTTCAAATTCAAATCAGCCAATAGAATGAAAGTTTTTTTCTATTAGTTGATTTGAATAAGAAAATGAAAATCCCCCAATAGGAATCCAAGAGTACCCCTATATAAAGGGGCTACCTCACATTCAAAATACAGTGTGTGGCCAGTGATCGCTTGAAGATGACGTTGGGGATGGAAGATCCGCAGATAGAAAGAAAAAAAGATAGATGAAGATGGACTGCCGCTGCCAGGATAGAAGCGGAGCACCGTAGTTGGAGTTGGAGATCACGTAGGAACCCTATTCAAGTTTATTTTTATTTTTGGAGTTGTTTTTTAGATAGCCTTTTTTTTGGAGGGGTGATACTTGTATTGTAGAATTGGCTAATATTTTTGTGTGAAAAAGAGCTAAATCACTTTAGGGCAAGGCCCTACAAAAATCCCTTCAAAGGGATATTACTATAGTTTAGTGTTAGTATTGGGTTATTTCGTTTTTTTTTTTTTAATGGTGCTTTAGTTTTATAATATGTATAACTGTTTTTTTTTGTTTTTTTTGTGGGTATTTTGTGATGTGGTTGTGGCGATTTAGGGGTTAATGGTGTAGCAGTGTATTTTGGCGATGGGTTTGTGGCAGTTTAGGGGCTATGTTAATAGTGTAGTGGGGTATTTTGCAGCAGGCTATGAGGCCATTTATGGGGTTAATATTGTAGAGGGGTAGTTTGTGATATGGGTGTGTGGCAGTTTAGGGGTTAATAGAGTAATTTAGTGCAACTGTTCCCTCCAGCAAAACTCTTTAGGTGGACTTTGAGGTTGCATTAAAAGTTAAATGCGATTGAGGGTTAAATGCGATTCTGTTAGAGCAATCACATTTACCTTCAACTTGTAATGCGAGCGCACATTGGTGTTCAAGGCCGCCCATAGAAAATATGGGGAGCGTAATTTACCACTAGTTTGCGTAACTGATTTGCGGTAATTTAACAAGCGTGCCACTTATATGTATTTCAGCGTAAAAACACTGCAATCTCAGGATCACAATGCTTCTCGCACTGATAGTGCTCCACTCATAATCTAGCCCATAAATTTTACTGCATGTTCCTATAGAAGTTCTATTATGTGAGGGATTTAGCACCCCTGTAGATGAAACTATTACCATGCCCTATACTATCCCTTGAACAATAAAAAATAACCTTATGTACAAAAATAGACGCCCTATTACGATAGAACCATGTTAAAGCACAGTAACACTTATATTTTGTTTGTGCTCTATTTTATAATCTGGTCCTTAATGTATGAAACTAATACCAGAACCTAAGCAAAGGTAACTGAATATAGGAACACAATAGATTCAAAAGATTTCAATTATTTTCATGCCCATCATCAGCAAACTGTTTGGTAATCAAAATTAGTTTTTTTTATTGGCTCTGACGATATCTACATACAAGCTGCCAACTATCTCAAAATATTACATACAGTACATATGTTTTTTTTTTTTTTTGCTGTGAAAATCCAATAAGTCATATTTTTACATGCACTATCTTATTTTTATTAAGACAGAGAAAGGATACTTATCAGCTACCATAACATTATTTAATTTAAAGGGACATTCCAGTTCAAATTGGAATGGACACAGGTTATTTTCTGTTTTAAATAAAAAGCATTTTAGCAATATACATGTATTAGCAATTCTATACCTGTTTTAAGGGAGTATTTATGTATGTGCCGTGCACTTAAAGTGCTTGTATTATCTGGTAAAGACTCCATTTTTATAATTGCTGACATCATACAAACCCCACTGGCACTCTGAGCAGCTGCAGTATGTAAAATGCTGGTGCACTAAAAATATCTAACTATGCTTCATATGCACGTGCACAGAAAATCTTAACACTAAACCAGTGATACATTTTACTAGAAGCACTTTTGCCAATACATGTATATTGTAAATATGTTTCTATCCAAAGATGTAAGTCATCTATTTGCTTTTCATTTTTGATGGGAATGTCCCTTTAATATAAGGTATTTATTAGATATAACTCTCATTTAAGGTTGTTAACTGTATTGGATAAAAAAGAAAATAAATAATATAATATAAATTATAGGTACTGAAATCATTTGGTTTGTAGAAAGTAAGCAAAGCTTGATGATAGAAATCTTTATGGGGATATATAGTAAAGGAGAGGCATGTGCAGATAGCCCAGACAGATTTAGACTTCAGACTATAACATTTAACTTGGGGAAAAAATATTGTACTCTTAATAAGATGTTATATGGTGGCTGATCAGAAACGGACTTCGTCCTTGAAACAAATTACTGTGGGGTACCTAAACATTATAGGCAAATTACATTTTCATCTAATCTTGCACCTGTACTTGAGACCTTATATAAGCCTTACAGCAATTAGCTTTGCTTTCATACTGACTTTGAAAGAGCAATTCATGCTTGAAACATTCAGTCAAATTCATTATACTAGAAGGTAAAAAAATGTAATTTTCTAAAACAGGTGCTAAGCCTCTTACAGTTACACTTGGAAAAGCAATTATTATAGATTTGCAAATTCTCCTTCTCCCAAACTGTAATGCTTTTGCTGTATTGCGTGTGTTTAAACTACATACAGGCAATACATATAAAGCACATCACATTCATTGTAAAATAATAATTCACATTAAATTGTGTTTCAGACCCCCTACTATGCAGACATAATCATATACAAAAGGCAATTTGTGCACTGGCATTGTTTCTCTTTAATCATAAATAATCAATTCATTAATGCTGTGGAAATGGTCCCTGTATTATGCTTTTTATGTTAAATATCTTTGTAATATTTGTCATTAAAAATATTGCATCTTTTTGTCAAATTTTGGTAAGACGTAACCCCCTTACTTATATACTTTTTCTGAGACAGGCATTGGATTGAGGATATAGACAACATTTGTGCAGAATAAAGCTGGGGAAATTCCACATTAGTAAATAGGCAAGTACACCAATAAGGTTCAGAAGAGTGTGCAAACCCAATCATTCAGAAGTTAAAGGGACATGAAACCCATTTTTTTTTTTCTTTCATGATTTAGAAAGAGCATACAATTATAAACAACTTTCTAATTTACTTTTATTATCTATTTTGCTTCATTCTCTTGATATTCTTTGCTGAAAAGCATATCTAGATATGCTTAGTAGCTGCTGATTGGTAGCTGCACATAGATCCCTCCTGTGATTGGTTCACTGTGTGCATTGCTATTTCTTTATTAAAGTATATCTAAAGAATAAAGCAAATTAGGTAATAGAAGTAAATTGGAATGTTGTTTAAAATTATATTCTCTACCTTAATCATGAAAGAAAATGTTTGGGTATAGTGTCCCTTTAATAGCACAAAATAGCTGCAGCTTCTGACCTGAGGTGGGAGGCCTAACTCATGAATATGATTGACCCCTGGATAAAAGTGGGACATGAAAGGGGGTATATGTATAGTATTTAAAAAAAAATGGTAAGCTTGCTTTCTATGCAGACACCCAAACAGGAAACAACTAGGGTTGCCAGATGTCTAGTATTCAACTGGACAGTCCAGTATTTTAGCAGGCTGTCCAGTAAAATCTGCACAAAAATCCCTGTGTGTTAAACGTAAAAGGCCTTCTAGGTCTAAATGCATTACAAATATTGAGAAGAAAGAAGTAAGGGGCAGTCAAAGATGTAAAATCTCTACTGCTTACACGTGTTACTTACAACCAAAGCGGTACAATTATTGATTTTTATATTATTAGCAGCTGAGGTGTAAAATGGCTGCTGACTACAGATAGTATAGCTGGCAGCCCTAGAAACAACACTTGGTTCATAGCTATATTTATATGCTGTGTCTGATTGTTAAAAGCATTGTGATAATAGCGATATTTTAATAAGGGAGGCATTGTGTGATCGAGATTTCCAGTGAAGTGTTATAAAGGGGCGGAAATCAGTGTTTAGAGCAGCCTAGCCAAGAGGTGTTTTACTACACTTCTCTGTAAGAGGTGATGCTTCTCTGACACTGGCGGAATTTTAAAAGCAGCATCACCACCTGCATTGATGTTGTAATGTAAATGATCTTTCTAGACATATATATGTGTTCTATACTAGGGTGAGATTATGAGTGGAGCGGTATTTATTGCTCCCACTCGTGCGCTAACTCCGCTAGAAGTAAGCTTTTAGCGTGTATCGGATAGCGTTCATATTACAAGTTGAAAGTAATTTTTTTTTTTTACCTTGGGCACTAACATGATGTGCACAAAAAGCAGAGGATGGAATATACATATATACACACATATAAATACATAAATGCACATATAAATACATACATGCACATATAAATACATATGTACACACATATAAACACACACACACACACATATATATATATATATATATATATATATATACATACATACATATTAATATTTAAATATCTATATGTATATATCTTTATGTTAAAACACTTTGTAGTCCTTTTTTGTAACAGCTAAGACCTCATATCTTTGAGCCCTTATAACTTTTTTGTGCAATAATTTTCTTTAATAACTTTTATTAGTTTTTGTTATTATGAGTGTGACTGTACTTTTTAATGTATATTTGATGTGTTTTGTGACACTTTTTTGTTTTTCAAAACAGTTAACCAGAGCTCTGAGGTCACTCTATCTCGACACACATTAAATTGCTCTCAAACAATCAAGATTACTTTCAACTTTTTAATATGTGCGCTACATCCGACACATAGAAACAGCTGCGATAAACCTATCGCTTGTGTGCAAATCGTAATCTGGCCCCTACCCTATTGTTTTTTACAGTGTAGCTGCAATGTTAGAAGTAAAACATTTTCTGTACAGTGTGAATTTATAGTGGCTATAAAAATAGAATTTTAAAAAAAGCTGTCAATTCCAAAAAAACACGTTTTATATTGTACAGAACTAAAAAATTCACTTTTTTTAAAAAAACAATGATGATGCTACTGTCTTCTATGGGATATTAATATCCTATACACAATTTTTTTTTTCCTAAAAATAAATTTAAATATGTTAATTTAAATAGCAAAAATACTTTGCATACATATTATAGTATTTTACAATATAATACACACATAATAAACTACATACACATGTACAATACACCCACACCCCCAGCTCCTATAGGTTTATTATTAAGGGATTTTTTTTTTTTATTAACATAGGTAATCCCATACATAGCAAATATATAGGCGTTTCATGGGTGTTCCATGGGAATAATCTGTATTTTACTGGGAAAACATTCTAATTTTAAAAAGTTCTATCCTCCATCTTAGGTGCATCACTTGGCCCATACCAGTCTCTTCAGCCTTTCAGTGCTGAGATTTGTAATTTTAAGAAATCTACTGAATGTACAGTGGAACTTACATTGGCAATAAATAGTTAGTTAACCCTCTAGAAAAGACTGCGTTTATGTATAACTTTTTCTTAAAATCTAGTTTGATGTTCATCTAAGTTACAGTTATCAACAAACACAATCTGTTTTAACTAATAACACACACATTATTGTATTGCTCTTGTACATATTGAATATATCATTAAAATATTCACAGGATAGGTTGGAAAAAGAATGTGAAACCTTATGCTAATGACTTCAACAAAAGCTAATTACATTTGGAAATTTGGAAACCTGGTGTCCAATTAATAAAACAAGATTGGAGGTCTGGGTTAGAGCTACTTTGACTTATAAATAGCACTCAACCAATTTGTGTTTGCCATTCTCAAAATACATCAAGTTGTTTATGTAAACCATGCCTTGCAAAAAAGAGCTCTCAGAAGACCTGTGATTGTTGCATTACATAAAGCTGGAAAGGGTTACAAAATGTTCTCAAAGAGCTTAGATATTAATCTGTCCACTGTTAGATAAAATGTCTATAAATGGAGACAATTTAGTACTGTGGCTGCTTTCCCTAGAAGTGGCCATCCAGCCAAGGTGACTCAAAGGGCACACCACACAATTCTCATTGAGGTAAAAAAGAACCCTAGAGTGACAGCTAAACTTGAAGAAGTCATTGTAAATTGTTTACATCTCTGTTCATGAGTCTACTATATGGAAAACATTGAACAGGCATGGTGTCCATTGTAGGACACCACAAAGATAAAACAAAGTTTTAGTTGATTGGGAGGAACACACATTTAAAATGGTGTAAATTGGGCATTGCATACCAACATGAAAACATCATCTTAACAGTTAAGTAGGTGGAGGAAGCATGCTGCATCTGGGCCTAGACCGCTTGCCATCAATGAGGGAAAAATGAATTCCCAAGATATGCTACAGGATAACATCTGGGTGGCTGTGCACCAGCTGAAGCTCAGTAGAAGTAGGGCTATACAGCAGGATAATGATCCTAAGCATCAAAGTAAATCCACTACAGAATGGCTTCAAAAAAAGAAAATCCACCTTTTGGAGTTGCCCAGTCAGAGCCCAAAACTTAATCCCATAGAGACAATATGGAATGACTTGAAGAGAACTGTTCACACCAGACATTCTAAGAATATGGTTGATCTGACACAGTTCTGTAAAAAAATCCTTCTGAACATTGAGTTGTTTTAATCCTCAAGGTTAAAAGGTGGAGATAGGAGCGCCTAGGGAATAAGATCAATCCTGCTGCTAATACAGTTTAACCCCTCAAGAAAAACTAAAATGAAATGCAAAAAAGTGTTTAAAGCATCGCTGAAAGCATGGATATAGGTCAAATAATACTATAAAATATATGTATACAGAGGATATTTAATGTGTTTTAAAAAGAGTGTACATATGTGAAGTATACAGTAAATCAGGCAAATTTTAGGGACATCACCCAAAAATGCTCATAAACAGTAACAGGAATAAAAACAGCAATTAAAATATCTGCATATATAAAACAATTTACAATAAAAAATAGAGCAACAGTAAGAACAATGCTGATGGGAAAATGTCAGTAAAAATACCTCAATCCCACAAATGTGAGAGTGTATAGGAGGAAGTGATTGAGTATCAGTACAGAACTCCCCTCGGCGGATCAGACCGCGTCCAGAGGGAATAAGAGGTTACCTTGATAGCTTTACTCTGAGTGGATCTGTAAGCCTCTATATCCCCAATTCGTTTGTGAGCACTCCCAGCGTGCGCTGGCGGTCACCTGACTCCCCTGTATACTTCAGAGGTCGGATGCGTAATAACAGTGTCAGCTCGGCAGAATCCGCTGTATCAATGGATACAATGTGCGGAACTCCTAATGGTGAGTCCAATTGGGTTGTAATGGATGTCAAACACCTCTGTCCAATCCTCTGGACTCCTCAGGGTGGGTGTGTACTCTATGTAGCAAGGTCCCAGTAAGTATCAAAGACCTCAAATCTGGTTTAAAAGCTTGGATAAAAAGTCAAAAGATTTGACTGGAAGTAGTAGCTAGTCCTGGTCAATGCATTTCACCTGTTAGAGGCTTTATCAAGATATTTTAATTTCCGTTTTTATTCCTGTTATTGTTTATAAGCATTTCTGGGAGACGTCCCTAAAATTCATCTGATTTATTGTATACTCCACATATGTACACTCTTTTTTTAAACACAAAAAATATCCTTTGTATACATACATTTTATAGTATTATTTGACCTATATCTGTGCTTTCAGCGCTGCTTTACACACTTTTTTATAGTTCTAATCCCCAATGCTTGGTTGAAGTTCTTGCTGCCAAAGGAGGATCAACTAGCTATTAAATCCAAGTGTTCACTTACTTTTTCAACAGCACTTTGAATGTTTAATGGGATGTGTTTAATAAAGACATGAAAGATTATAATTGTTTGTGTGTTAGCTTAAAGGGACACTGTACCCAATTTTTTTCTTTTATGATTCAGATAGAGCATGCAATTTTAAGCAACTTTCTAATTTACTTCTATTATCAATTTTTCTTCATTCTCTTGATATCTTTATTTGAAAAAGAAGGCATCTAAGCTGAGGAGCCAGCAAATTTGTGGTTCAGAACCATGGACAGCAATTGTTTATTGGTGCTGCCCAATCAGCAAGGACAACCCAGGTTGTTCACCAAAAATGGGCCGGTCTCTAAACTTAAATTCTTGCTTTTCAAATAAACATACCAAGAGAATTAAGAAAATTTGATAATAGGAGTACATTAGAAAGTTGCTTCAAATTGCATGCTCTATCTGAATCACAAAAGAAAAAAATTGGGTACAGTGTCCCTTTAAGCACATTGTGTTTGTCTATAATTGTAACTTTGATGAAGATGAAATCACATTTTATGACCAATTCAAGCAAAAAAACAACTAATTCCAAAGGGTTCACATACTTTTTTTCCTGCCACTGTAGTTTACATATCTATTATTTGAACTGTTTCTAAACAGAAAACATTTTTACTTTTAGTGAATGCACATTCATGTTATACAAACAGGTTTTTAATGCACACTCCCTCCTCACTGGTGATGTGGGTGGATTTTTGCTCAGACAGTAATCCATATATCCTAAACTGTCTGTGGTTAAAACCTAGTGCCAGGGGAGGTACCTGTGGCTCTGGGCAATAGGCACCTAGCTACCAATAAGAAATCTTTAGTCAATATTGATGTAACCAGAGCGCCTAACCAGACAGAGGCTTAGGTACAGATAAGTGTGAGTGTGAGGGTTAGTATTAAATGTATTTAAATACTTTCAAAGGTTACACAAATATATAAAAAACTTTAAAATAATAGAAGCATGGATCCATGCGCAATTATAAAAAAAATTAAAAACAAATGCTCATATGCAAAAATCATACACACAAGCTCCTATGGTAACAAAAATAAGCTGATTGGGCTATTGGATAAGCCCTTCCTGTGAGATTCTAAAACTGTTTAGAATCTAGTATGTTTATGTGTCCTTTAGAGTGTGTCCTTAAAAATATATCCAGCAGTGGAGGATCTCCTGTTGTATCCAAAAGTGGTATTCTGTTAATCTCCTATAGTGTCCAGTATATAAATCTTCTGTAGTGCCCAAAAGTGTCCAAAAATATGTGTCCAAAAAATATATTGTATAGTAACAAAATGGGCGTGTCAGTGAAAACACTGCAGCCAGTGATGAAAACAAATGCAATTTGGAAAAATCAATAGTAATGTGCACATACCACAACAAAAAACAAAAGCTCAAGCTTACATGTGGAAAAAATGAAAAAAATGAGGAATTAAATTGTGAAATATGTGTTCGGTGTTTTATAAAAAATGATAGCGCTAAAAATAAAAATTAAAAATAAATAAAAATAGTAGTTTTTCCTAGTGGTGAGAATATGTCTTCTTAATGGTGAGAGCTTGTCTGTGTTTTCAGATATCCTGAAGTTTATGAGGCTCTTTTGTAAATCCTTCAGTTAGAAGTCAGTCAATGTGTTTCGGCTTTTCCTGTAGGCCTTTATCAAGACCAATAAAGTATTTAAATAAATTTAATACTGACCCTCACACAAACACTTATCTGTACCTTAGCCTCCTATTGTTTCCTAAGAAAGGCACATCACCACTCATGGGCAGAGAGGGCCAACCTGTTTTTTTAATAAAATATCTCTGGACCCACAGATTATGAGGCAGGTAAGACAAAAAAGGCCATTTTGGGGCCTGGCTCACCAGCTGTGTACAGTGCATTACAGTTACTGATAATGAGGAGTTTAATTAAATGTTTAACCATATCTGATCACAATAAACAGTGATTGTATTTAGGCTCAATATTAAAAATAATTAAAATACCCTAGGAGAAACTTTACTTTTAACAGTCTAGACATTTTAAGCATATTATTTAGCACCTTTAAGTCATTTTAAGTATCTATATTTTAATGTGATTTGATGTGATCAAAGCTTGATATACCAATATGGGTGGTTCATACTTGAAAATTCATTTGAGTTTTGTATGAAAGTGAATGTCTATTAAATAGGTAAAATCATTTTTTATTTGTTTTTTGTTAAACTCAGCAAAGCTCAGTTTACATACATTAAAAGATAATATCAAACTAAGGTGTACAAAAATATGAGGACACCAATGTAAAAAAACATTAAAATGTATTGTCATAAATAATGAAAAATAATGTTTTATTATTCTGTACTGTACTATTTTTTCTTCCTCATTTTTCTGTTGATTGGTCATATGACTGTCCTTATTTCCCTTTTTCCTTTTGAAGAAAATATATATTTATTGAAATAAATTTGTGCTGCATTATAGCATCTAAACCAAATATAGTAATGGAAAACCCTAACTCTCTTATGCACATCATTTTATAGAGTTTAATAATCTACTCAACTTGTTACCATACTTTGTTTTTGTTTGCATAACCCTTTGCATATATTTGAAGTTTATACAACTCCCTAATCTTCTAATCATATTTGGTTTTCCAAGAACATTTTTAGTGTAACACAATCAAAGGTACTGCTAGCTGGGAGCCAGGAAGTTCTCAAAAACAAGAATTTCTAACAATGGTGCTGCAAAGATACATTACAAGTCTAGAGGGTGGTACTACACCTTTATCTTTTCTTATTTAAAGCAACATTCTGTGTAAAAATATAAATGCTCTATTTTGTAAGAGCATTTCATTTATAAACACATTCCCTTATTTTACTGTGTGCTTATTTATTTCAGTGGGTTATACTTGTAGTCAAAGCTATGCTCCTGCAAACACCCACCTTCTACTCTAGACAAAGGATTATGAATAGTTATGTATGCAAGCTCATGATTGGCTTACCAACTGTACACACAAAAAGCCTAAGTCGGAATATTGCGACTGCGTTAACGTATTCTCCCAATAGACTTAAATGGAGCGCAAAAGAGTGAAAAAAAGCTAACACCCTGCTTGCACCAGATACCAAACTGTATATATATAGAGATATGCATATAGGAATATATATTTATAAATACTTAGAGCATATTACCCTATGTGAAGAACATTGGAATGTGAATATTTACAGTAAATTCATAGTTAAACACTTTATTAAATATTAATATTGCATAAACATGATTTTGCATGTTTTCACCTACTTAAAGGGAAACTAAACCCACATTTTTTTCTTTCGTGAGTCAGATAGAGCATGTATTATTAAGAAACTTTCTAATTTACTCCTATTATATTGTTTTCTTTGTTCTCTTGCTATCTTTATTTAAAAAGTAGGAATGTAAAGCTTAGGAGCCAGCCCATTTTAGGTTCAGCACCCTGGATAGCGCTTGCTTATTGGTGGCTATATTTAACCACCAATACACAAGCATAACCAAAAGTGGGCCGGCTCCTAAACATTACATTCCTGCTTTTTAAATAAAGATAGCAAGAGAACAAAGAAAAAATGATAATAAGAGTAAATTAAAAAGTTGCTTAAAATTGCATGAATCATCAAAGAAAAATTTGGGGTTTAGTATCAGCCAATAGGATCAGAGCTACTGCAATCCTATTGGCTGATTTGAACAGCTAAAAGTATTTCAGTTTCTCTCATCCTATTGACTAATTTGAACAGTAAATAGGATTTCAGAAGCTCTCATCCTATTGACTGATTTGAATTTGAAGAATCCAATCAGCCAATAGCAATTCAAGGTACACCATTTTGAAACAGCTACCTTGCCGATTTAGATTAGGTGTAATTGTTTTTATTTTTGATTATTTTGTTTATTATTTTTTGTAAGCTTAGTGTTTTTTTTCCCCATAATTTAGTGTTTATTATTTATTGTCATTTTAGAATTTTTAATTTTTTTCGTAGTGTTAGTTTTTTTAAAATGTGTAATTTAGTTTTTTCAATTGGTAGTATTTTTTTATTTTATTAGAATAGTAATGTTAGGTTAATTTATAGTTTAATGTTAGGTTTCTTTTTATTTCACAGGTTTTTATTTATTTTAAGATAGTTATATTGTAATTTTAATTTAAAGTTAGGGGTGTTAGGTTTAGGGGTTAATAGTTTAATTTAGTGTTTTTGTGATGTGAGGGGCAGGCAGTTTAGGGGTTAATAGGTTTATTTAGTAGCAGCGATGTGGGGGGACGGAGGTTTAGGGGTTTAATAGGCTTATTTAGTGGCGGTGATGTGGGAGGCCGGAGGTTTAGGGGTTAATATCTTAATTATAGTGTTGGCGATGTCGGGGAGCAGCGGATTAGGGGTTAATAGCTTTATTATAGTGTCGGGGAGTGGCAGAATAGGGGTTAATAACTTTATTATAGTAGTGTTGATGTCGGGGAGCGGCGAAATAGGGGTTAATAACTTTATTATAGTGTCGGGGAGCAGCGGAATATGGGTTAATAACTTTATTATAGTGGCAGTGATAATGGTGAGCGGTGGAATAGGGGTTAATAAATTTATTTAGGTGTCGGCGATGTTGGGGGGTGGTGGATTAGGGGCGTTTAGACTTGTGGTTTATGTTAGGGTGTTTAAACGTAACTTTTTTTCTCTATAGACATTATTGGGTTTGCATTATGGAGATTTTACATTCCACACTTCAGGGGTTAGTTTTTTTTCTAACACTCTCTCCCCATTGATGTCTATGGGGGAAAGTGTGCATGAGCACGTCAAAGCAGCCCTTGACTTTTGTGCGGTATGGAGCTTAACGCCACCATATCGCACGCACAAGGAGGCTTTTCAGTAACTCGTAATGGCAGCGCTATGGAGAGTGAAATAACACAACTTTTTTGGTGTTAGTATTGCACCCTGTTTAGTGCAAAACTCGTAATCTACCCGTATCTAAATAAAAAAAAGCTACTTGTGCAATAAGGGAGATAAAAGAATTGGGTTAGAGACAGGGAAATCTGGACTAGAATAGATGGTCTTAATTGGTAGAGGGACATAAAACAATAATAATTTAACACTCTATAAAGTATATTAATGGGGAATAAAAATAGCTTGCATATGTATTTATAAATCTGAATTGAATAGGTTGCCTGTTTTTGTTTCCAAGACATATGTCTTGAATGTGTTTTTCCCATAATACTTACTAAGGCTCATATTACAAGTGGAGCTCAAAAATATTACTGCTGTTGAGCCCTAACACAGCTCAAGTTAAATCATAGCCCTTTAGTGCAGGTCCTGGGTGCCAAACTGCTTAACCTCCTGGGCTCAGGCAAAAAGAAGATCAGGTTAGTGCGATCTCCAGTGTGTGTCTTCAAATATGTTTTACATGTGTTTTAGTGTATTTGTAGCCCTAACAACTTGTAATATGAGCGATGTTTACCTTGGCCACACTTTCCATTAAAAGTATAGGGTGCACTAAAGAAATGTCAGCTGCAATAAACATTTTCTGGTTATTCTGTTTAACCATTCACTTGTAATACCAGATTGTGCACGGTTCATAGCATGGGCCAGCAATATTGATAGCACACCCTGCACTTTCAATAACGCTCCATTTTTAATCTGGTCCTGAATATTTTATAATCATTTATTAACAAATACCTGCATGAATAACTGCACACCCAAATGCTACACCATTATGTTGTTAGTCCCTTAAATGACTTCAGTCTATTTGTAGAGTTTGAGATATTGTGATGCAAGTTAAGAAGACTTTGCTTGCATATATGGAAAGAAATTTACGGCTAGATTTACAGTTCTGCGGCCAAAGGGGTGCGTTAGCTACGGGTGTTTTTTTCTCCCGCACCTTTTAAATACCGCTGGTATTTAGAGTTCACAGAAGGGCTGCGTTAGGCTCCAAAAAGGGAGCGTATAGCATAATTTACCGCCACTGCAACTCTCAATACCAGCGGTGCTTACGGACGCGGCCAGCTTAAAAAACGTGCTTGTGCACGATTCCCCCATAGGAAACAATGGGGCTGTTTGAGCTGAAAAAAAACCTAACACCTGCAAAAAAGCAGCGTTCAGCTCCTAACGCAGCCCCATTGTTTCCTATGGGGAAACACTTCCTACGTCTGCACCTAACACCCTAAAATGTACCCCGAGTCTAAACACCCCTAACCTTACACTTATTAACCCCTAATCTGCCGCCCCCCGCTATCGCTGACCCCTGCATATTTTTTTTAACCCCTAATCTGCCACTTCGTACACCGCCGACCCCTATATTATATTTATTAACCCCTAATCTGCCGCCCCCAACGTCGCCGCCACCTACCTACACTTATTGATCCCTAATCTGCCGACCGGACCTCACCGCTACTATAATAAAGTTATTAACCCCTAATCCGCCTCATTCCCGCCTCAATAACCCTATAATAAATAGTATTAACCCCTAATCTGCCCTCCCTAACATCACCGACACCTAACTTCAAGCATTAACCCCTAATCTGCCGACCGGACCTTACCGCTACTCTATTAAATTTATTAACCCCTAAAGCTAAGTCTAACTCTAACACCCCCCTAAGTTAAATATAATTTTTATCTAACGAAATAAAATAACTCTTACTAAATAAATTATTCCTATTTAAATCTAAATACTTACCTGTAAAATAAACCCTAATATAGCTACAATATAAATTATAATTATATTGTAGCTATTTTAGGATTAATATTTATTTTACAGGCAACTTTGTATTTATTTTAACCAGGTACAATAGCTATTAAATAGTTAATAACTATTTAATAGCTACTTAGTTAAAATAATTACAAAATAACCTGTAAAATAAATCCTAACCTAAATTACAATTAAACCTAACACTACACTATCAATAAATTAATTCAATAAAATACCTACAATTATCTACAATTAAACCTAACACTACACTATCAATAAATGAATTACATAAAATACCTACAAATAAATACAATTAAATAAACTAACTAAAGTACAAAAAATAAAAAAAGAACTAAGTTACAAAAAAAAAAAAATTACAAACATTAGAAAAAGATTACAACAATTTTAATGGATCCGCGTCGGCTGGAAGAAGATGGCTCCGCTCCGGATGGATGAAGATTGAAGATGCCGCTTGATAGAAGACTTCAGCCCGATGATGGACCTCTTCAGCGCCCGCTTGGATCAAGACTTCAGCCCGATGATGGACCTCTTCAGCCCGATGATGGACTTCTTCAGCCCCCGCTTGGGCTTGGATGAAGACTTCGGAGGCTCCTTTGGATGGATCGGTGATACCCGGCGTGGTGAAGATAAGGTAGGGAGATCTTCAGGGGCTTAGTTTTAGGTTTATTTAAGGGGGGTTTGAGTTAGATTAGGGGTATGTGGGTGGTGGGTTGTAATGTTGGGGGGGGTATTGTATGTTTTTTTTTTACAGGCAAAAGAGCTGAATTCTTTGGGGCATGCCCCGCAAAAGGCCCTTTTAGGGCTGGTAAGGTAAAAGAGCTTTTCTATTTTTATTTTAGAATAGGGTAGGGCATTTTTTTATTTTGGGGGGCTTTGTTATTTTATTAGGGGGCTTAGAGTAGGTGTAATTAGCTTAAAATTGTTGTAATCTTTTTCTAATGTTTGTAAAAAAAAAAAAAAATTTTTGTAACTTAGTTCTTTTTTTATTTTTTGTACTTTAGTTAGTTTATTTAATTGTATTTATTTGTAGGTATTTTATGTAATTAATTTATTGATAGTGTAGTGTTAGGTTTAATTATAACTTAGGTTAGGATTTATTTTACAGGTAATTTTGTAATTATTTTAACTAGGTAGCTATTAAATAGTTATTAACTATTTGATAGCTATTGTACCTGGTTAAAATAAATACAAAGTTGCCTGTAAAATAAATATTAATCCTAAAATAGCTACAATATAATTATAATTTATATTGTAGCTATATTAGGGTTTATTTTACAGGTAAGTATTTAGATTTAAATAGGAATAATTTATTTAATAAGAGTTATTTTATTTCGTTAGATAAAAATTATATTTAACTTAGGGGGGTGTTAGTGTTAGAGTTAGACTTAGCTTTAGGGGTTAATAAATGTAATAGAGTAGCGGTGAGGTCCGGTCAGCAGATTAGGTGTTAATACTTGAAGTTAGGTGTCGGCGATGTTAGGGAGGGCAGATTAGGGGTTAATACTATTTATTATAGGGTTATTGAGGTGGGAGTGAGGCGGATTAGGGGTTAATAACTTTATTATAGTAGCGGTGAGGTCCGGTTGGCAGATTAGGGGTTAATAATTGTAGGTAGGTGGCGGCGACGTTGGGGGCGGCAGATTAGGGGTTAATAAATATAATATAGGGGTTGGCAGTGTTAGAGGCAGCAGATTAGGGGTACGTGGGATAACGTAGGTTGCTGCGGTGTGCGGTCGGCAGATTGAGGGTTAAAAAAATTAAATAGAGTGGCGGCGATGTGGGGGGGCCTCGGTTTAGGGGTACATAGGTAGTTTATGGGGGTTAGTGTACTTTAGAGCACAGTAGTTAAGAGCTTTATGAACCGGCTCTTAACTCCTGGCTTTTTGCTGCGGCTGGAGTCTTGTCGTTAGATTTCTAACGCTCACTTCAGCCAAGACTCTAAATTCCCGGCGTTAGAAAGATCCCATTGAAAAGATAGGATACGCAATTGGCGTAAGGGGATCTGCGGTATGGAAAAGTCGTGGCTGGAAAGTGAGCGTTAGACCCTTTCCTGACTGACTCTAAATACCAGCGTTAGGAGCCCCTAACGCTGGTTTTGATGGCTAACGCCAAACTCTAAATCTAGGCGTATGATAGGTGCATAAGGTGGAAGGATTTTTATTTATTTTTTGGATAGGGAAAGAGCACACTGAGTGTGATTTATTTGCATACTAATACAACTCAAATGAAAACCTTCACATTTTAGGTTTCATATACTCACTCTAATTCTATTTTTAATCTTTCATTTTCAGGGAAAAGGAAAACAGTTGAGATGTACTGTTAAAGTCATTGCATACTCGTAAATTCTTTGATTCCTCAATAGGAATGGATTTTCATCTTTTATATATATATATATAATAAGTATATCTTAAAATGTGTTCATGTCTGTCCAACAGATCTGAAAATAACAATTCTTTAAAGCTGAAAGAGTAATGCTTTCCAGTGCACCTTATGAGACTGTCTTCTCTTAGCTCACAGTTTTATTGTATTTTTCAAACAGCCCATATTTTCATACATCACACTCTGTGGACTTTTTGATCTCTAGTGACTATATTTTTACACACATTGTCCACTAAATGTGTTTTTAGTACAACATTTAATGAAAACACTTTCCTCTGTTGTCTATTTTCTTCATTCTATAGAACGATATTTTGACTAGTATCTATGCTTTAGAATGTTTACTCATTTGTTAAATAATATGGTGTAACTTTGTACTTTCTAGTGTATTTCTTAGTAAGATAGATGAATGTAAATGTAATCCCTTTCTGTCATATGACCATCCACAATTAGATTAAGCCAAAAGTAATTCATTTTAAGATATATATATAATTAGTTGCCAAACACAACTTTGCTAACCAAGCACATAGGTTCAAATTACATTAGAAAGCTTTATAATGAACCTATACTTGCCAACTGTCCTGGGTTTACTGGAATAGTCAGATTTTTGGACCTACTATCCTATGGATTAATCATTCCATTAGTCTGTTCCATATTTTAAAAATCTGAGCATATGTTCCTTTGCACATTGTTGAATTTGACTCTCTACTCTTTACTTTATATTAGAACAGCAGAATAATAAAATAATATGTTGATCTGGTGTCTGTGAATCTCCTGCATTTTACATCTAGATTGTATAATAAATTATCAAAAATTATTGTGCAGAATGTGTGCAATTTAGTTTTGTTTTGTTTTTGTTGTGGAATCCATTGGTTAGCCTACTCAATGTTTTTGTAAACTGCTGAATTCCTTACTGCACTATGTCTCTGGAAAATGTTGTGGCTGCCTTCAGAGAATGTCCCTGACAGTAGTTAGATGTCTCCCATAGAAAGAACTGTAATATGTAATAGTGTAGGAAAACATAATTGTTAGATTTAAAGAGCAGGGGTTAGGGTTAACTTGAATTGGGGAAGAGACAGACATTAATGTTTGGGGGAGGAGAGATGGATGGTAGAATGTAATTTGATTGATGGAGCTTGAATAAAAAGGGCTAATGCACGGGGACTCATGAGGCTATGGTTACTGTGGCAGCGAGTAACTTTGGGGTATCAGACAATCCCCTTATTGTAATGATGAGATACTCTGTCATGTTCTATACAAGGAGGCTAAATTTATTTACAAGTTATCATTCTCAAATGTTGTGAATTGCAGGTTCTTTTATAGGTCTAGTTTTGTGGTTTGAACATGGAATTCAATTCAATATATACAAAAAAGTTAATACCACAGTATTGGATTGGAATAGACCATACTTTAGAGTTGAGTAAAATTATTTTATATAGTAATATATGTGTGTTGAACCCATGCAAAGAGATTAACACTTAGTTAAAGTGAGCTCCAAAGCAGCAATGCACTACTGGGAGATAGCTGTAAATAACTGGTGTGCCAATGACCAGAGATGAATATGTGCAGTCACCAATCACCAGCTAGCTTCCAATCATGTAGGATATGTACTTATTCTTTGTCAACAGAGGATACTAAGTGAACAAATATAAGTGAATTTAAAAGTGTCTTAAAATGACGTTTTGTCTGAATTATGCAAATGTATTTTTGGCATATGTATCATTAATTAAGGAGGTATTATTTGATTATGGGATTAACTGTTTGATTTAATTTATTTAAAGTGCACTAATAACTTATAGAAGTCTTATTTAATTATAGAAGTTTAGTTAATTTAGGGTTAATTAATTACGGGTTAAACAAAAGATTGTTCTTTGGGGTAGAGGCTTAAAATTATACTTGGGTGTGGTGGTGTTATGAGTGGTGATGTTGCATTGGGTTAATCACAGTTAAAGATTATTGGATAAATGGGTACAATGTTTATGAGTTATAGTTGTTAGAGTAGGGAGTGGCTAATTAATTCATAGGGGCCGAATTATCAAGCTCTGAATAGAGCTTGATGCCCCTTGTGAAGGCTCGCTGGAATCAGAAGTTATGAAGCAGCAGTCTAAAGACCGCTGCTCCATAACTTGTCCGCCTGCTCTGAGGCGGTGGACAGAAATCAATCTGATCAAACAAGATCAGGTTTATTGACACCCCCTGCTAGCAGCTGATTGGCTGCAAATCTGCAGGGGGCGGTATTGCACAAGCAGTTCTGGTAAACTGCTGGTGCAATGATAAATGCCGACAGCGTATGCTGTCGGCATTTATCGATGTATAGCGGACATGATACACTACATTGTATCATGTCTGCTCGCACTTTGATAAATATGACCCATAGATTTCAAAGTGGACAACCAAACCCTGCAACTTCCCTTAGAAGTAGCAAATCCCTTTAACAATTATTTTGCCGGATGCTCCACCACCCTTATTGACAAACTAATAAATGACACATCCTTAAACTACAAATGTGGATCAGTCCCCACTAAATCTGCAAAGACCCAATATAGAGAAGTTCAATTTTAGACCTGTACCCATCAGTGTCATTAAGAAACACCTTAATAATCTAAAAATGAAAAACCAGTCTAGACCTTATCAAATCCCAGCAAAGCTGTTGAAGCTCAGTGCGTCTTCAATTGCTAAACCTGTCACAATCCTAATTAACGAATCCTTGGTGTCTGGATACATACAAAAACTTTGGAAGACTGCAAGAGTAGTGCCTATCCATAAAAGTGGTGAGATAACCTTGGTTTCTAATTATCGCCCAATATCATTGCTCCCAGTATTGTCAAAAATCTTAGAAAAGTGTGTCCATACGCAACTATGTGAATATTACCCCCTATCTGACCCCCGATCAATCAGATTTTTGCCCGAACCACTCCACTACAACTGCCCTCCTAAAAGTTTGCAATGACATCCAAACTGGCATGGAACAAGGAGACCTAACTGGAGCTATTTTCCTTGATTTTGCAAAGGCCTTTAAAGGGACACTCAAGACAAAATTAAAATTCATGATTCAGATAGAGCATGCAATTTTAAACAACTTTCCAATTTACTTCCATTAAAAAAATGTGCAGTCTTTTTATATTTACACTTTTTGAGATTCGGATTTGCAAGCAAATCCGAACTGTCACAGCTTGAGGCAGTGCTCCAAGACCAGTTCACAGAGGTAGAAAAGTGGATCTCAAAAAACAAACTCTTCCTAAACACTGACAAAACTGTCACAATGATCTTTGGAACGGTACCTAAATTACAAAAACTACAAAATTCCCATCTATGCATCAAAACAAAATCAAATTGCTCACTGACTGCAGTCCACTCTTTCAAATACTTGGGTATGTTGTTAGACCCCAATCTATCTTTTGGCCTCCACATAGAAACACTTGCATCTAAACTCTATCAATAACTAGGTGCCCTGTACAGAAACAAATCCTGCCTAAGCCCTACAGTAAAGGAAAAGATTGTACAGCAAATGTTGATGAAAATCATTGATTATGGGGATGTAGTATATGCACTTGCACCACAAACTCACCTTAATAAACTTAATACATTGTATAACTTGTTCTGCCACTTTGTGCTGCAATGTAACAACAGGACCCACCATTCTGACATGCTAAATGAACTAAACTGGTTGTCGCTGGAACCAGACGCACCCTCCATCTTTCAGCCTTGTGTTTAAGAGCTTTTCTGGGAAGCTCCCACCCTACCTGAGCAGAATGCTCTCCCCGACTGTTCCCACCTCCTATAACCTCCGATCCAGTACCAGCACATTATTTAGTTTGCCACAATACAAAAAGAAAGCAGCTCGGTCCTCCTTTTCCTACAGAGCACCACAATTATGGAACGACCTCCCGCACACTTTCAAACCTTCCCCAAGCCTAAAATTCTTTACATATCTCAAAACAGAATGCACCTGTCATGGTACTTATATATTTCCTACCTGTTCTATGTTAAATTTTGCATATATTATGTATTAATATTGTTTCTGTATTTTATTGTATCCTATTGTAACAATGCAATGTTTTGTGGACCCAGGACAGGTAAACGAGAGAAATCTCAATGTATCCTTCCTGATAAAATATTTTATAAATAAATAAATAATGATAGGATTTTTTTTCATTGGGTTCAATGGTTAGGAGATAAATAGGCTAGTGGGTCTAGAGCTGTACTTTCAAATTTGTTTCCAATTAATGTGTTCCAAATGACTTGTTACTTCTACTGCAGAGTATTGGATGTAAGGTAATTATGGCTGGAGTCTCAATGAACGCAACCATCATTTTCAGATACAAAAATATATCTTTGTCTCCTATCTTCCCCCCCCCCCACCCCCTACTGGGAGATCCATCTGTGCTATTTTCTCCTGTGTATATAGCTTTTCTAAACAGAATATATTGGATATTCATATTGTTAGTGTATATGCTGGTTTCTACAGGAACAAGCAATAATGACATAATTGTAAAGGAGCAGTTTGCAAACAATTAAATACCCACCAGCAGGTAAATTGGACAATTGTGAACGCGTTACAGGAAAAACAATTTTAGAGTGCAGTGTCCCTTTAAGTCTAGACACATTTAAAGGGATATCAAACAGTATGAAATTGTAAGATACAATGTTTAATTATTTTTGTTAAAATACACTTTCATAATTTACTTTTGTCCTATAATTTAACTATGAAAATTGTTAGTTTTCTAAATTATATATAAAATAATGGGCGCCACCATGTTTGGACTTAAGTTTTTCCCTTATTTATCTTTCCTACTGATGACAATTAGTGACAGATAAAAAAAAAAAACAGGTAATAAAAGAGTCTGTCTAAACAAGTCTGTGTGGAACATATGATTATTTAAAAAGGTTTCCACACACAAACAACAGAGATAAATTGAAAACTAGTTCAAACAAGGCTGCACCCATTACTTTATAGAAACTAAAGTATTTGATACAAACTAAACCTTTACACTTATATTTGAAATATTTAAACAACTAATATAATTGTAAAAATATAGATCTACATATTATTCTAAGGATACTCTTTTTTTTAATACATTATCATGTCTAGAATGCATTTACTATATTACATCCCTTTAATGTAATAGGAGTCGGTCACCATTAGGTATAATTAAGTTCAGGGGTCTTGGGTTAAGAGGTTAATCACTGGTGTTAGTAGACAGGTGTGGTTACATTTGATGCAGTAGACATTTTGGGTTATGTTTTTTTGAGCTAGTGGCTTCCGTGGTATAAGGGGTAAAGTGCTGTGCTAGGAATCAGTTATGTTTAGAGTTAATCTGGTGTGAGGTTAGAGTTTATTGTGTTGGGATCTTACAGAAGGGGTGCAATTTTCAACTAAAGTAGCAAGTGACTGATCTTCAGGCTTTGAAAATATAAAGGTCTAACCGTTTGCTTTTCAAGAGTCTACAGTTATGTGCAATTCAGCCAGTGAAGGTTTCTTGAAGCTTTAATAGTAATACTGGCATCTGCAAATAACTGTATTTTTTAACACATTTAATGGCTTGAGGAGTGCAGTTGATGCTGAAATGTCCATTGCTACTTCTTGTTCAGTGTATTGGTCATAATTTATTAATGTCTTAGAATATTTTATATCAAATAGCAGTTTAAACAAGGTTAAAAAATCTTACAGTTTTTTTCTAGCTTTGAAGATTAGACAATTTTATACCTTTACAGTACACAGATTACAAATTGTTTAGAGAAGATGAAACTTTTTCTAAAAGTGCAGCCCCAACCATCATTGTAATATATACATTTATTGGGAGCACAGCAATAAAACAGCAACGTCTCAGCCCATAGGCAAACAAGGAATGACTTTTCTCACTACAACAAGTTATTGGTAATTCAATAGTGGTTGATTGTGATTCCTAGGAAAAGAAGACAATAGCCTGCAGTGATCAAAGCTTTTTATGTTCAATTTGTTGGACACCAAAAATGTTCATGGAGGCAGCACAGGTAATATAAAATAGCTAAAATTAGAAACAAATAAAATGTCTCATATCAGATTGCTGAGATAAAGGGGCAAATGTAAAATTATACAGTGAGTTAGAGCATTGTATTATTGCGCTGTAACAGTGGAGTAGAACACAATTGATTATTTTATAATTATCTGCATGTTATTAGCTACAGATATTTTCATTGCTTATCAACAGGACTTATTTTTACATTATTAGTTTTGAGAAAAATGGTCATAAACATGTGCCAGCCCTGTTTGCTCTGATCAAAATGTAAATTCTCCATAATTGACACATTTCCAGGACCTTTTTCACTTATTAAATTCCACAGCTTAAACAATTTGATAAACCATTAAACAATAATTTTTCAAATTATTACCAAGCATCCCAACAAGTTTTAGATATAACGTTGATTTTACAATTAGGCAAAACACAATGACATTGCCCCTACCACATTGGATGACAATTGAAAGCAATATTGTCAAACAGATGCAAATACTACCTGCTCAATCAATTAAAGTTTCAAAAATATAATAGTAAACACTATAAAAAATAGAAAACCCATTATACCTATATTTCCCCTATTCAAGCCCCTTAAAGGGACATAACCCCAAAAATGTATTTCATGATTCAGATAGAGCCTACATTTTTAAACAACATTACAGTTTGCTTCTATTATTAAATGTTCTTCATTTTCTTGTTTTCCTGTGTTAAAAAAAAAGCAGGTAGGTAAGTTCAGGAGTGGCAGCAGTAAATTGGAAACTTTTTTAAAATTGTATTCTCTGTCGGGATCATGAAATACATTTTTTTGGTTTCATGTCCCTTTAAAAATACAACAAGATAATTGCACACATGTCACCTATTAGCATAACTACATACTATTAAAAGGAGTACATTACATACAGACCTTTTAATCTGTGATACTATCAGTAAATCACTTACTATTTTCCTTAATGAGTTAAATATAATTTGTGTATTAATTTTAGTCCTTTTCTTTTCATCTCCTTTTCCAATCTCTGATCGCTGTGAGGTTTAATTTCTTTTTGCAGAACTCCTCTGGCCAAAACAATCATGTCCTGAAGAATTTGTATTAGATGGGAAGTCAGTGATTTACACTGGAGAAAAATATTCATCTTAACAAACTTGTCACCTGTATCTATCTTTAGAAAGATACATGTCACACAAGTAGCATGCTTAGCAGAGGGCATATTACCATGATATGACATGAATGTCAGTCAAACTAACTCTATTGTCAACAAAAAGATCATACAGAAATATGATCTATAATAGAGAAACATGATCCATTGTATGTGAGTGTTTATATTGATGTCACATGACATGAGGGTAGGAACAGCGACTTCATATTTATGGTTGTGCAGATTTCCTTACATGTCATATCATTGGCATAGAATGTTAATAATATTAACATCAGTTCATTAATACCTTGTGATTCTCCTTAATACATGAACACGATTGGTTTATTCTAATTTGCTAAGTGGGCTTTTCCCATGGTTTAATGTGGTGGCAAAATTAGATTTCAATTAAGCCATTTTAGTCGATCAGAAAAAGCAAGTTTTCATTTTTTTCATTAACTGTGTTAACTCTTCAGATATTTATCTTTGAAACCCCTAATAAATTGTATTCCAAGCATTTCTAAATAATATATATATAATCTAGCCCAAAACGTTTATTCATGGTTGCAATCAAGTGTTTGGGCGTTATAATTGAGTAATTGAGATTACATGAGTATAAAGACCTGCAGTGAATCCCACAAGGGCTTAATACTTTTGTTTTGTTGCCACAATAGAGTAGCTATGTCGGCAGTTTGACTTGTGCCCCAGTGTCACATGCAAATTAACATTAATACAGTATCTTGCATACCAGAGAGTCTTGCAACACCCTAGATCTTTCTTTCTCCCTAACCCTAAATCCTGTGAATGAGTCATTGGCAACATTTTTATAGCACACTTTCATGGGTTTTGAGATGGTGATAAGGATGATATATTTGCTTATAGCATTGTGGTCTTAATATTGTATTAAAAATACAGAGGTTTTGACAATATAGATGAATATTCACACAAGACAGTCAGCAACTACAATTAATCAATGTTTGATGTTGTTCTCCTTTCCCATTGGCTGATAAATTTCTGCTTTTGTTTTGACTGCAAACCACTTGTAAAAATGCATTACAAATTAGTATTTGTATACTGATCCAATCCAAATGTAGGAAATCTAGATGTTCCAAAATTACGTCTGGTAGCTTAATATGTTTAAACATAGGCATATCACAAGACCTATAACAGAGTTGCCAAAAATAAAACAACTTAATAAACCCTCATTTCTGAGTTATACTTTCTGCTTATCTGGGTTATACTTACATGCCCTCTCTATCCATTAGAGCCAAATACTCATTACTAGAAATGATAAATTGAACCCAGTCAGTTAATACATTACATATAGATCTGTGCATTTTTTTCACTTTATGATATATATGGCATATTTCTGAAGGCTATGGAGTGATATGAATTATTTTTTTCCCAGGGGCTCTATTAGTAAAACAAAATAGAAATCTACAAAACAAAGGGGGGCGCATACATAAAGGAGCATTGGCATTTTTTTCTACATCTAACTGAAGTTATGGTTGTTAATTTGTTTATTTTCAAACAAATGTGGCCCTCCTGAATAAAAATAATTTTCCCTTTCATAGCTGTGGAGGCCTGCCCTTCCAACCAATAAAGGCAAAGGACTTGTCCTTATCAGCCAGTGAGAAACGAAAAACCAAAACATTTGTTTATTGTTCATTTCAATACTAATTTAATACCTTTTAATTTATTGTATTTTGTAAAATATATGTTAACATTTAAGTACATGCTCATTCATATCTATAATAGTATTTTTTCATTATATTATCCCTTTTCAGTTTTGCAACATGTATGTTTTATGTGAAGACATGATTAACATTAAAATAAAACAAAATCTAGATCTCACTGGGACCAACTAACACAGTCCCTTTATTAAATTAAGTGTTATGTTCTTTTAATAAATCTATTTAATCACTGTTCTAAATAAAGCTATCTTGTCTTGAGGAAGGGTATGGTTTTGTCCCTTAAAGAACAGACTCTATATAAAGATGGAAACATTACCACTGATAATAGAAGTAAGGGTGACAGCTGTATAGTATAGTCTGTGATTTTTATTATTTAATTTATTTCTCAATAGCTGCAAATCAAAGTAGTTATTCATGGAGGATGTCAGTAGTGCATAAAGAAAATGTTAAGGGCATACTGAATGATTGCTTTAATTATGTGTAGAGCTTATATATATTGTGGTAAGTCATGGGCACTACACCTTTCCCTTTCTGAAATTGCCTGTTGAATGTTGTACTCATATCTTATACTGCAAAATATGTTGATCTGATCCAAATGCAAATTTAATGTGACATCACAAATCCTGAGAGTGTTTTTGTTTTGGATGTGTATGGATTTACCTAGCACCCAGGTTGCTGTTACAAATATATATATATACCTATACTATAATTGAGTTTGTAATGTCCGTCGCCATCGGCAGTTGCACAAGCATCCTCAAAGGAATGTTGGCAGTGCGAGGCAGCCAACAGAATGTTGGCTGCGCATGCAGCCAAAATAATTCACCTGGATGCAGCGAAGCTGCATCCAGGTGGATTCCGAAAATGGCAGGGTGGTGAAAGAATCCACCGAAGTTTGGCTTTTTCCTATCTTAAATACTGAGTGGACTAGTAACTTTTGACCCCTGACTAACTAGAAAAAGTGATATATTAGATTACAACTTTAGACACCATATGAAACCCTTAGATGGGAGCTGTAACATCCTAGGGGTTAGTGGATCTTTATGAGCTTGTGAGCCCAAACTGGTGCTAATCTCTTTTAAAAAAAAACTTGCATGTTTATTGTGCCTATTTTTAAATTTAAAGAGACATTTATCACCTTACAGAGGTCTAGATTACAAGTGTTGTGGGGATTTTTTTTTTTTTTTGCATAAGCGAAATCTCCGCTTGAATTTTCATTTTTGTGCTTGCAGGGTTTTGTTCATATTATAAGTTCTAAAAAAATTTCCACGTGCGTGTACATGCATTCCCCATAGAGATCAATGAAGAAAAAAAAAAGTGGAAGAAAAACCTAACACTCGAGATCTCACAAACTCCATCACCTTTTCACATTCCCCATAGAAGTCAATGGAAAAAAATTGTTGAAAATACAAACACCCATCGCGCATACAACATAGCATATTCACATTAGTAAATGTGAAATATTTACACTAAATAGAGTTAAAATCTTTATTAAATATGATTTTTGCATAAATATGTTTTATCATGTTGTTATGTGACAAAGGGCTATAATGCATGTGTACATATATATTAATGTTTTTATATGTGTATATATGACTGTAAATACATATATACACATATAAGAACATTAATATATATGTACACACAGATGTATATATATATATATATATATATATATATATATACACAAATACATCTTTAGCAATGTATATGTATGTGTCTCAATGTTAAAGCCATTTGCCTGCCTTTTTTTTTTCCTAACACCTGAGATCTCTAATCTTTGAGCTCCTATAACTTTTTTCTGCAGTATTTTTTTAAATAATGTTGATTAGACATTATTATAAGTGTAAGTGTACTTTGTAATGTATTTTTGAAGTGTTTTGTGCAAGTTTCAGAAAACATTTAACCACAGCTCTGAGATCGTGGAAAGGATTGAAGCATAAAGGGCAATTGCGCTAGCGCAATCAAGATTTCATTTCACTTGTAATTTCAGGTAAATGAAAATGGCTTGCAAAAACATGATTATACTAGCTCAAAATTGTTTACGCTTCACTTAATCTAGCCCAGAATGATTAAAATGGGTAGAACTGATGATAAATGCTGAGAATTTTATTATTGTCAGGCTAATTTATTTCAGTGTATACGGGAGTGTCCTAAGGTTAAAAAGTTTTGGCACAAAATTAATTTGTGGTTGATTAAATTGCATAAGGAAGAGATAAAGCATAATGAGGAAGAAAGTATATTTCTAGTGGGTGGAAAGAAATATAAGGAAATATTAGACATGTGCGTTTCATTTAGTTTCAAATTGAAATTTTGGACGAATTCGCCAAATTCAGTGATTCGAATCAATTTCGAATTTCTGAATTACCATAGCAACAAAACTAAACTAATCCGTATGCATTTGTAACAAATAAATCCAAATTAGTTCGGATTTATTTGTTACATTTGAATGGCCATGGACTAATCACAATTCAGTATACAAATTACATTTATAATCACAATTCAGTATAAAAATTAAATTTAGTGAGATTTAGTGAGATAGAACAGTGAAATAATTCTGTTTGTGTAACTTGGAACCATCTGAATAAACATAACACATACCAAAATTCCGAATTTACAAATCGAATCCGAAACTAATACAGCCGAATACATCCAAATCTATTCGATTCTGAATGAAGCCGAAACAACTACATTCTAATGTATCCGAATTTGAATCGATCCGAAACAAAATTAGAAAAAATCCGAAACAAATTTTTCTGCAGCGCACATGTCTAGGAAATATCTACCTTTATTATCATACTCTAGAAATGTTATATACAGGCTCTGGAAAAGTAAACTTTTTCAGTGGTTCAGAATCAAATTTACAAGATAATGATTATAAAACAAAATTATCCAGAAATATTCAGGGAAAAACAATGGAAATTTCTAAATAAATTTGAGTATCTTATTAAAGAACTGGTATATATATATCTAAAGGAGCTTTTGAATTTGTTTACAAATTAATCTTGTCTTAGTAAATGGCAACATGTTTGGTATCCTGTAAACTTTCTTTTATTTTTTTATTTGTTTGTTTTTCGTTCTTCTCTTTTGTAAGTTACATAAAGATAATGGATGGGAGAGTGTATTGTATGGGTATTTGACTGTATGCATACAGGCAGTGCTGAACAAGTAAGATTTAGATTGAAATTATGATAAATTATGAATATTCAACGATTAATTCTAGTTTAATCTCTATGGTTAAAGTTTGTTATATAATGTCATAATGTACTGCAATGTCATGTTATTCTATTCTGTCATTTTAGTAAAGAACAAAAATTATGATGAATAAATAGAATATTATTATTTTGATATTTGTCATTTTATTAGTCCTCTCTTTAAGGTCTATGATTTACTTTGAGTTGCATATTCTTATATATGAAAAGGAAAATCTAATGCATCAGTATCAAAATTATTCTTGCTTGATGTCTATTTCAGGAAGATGGACTGTAATTGTAATGTTTGTATTATATTTTGTTCTTTTTCAGAAAAATAATAAAAGACATAAAAATAAATATAGAGGCATTAAATAAATATTAAATGCTATTAATGCATTATTAATCTATAACATATATCAATATGAATTCATAAGAAATGTAAATTGTTAAGCACTACAGTCAAACCCAACAAAAACCAAACCTAGCACAGGGGTAGTGTGCAGCAAATGTGTTCATCTTATACCATAAGCTTGCACCCATGTCCTGGTGTATTCAAATACTTTGGCAAAAAATAACTGTTCTAGAATTTGCTTTGTAGGAATTAAGATAAGGCATGTTCCTTGCTCTAGGAAAAAAAATAAGTATTTTATACTCTCTTTTCTATTTAATATTCTTCACCTTCAAGAAATAATTTAGAGACTTTTGAATTGTTTTTATGCTAACACCTACAACAAACCAATTCCACTTTATTATGTACCCAGAAAATTACCACAACAGAATAATGCAAATCTACAAACAGTTATGCTTGAATTATATTTGCAACCATAAGCAACTAAGTACAATTATTTAACATGCAATGCTTAAGTCATTCGTTGTATACTGTAAATGAGTAAAGTTAGGAACTTCATTTTTTAAGGTCATAAATAATGTGTTTTATCAGTGCCTTTGCATTGCTTAGTATGGTGTGTTTCAGAGTTTTCCATTTTGCAGTACCATTCTGATTAAAGAGAAATTAGCTCTGACTAGGATTAACAAAAGCATTTTGTCTTTTCCTTTCTCTACGGCATGCTACATCTCTTCAATAGAATGTATAATTAATTAGGAGACTGAGCAAAACAGATGAATCCCCTGTGAATGGCAATGAAACTGTTGCCTTCTTTTGAAATTCTTAAAAGGAATTACATCTTTAAGAATGTCACTTCTTTAAGTAAGAAATGGGTAAATGTCTAAAAGGTAACAAAAATTTAGATTTTTTTCTTTTAATGCAAGAAAGTAGACATTGAAAATTTGAGTTCAGTTTAGACATATCTCCAGGCTCTATGCATTAAATAACTCTTAATGTGCAGATTAACAATGAAAAGGTCATGTTGTTTCTTGATACAGTAGACACTTATATGTTTATAATTGAGCCAAATAAAAGTTGAGCTGTATTACTATTTAGATATGTTAATTTACTGTTTAGATACAAATAGAGAAAGAGAGAAAAAGACAGACAAACATATAAACAGATAGATGATAGATGATTGATAGATAGATAGATACACAAATATACATATAGATATTAATCAAAGTATTAACATAAAAACTTTAAATTGCTTTTAAGCTTATTATTATTTTAAAAAATACACTATACTACACGAATGTCCAAGGCCTTTAGAGTCATGTCCTACATTCACAAACCAATTCCTTGTATGAATATGCCAAGATTACTCATCAAGTTTGTCTGGAACCCCAAAATGGATGTTGGAGCCGTTTGAAGACAGTACTGTAAAATTATGTGGTTAATCATATTATAAATATTACAAGATATGACGACATGCAATCTTGCTGAACTAGCTAGTCTACAAGCAGATGAGAAACCCAAGTACTTTCTGTATTATTCTGTCTGTTTACACCTCTTCCCCTCTCTGTTTTCAGCCTTCCCCCGACCCATCCTTATACTTTCATATATACTTATCTGTGCCTATTTTCAACAATATGCATCTTTACCCTATTTTATAACCCCACAGTACTTTTTCTTATAATTATACTGCTTCATATTCATTTCTAGGCATCAATATTTTACTCAGTGTTAGCTTTAGGGGTCCAGGGAGGTACTGTGCACTCCATTCATGACTGTAGCCTGTAGCACCCCAAACTGCACAAAGTACATACCTTTTCTATATGTAACTTTTGTAGGAACAAAGGTGATTTAAAATTAAGTCCAGAATAAGTAGTAAACAATGAATTACCATCTACAGATCTGATATATAGCTGTATTCAGTTTTGCACCCCAAGTAGTATGAGGTTAAACCACTTCTGAGTCTATATCCTTTTCTTGGTTTCTAATCACCATTTCCATGATGTTTATTAGTCCATACTCTTGCTACAGAATATCACACATCCTTCCTCATTCATCACATTGACCATGTTTCTGGCTTCTCTTTCCATTCTCTCTCACTTTCTTCAAAAGGGACATGAAAATCAAATTCCTCACATTTGTTTACCTTTGGTGGTTTGGCTTTCTATCCATATGAGCTAAACCATAAATTTAATGTATCAAAGGGTCAAATAGTAAAATGTAGCAATCTCTACAGTAGCAAAATGCTAAAATGTAGAAAGGTTCTGCTAGTGTTAATTTCTAAATACAAGGTAAGCATAATGAGAATAATTTTTGGCCTCTATGACCATCAGTACCTCTTGGCATATGACTTTTTAGGGCCCCTATCAACACCCAACAGCTAGATTATAACCAAATCACAAAATATTAAATCTTGTTGCTATCAATAGTAGATTATCTGCAACCAAAAAATATCATAATCTGCACAGTAGTAGCCAGGGATTATTAGCAACACTTTTGAATGAGAATCCCTAACAGCATTATTACTTTGCTTAAGCTGAGCACTATTAAACCTTGCCTGTCCATTAATATTCTGTTATAATTTGCGGCTTCAGATGATAAGGCACAAAAAAATAGTTACAAAATAAAGTTTCCATGTATTGGGCAGTTTTTAAAAATGATAAATATTTTACCACTTAAACACCTCTATCTATATGATGTGATAGTTACCAGTATGTACCTTGTTTGGTTGATCCTCTGATCCCACTGAACCTACCAGTGTAATGAAACCTAACTGTGACCTAATCATCGCACTTAGCCCTATCTGTACCACCTATCCCTTATTAACCATATACACCCAGGGAACACACTATATTTAACCCCATAAAAAATGTGTGGCTAGAATTCTAATTTAGGGAAGCCAGTGAATTAGGGATAAGTAACAATGGGGAGTTTGAGCAATTGTGTTAATTGAAGTAGGGGGAATATGCTTAAAGGGACACTGAACACAATTTTTTTTCTTTTGTGATTCAGATAGAGCATGCGATTTTAAGCAACTTTCTAATTTACTCCTGTTATCAAATTTTCTTCATTGTCTTGGTATTTTTATTTTAAAAGAAAAAATGTAAGTTTATATGCCGGCCTCTTTTTGGTGAACAACCTGGGTTGTTCTTGCTGATTGGTGGATAAATTCACCCACCCATAAACAAGTGCTGTCCAGTGATCATAACCAAAAATTGGCTGGTTCCTTAACTTAGATTCCTTCTTTTTCAAATAAAGATAGCAAGAGAACAAAAAAATTATAATAGGAGTTTATTAGAAAGTTGCTAAAAATTACATGTTACTTCTGAATCACGAAAGAAAACATTTGGGCTCAGTGTCCCTTTTAACATTTATAGAGCTAAGATTGTCTGCGGGTTAAGGTGATCCTGGAATATAAATAAATACTGCTGGTACCAACACGTTATAGGCACCATTGCTCACAGAGGTAACAGAATGTGTGGTCATTAGGGCCATTCTTAAAGGACAGTAAAGTCAAAATTAAAGCATCAAGTTTGAAACAAATTTCCAATCTACTTCTGTTATCAAATTTGTCTCCTTTTCTTGAGATCCCTTGTTGAAGAGTAAATCTAGGTGGGCCCAGAAGCAGTAATGCACTACTGGGATCTAGCTGGTGATTGTTGGCTGCACATATATGCCTCTTGTCATTGGCTTATCTCATTTGTCTAGCTAACTCCCAGTATTACTGCTCTTGAGCCCACCTAGATTTACTCTCTTTAAAAATATACCAAGTGAAGAAAGCAAACATTAGAAGTTAATCAGAAATTATTTTTTAAATTGTATGCTCCGTCTGAATCATTAAAGTTTAATCTTGATTTCAGTGTCTCTTTAAGGAACTGTGTCTGTTATTAACATGCAGATATCCATAAAAATTTAACCTTTTCTAGTTGCAACTCTATTTTAGTATTTTAGTTAGCTATAATTTTCTTGTAATATTAAAACCTTGAAATATAGATTTCATTTTATAATTTGCTGTAACTAATTATTGGCTAGATTACAAGTGGAGCGCTAATTTATTAGGTGCCCACAAACAGTCAAATTGACCCGTTTGCATGGATCGCAATAAATAACCAGCCATTACAAGTGAAGTCAGACTTCAGGCTAATTTTCTTAATGTCCTCCAATTGCCCTCAAAATTTAGTTCATTGTGCCCTTTAAAATAAATAAAACAATGTAGCATCTTTTTTTAATTGTTAAAAGTAAGTGGATGTGGGGTTTTAGAAAAAAAAAACTGTGCCTTTACATTGCAGTCTATGGGAACTGTGTGTTCCCTGTAAATATATGTATATGCTTATATACTTATGTATGTATATGTTAATATGTGTATATAGAAACATATACATATATATTTATAGATCGCTGCCCATCTCTGCACGACTTACGCACTTTGATGTACTAGTTCTCATGCTGTCTCTGTTGACATGATAACGAGGCTCCCATTGGAGCCTATGGAAGCACGCTCTCTTGAGTGCAATGGGAACGCAACCTCACGTTCACATTTCACCTAACTCATAATACCAGCGCACATTTGCGTGCACTGGTATTACAATGTGGAGTGCAAATATTGCTTTAGCGAAAGCGATATTTTGTGCTCCACTTGTAATCTGTCCCTATGATTGGAAACCCAACACATTTAAAGGTCCTAAAAGCTGACTTTGTCGAAAGAAAATCTTTTTCTATGCTTTACTGGCTTTGTCTGCAAAGCTTTTAATAATCCAAACCTCTAATTAGTATCTAGTGTTGTGATGTTAAGCGTGATGTACTTGCCATTAAAATAGGAAAAAAGGAGGACAAGGGGAAAATAGTGCTATAATCATTTTTAAAGTAATTTGAATGGACTCCAAGCACTAAAGAATATGCTTGTTTTTCGACACAATTTTCAGTAAATTAATTGAGTCTTTAGCTTTACAATGTTTGAGCAGTAATGTTAAAGTACAAATAGAAATCTGTGCACTGCCAATATGAAATTCCCTTTTCATTAGCCTCCCACACCTACATCTTTACATTTGGAAATGGAACTTTTATTTATCCTCTTATTTCCTACATTAGAAATCTTACTTCTAGAAATCTATATTTTAACCCAGGTACCTTTTTCTAGGGTTACAAAGTATCTTTCACTAATTCCCCAGAAACCAGAAGGTACTGTGTACCATGTTTGCTACCATTGAATGTGTTCCCAATAATACATACTACCTGCTGGAGTGTATTAAATTATTTACAAATGTTACATTTAATTTGCTATTTGAATGTGCCTGTTGTATCTATACTGAAAATGTCAGTACTTAAATACTGGTTATATAAAAACTTTATAAATAAGAAGGCTTAGAAGAAATCATGTACAGTAACAGATAAGGAGGAGTGTGTGTGCGTTAGGGATGGGCGAATGTTTCTAAAAATTCGAAATTTAAAATGAATTTTGATACATTCGTTCGTTCGAATCGAATTTCAAATGTTTATATAACATTCTCACATTCTATTTTTGAATTTTCATTTTCGAATTTTTCAATAAAATTCAAAAATATTTGTTCGAATAATAGAATGTTTAGCTATGTATTCATTCAATTTCGAAATGTAATATTCAAATTCAAATGTGACATTTGAATTCAAATGTGACATTCAAATTTGAAATAGTATTTCTAGTCTACAACTGTGTTTAATAAATGTAATATTCAAATTTGAATGTGTCTAATACAGTGTTTTAAATGTGATATTCGATTCGAATGTGATATTCGATTCGAATGTGACATTCGAATTCGAAATAGTATTTCTAGTCTAATACTGTGTTTTATAAATGTAATATTCGAATTTGAATGTGACATTCGATTCGAATGTGCTATTTGATTTGAATGTGACATTCGAAATAGTGTTTCTAGTCTACAATTGTGTTTTATAAATGTAATATTCGAATTCGAATGTGATATTCGAATGTAACATTCGAATTCTAATGTAACATTCGAATTCGAATGTGACATTCAAATTCGAATGTGACATTCGAAAACTGTAAATAACATTCGAAAATAGAATTTTTAAGAATATTCATTCTTATCAATATTCTATTATGTAAATCGAATTTCTACAATAACATTCGTTCTAACATTCGAATTCGGATATAAACACATTCGCCCATCCCTAGTGTGCGTATGTGTGGTGTGTGTGTTTGTGTATTAATTTACGTTATGGTAGAGATTAAAATCCTCCATTTTATAAAAGTAAGAGTAATAGAAGTATTGCACAGGCCGTTAGCACATCTACAAAACAAAAAATAAGAAGAAGGGGACCTCCTATTGTAGTAAACTGTGAACAATCTCCCTCCTATAAGATAAGGGTAATAATACTCACACAATTGTTTAGCACACAAGGTGCCTTGATAGCATGCTGATATCTTTTAGTGTCCCAGCTCACTGCACTCCGGTATCCATTACAATACAGGAATACTGAATATGGGGAAGCTCCTTCCATAACACCGAATCTTAGTCATTTTCTAAAACAGAAAGTAAGAAGGGGGTCTCCTAGTGCAACCAACTGTGGAATCTCCCCTCCCATTATTAAAGGGTATTAATACTCAGTAGTAGGATGCACGCAATGTGCTTTGATAGCTTGCTGAGATCTCACAGTCTACCAGCTCACTGCACTCCGGTAACCACCTCACAGATATGCTGATGCTGACATATACTGGCAATGACGACTCCAACAATAATCATCAAGCCAATCCGTTTTAATAAAAACATAAAAATATTACAAATACACAATATCTTAGATACAGCTCTGAAAAGTGCACAAATACTATGTGTTCATCCTACTGTCTATGACATCACACTTAAAGGGACAGTATACACTCATTTTCATATAACTGCATGTAATAGACACTACTATAAAGAATAAGATGCACAGATACTGATATAAAAATCCAGTATAACATGGTTTAAAAACGTACTTAGAAGCTTTCAGTTTAGCTTTGTTGAAAAGGTAGTTGGAAAGCCCACTGCAAGTGGGAAATAAGACACTCCCCCCCCCCCCCTTCTTTTGCATATGAATAGACCCTTTACACAAACAGGAGCAAGCTGGAGAAGGTAGCTAACGGTATTCAAATAAAACTTTGGGGCTTGGTTAAGAGTCTGAAAATCAGAGCAATGTTATTTAAAAATAAGCAAAATTATACATTTTTAAAAAAAACAAACTTTATGGGCTTTATAAATAGATCATCTACAACACATTTATGCAAAGAAAAAAATAAGTGTATAATGGCCCTTTAACACAGGTTTATTTGACAACAGTTCTAATAATCAAAACATGATTAAACTAAAAGGATCTATATAGCTTAATCTCATAACAATCTGAAAATATTTTAAAAAGGCAAGTATCCCCACTTGCTTTACCACAGAATTGCCATGTATACATTGCTACCAATGCAACAGAGGATTCTGGATAAGATATGCAAATTAGATGTGCAACATCTCAGGATTTTTGCTTCTGATACTGTGTTTAAACACAGCAATCCCCTATTGGGGTAAGTGCAGCAGACGTAAAACTACCCCTGGACAGCTGTTTCATGCTCATAAGCACTCATCACAGAAGATAGGTTTTGATTTATTGCTAAGTGAAGCAATGCAAGCAGGATTATTTGCCTAGATGTGCTTATTGTCTATGCAATAATTATATTGCTTTTACTTTTATGAAATGGAGGATTTTAACCTCATGCTTTTATCTCCACCATAACTTAAATGAATATCACTATTGCCCTTGCATGAGCTTCACTTTATTACTACAATAATAATATAATAATAGTATGATATAAATACAATAATTTATAGAGCAATTGAAAAAGTATATACATAGTGTAGTTTCACTCAACTGGTCTGTGTGTGATTAAGTAATCTACATATAATATAATATTTTGTGTTTATCATTAAAAGTGAAAGCAAGTCAGATATGTTTTAAATAAAAGCAATTATCCAGTGACTATTACATCCATTTTCATTTCTGTTTACA
This sequence comes from Bombina bombina, assembly GCF_027579735.1. Classification (NCBI taxonomy): domain Eukaryota; kingdom Metazoa; phylum Chordata; class Amphibia; order Anura; family Bombinatoridae; genus Bombina; species Bombina bombina. Next base: position 628,660,738 of record NC_069504.1, read on the forward strand.
TATATATATATATAATTGTGAAGAATGTAAGGCGCAAATAATATATAAAGACATTCTAAAATGACCTGGACAAAACTATTAATACCTTTAGAAGTTACAATAAAGAATTGTTTTGTAGTGATAATAATTAATTAGCATCACAGGTGTCTTAAATCTTATAATCACTTATTTAGCCAGATTAAATAGAGAAAAGAACTCAATCGGCTGTTGTGGGCTACTGTGTGGATCACAATGAACATGAAAAAGAGAAAGAAAACCAGAGAGTTGTCTGATGAAGCAAGAAAGAAAGATCATAGCCAAACATGTTCAACGTAAAGGCTGAAAAGACCATCTCTAAAGAGCTTGATGTTCCTGTGAGCGCTGTTGCCAATATCATATAGAAGTTTACGGCATGCTGGACTTTAGCCAACATCCCTGGACATATCTGCAAAATAAAAATTGACCCAAGAATTATGATAAAGATTATTCAAATAGTGTAGAAAGAACCAAAGACAACTTCATAACAGATTGAAGCTGACGTTGAAGTTCAAGGTCCAACGGTTTTAAGTTGCACCATCCATCACTGTCTGGTCTGAATGAAAATAAGCTCCATGGCAGAAGACTAAGGAAGACCACACTTCTAAGAGAGAAACACAAAAAAGCCTGACTTGAGTTTTCCAAGATGCATGTTAACAAGCCACAGTCCTTCAAGGAGAATGTACTTTGGGCAGACTAAAAATAAATGTAGAGCTTTTCAGCAAATCAAAACAACTCAATGTTTACAGAAGGAAAAAAAAAAGGCTTTCAAATAAAAGAACATCATCCCTACAGTGATGTTTTCAGTGATGTTTTGGTGTTGCTTTGTTACCTCTGGCACTGACTGTCTAGAATCTGTGCAGTTCACAATGAAATCAGAAGACTATCAAGGCATTCTGGAGATAAACGTACTGCCCAATGTCAGAAAGCTGTTTCTCAGTCACAGGTCATGGGTCCTCCAGCAGGATAATACCTGAAGCATAGCTCAAAAAGCACCCAAGAATGGATGAGAAGAAAACAAGAAGAAGAAGATCTGAATCTTATTAAACATCATGGAAAACAGCTGAAACTTGCAGTTGGGAAAAGGCACCCATCAAACCTGAAAGAACTGTAGCAGTTTACGCAAGTAGAGTGGGACAAAAATTCCAGTTGAAATTTGTAGAAACCTACAGAAAGTGCTTGATTTCAGATTTTGTCTCCAAAGGTTGTGCTATGAATAGATAGAACCACACACAAAACATAGAAACATATCACTACAAGCACATGCAATGTTCAATTAATGTGATCAAAGTAAATGTTCATTGTCTTGTGTACATGAAAACATTTTGTGTTGACATATTGGAGATAATGGGTTGTTAATGTAATTATTCAAGAAGTAATCGCCTAGTCATTTATCATGAACTTGTAAAACAAATTAAGTTGAAAACATCTGTAAACTGGCAAGTAAAGAATGCTTTAATCAGCTATGAACTCATTAAAACATAATGAATCTATATCATTTGGTGACCAAGGGGCATGTCTATTTGTTCTTTGTTGTCTTTTGGTTTGATGTGGGAATGTAGTAGAGTTAAACACAAAGTTATTTAAGCATTCTTAACAGTTTTTTTTAATTGTTATACATTGGGAAAGGTATTTCTCCATATGACATCACCATAGAAGATAGAACACTATTTAATAGGTCTTGGTTTAAAAATAGGAATATTGAAATTTTACAATTAATGGACATCAAACCCCAAAAATGACTTTCATGATTCAGATATAGTAGGGGTACATTTATCAAGCTGCTAATTCTGCCCAAGCCACTTTGCTCGCTGGAAACGGGATATAAGAAACAGCGGTCTTAAGACCTCTGTTCCTTAACTCATGGTGGCAGACTGCAATCTTCCCAATCAGATATGATCAGGATGATTGACACCCCCTGCTAGCGGTCGATTGGCCACGAATGAGCACGGGGCAGCATTGCACAAGCATTTCTTGTTAAATGCTTGTCTAATGTTAAAAGTCGACCTCGTATGCTACAGCGAATCATCCACCCGACATTTGATAAATCGGCCCCATAGTGTAAAATTAAAAACCTGCAGATCATATACAAAGTTTACGTTAGAAAGCCAACATTGTGTGTTATGCTTTCAAGTTTCTAACTTTGAATGTTTTGAAGGGATAATTCCGCTCTTAAAAAAACGTACATTATTTGTAATTTTTTATTACACATTATGTGTAATTAAAGAAAAAATAATTAAATTGTCATTTATTAAAATTTGAACACATTAACAGTACCAATTAAGTGAATATTTCACTGTAAAAATTATGTTCTAACACATTATTGTTAAACACATTCCTTTTTATTAATATGCAATATCACAGGATCACCCTACCATTAGCATGCAACTTGATATTTCAAGTCCATGGTAAAGTGCAAAAGATAGTGTATGAGTGAAAAAATAATTTAGCGAGCCACTTGTAATCTGGACCATAGTGAAAGACGCATACCTATCAAGCTCTTGGTGCTGTTCAGTTGAGGAGGATACTGCCAGAGGACTAGCAAAGGTCCTTTATTTGTTCATTAGGGTTATAAAAAAAATTAGACAATGTTTCAAGACACCTCCTGGCCCTTAGTGATGCCTCCAGGTAGCCAGGTAGTGGCTTGAAACATTGTCTAATTCTTTTAGATATGCTCTTTGGCTGGACTTTTTTGTTTTTTGTTGTTATATATGAGTGGCATCCACTCTGCCTTAAAGGGAAAGTTTACTCAAACAAATTTAATTTGTTCCCAATTATTCACTTTACTTGCTGGAGTGTATTAAATTGATTACAAGTATTTCCTTTACCCACATATTGGCATTTGAAATTGTTGATTTAGCCTGTGGTATCCCCACCTATTCTGAAAGTTTTTGTCCTTAGGTCAAAGATATAGATAAGCTGCATAAACACATTGAGCAGACTAAATTACACTCCCATTGAGGTATAGAAGATATAAGGTAATACAATTTTAATTTTCCATTGTTCTCTCCAAGTATTGGTCTTTGGTTTATAGACAGGTATAAGATAAAGAAGCAGGTATATGTACACAATGTGATAAAGTAATGAGATCTGATTATACCTACAAGCTCAACCCATATTATTAGGTTGTGGCTTCAAAACACAAAATTAGCTTTTTTATATATACAAATAAAACTTTAAAAGCCATTTCTCATGAATTGTATACTCTGCAGTTGATAAAAAAGTAATTGGAAACATATTAAGGGGAAAACAATTTTACAGTATACTGTCCCTTTAAGGAAAGCATAAACAATTGTGCTGTTTCAACTGTTTTCTTTTCAAGCATACCATTCATAAGCAGGCTTCTCAGATGGGGCAGAAAAGCAAATTCTAGGAGCTTAGCTTTTACTATATATTTAACATATTTCCAGGGGTAAAAGATAGGGAGATGATTTAGAAATAAAATGTTTTAATAATTTAGAGCATCTATTTTTACATTACAATATATGTTTGAACATTAAAGAGACAAATATAAATTGATCTTCTCTACTTATCTTAAACCGTTGTCCACCTGTTTAGTATTAACATATTTCTTTACCTTCAAGCACATACAAAATACAGGTTCAGTTGGGGATATATGTTATTAGCATATCAGAAGATATTTTGGCTGACCTTTTAATATGAGTTATAAAAACTTGCTTTTCTTAAATCATTAAAATGACTCCCTTGTGTGAATATAGCACTTCACAAATTAGCATTTAAACAGAAAAAGTTTGTGACTTAATGTGTCTTTTTATTCTAGTGTATTTCTTAGCAACAAGTATGATGAAAGATTTTTAAGGTTATAAATCAACAGCTTCTTGCTTTGTATGTATATTGAAGAACAAATACACAGTGGGTTTACATAGCCATGAAAGCACTTTCTTTAAACTCCTATTTTATCTGAGATGGGGGAAGAGGACACATGGGATTGGAACATTTCATTTTTAGATTAACTTGTAAGCAGACCTTGTGGTGTGAAGTGTCACTCATTTTCCGAATTAATGGCCTGATAGACTTTAATAGAATCACTCTCATTAACACACACATTATCCTATTATAATGTGTGACAATGAGCAACAATATAATTATTCATAAGCTAATTCCTGACCTCTTCTAACTCATGTGGGGGCAGAGAGGAAACACCTGAAAACATGATTATACTCCTCAGCTGTTTATGCTATAGGAGGGAATCTGTGCTATGAGCAACTAGGTTAACTAGTGTTATATTTAAGCATCATGTAAATGAGGACAATTTTCCTTTTTTTCCAAATTTACATGAGTAGTCCATTACAATGTTCCTCTAAGAATAGATTTTCAACCCCTAGTTACTGATTCCCTATAAATACTATCATAAAATTGGTAAAAAAAAATTCTCCTGCTTAATATGAAACAAAGAAGTTAAATAATTTGAATGTCATTTCAAATGGACAATAAAGGGAAACTAACCCCATTTTTTTTTTCTTTCATGATTCAGATACAGCATGCAATTGGAAGCAACTTTCTAATTTACTCCTATTATCAACATTTCTTCATTCTATTGCTATCTTTATTTGAAAAAGCAGGAAACTAAACTTAGGAGCCAGTCCATTTTTCAATCAGTACCTGGGTAGCACTTGCTGATTGGCTAAATGAAAGAATCATGAAAGAAAAAAATTGGGTTTAGTATCCCTTTAAACATAAAAAATACACAAGAATGAACCTAATGTCCTGAAATACGATAAATGTCCTCAGTATAAAACTGACATAGTAAAGGTATGCTGGACATGATTGGTTCTCACACATGTAGGCTTTGTTGTTCTAAACCAATTACCTTGTTTTGTACCCTTTTTAAATCTGATTGTATAATAGCACAGTAGACTACGGCTCTTTAGCCAAAACGCGTAAACCGTCCTGTGCTGCGCTGTGTGAACCCTATGGTTGTGTTATCCTGTTTTAAATATTTGCAATTAGTATCCATTTAAACTTACAATATAAATCCCCATAAAAGATGCATAGTGAAACAATTTTGTAGTTCCCCTTCATTATTTGTTTTGACTGCTTTTGCTGTAATTTAAATCTAAAAGTTGTACTACATCATCTGTGGAGAGGAAAAACTACATTTTAGGCAATTTATAACCATGAACCTCCAACATGCTGTTAAATGACTGATTGATATGTGCAGGGGGGCACTTATGTATTCACTTGACTAGTCACAGCAAAGGAGATAAGATAAAATAATATACAAATAAAATAAGCTTACAATATGTCAGTTTAAAATGTTTTTAAAACATTTACCTGGTATCCAGATTTTTTGCAATGCAGCAATTATTTGAAATGCACATCTAAAAATTACTTTAATGGACCTTTAATATTTAAAGGGACATGAAACACAAACATTTTCTTTCATAATTTAGGTAGAACATGCAATTTTAAACAACTTTCCAATTTACTTCTATTATCAAATTTGTTTCATTCTCTTGTGCATTGCTGCTCCTTCAACAAATGATAATGACTGGTTTCTAACTGAACACATGGGTGAGCCAATGACAATCGGTATATATATATATGCAGCCACCATTCAGCAGCTAGAAACTAGGTTCTTTGCTGCTCCTGAGCTTACCTAGATAAGCCTTTCAGCAAAGGATAACAAGAAAAGGAAGCAAATGACATAATATAAGTACATTGGAAAGTTGTTTAAAATTGCATGCTCTTGTATACGTTACATCGACGTGAACCTTTTTTTCCGGTGGGCAGGATGTCTGCACGGCAGGAGCAGTAGCAGACAGATGAAGAGAACTATCCCGCGCCTTTCCCTCCAAGGCGCCCAAGGTCATACGGACGCCGGAGACACCGATGGAGGTTGGTGAAACAGGTTGAGGGGCTGTTTGGAAGTAGCTCCCAGCCGAGAAATCCTAGGCTGCACCGGAGACTATCTGAGCGCAGCGTCTTGGTGAGGAAGACACCTGTGCACAGGAAATACGCATAGGCTATATGGACGCAAGTACAAAAGGAGTACAAGGATGCATGTATAGCGGGAGAGCCTCTATGTTATGCAAGCCTGTGTCCCAGCTGGCTTGCAAGTCTAAGAGGTGCTATTCGGTGACCGTAGCCCAGGGCCCTGTGATATGGGACGAAGAAATGTGAGTACACGATAATATCTATTGGCAAGGGTTAGGTCTTAAATACCTAAAGAGGGGCCGAAAGTACATATAATACATAATCTTAGTGAAAAAGCCAGATGGGGCTGAAGATTTGAAAAGGGAAAAAATTTAAAAAGAGCATTGAAAAATCTTCTCTGTAAGAATAAATCTTCTAAATACTAGAAACTGTGTTTTGTCTAAAATTAAACCAAATGGCCTCCAAAGACACGGTCTGTTTGGAATATATTTGTTAAAGGGAACCCAGCATTAACAAGTGTATATATTAAGGACGGACACAAAAACTATATATAGATAAAGGAGAAAAATAAAAAAGTTTTGTAAAAACTACCCTTTAGGGTAAAAAGGAAGAGAAAAAGGGAATAAGAAAAAAAAAAAGAAAAATGAACTGGCTAATAGGAACTGCTATGTGTAATAGCAGTGGATATAGAAGAGCAAGTTTGTATTAGTAATATATATGTAATAATTATTATTGAATGGGAAATCCATAATACAACAGGTGGGGTAAATTAGATAACCAAGGATTGCTTGTGTTAGTAAAAAATAAAATAAAAAATTTTATGCTCTTTTAAGCAAAATATTTATATAATTGCTGAATTGTAAATTTATAATATAAATATGGTAAAATATAGATAACTAAGGATTATTCTCCATAGTTAAATATACATAATATAATTTTGACAAATAGAAGAGGAATTAGTATTAATTAAGGTACATAATTGAGTATTGAGGTATACGCTTGATAAAAAAAGGTTTAGTCCCTATTGTGGATTTTAATTAAAATTAGGGAACTGATATGGCTTCCCCCTGAGGCTGTGCTGGTCTTAAAATACACACCATTTTTCTTTATATATTCACGTTTATTTGTCAACCTCTTAAATTCTCAGAGACTATATGTTACACCTGGTTTAAAATCCTCAACACGTACCCATCCTCCCACATTAATTGATCTTTTTTTTCTGTAACCTTTCTTCACATGGATAAATTCATTGCACTACATAAAACTAACTCTCCAGCAATGTCCTCCAGGGGTAAGGAAAGGAAGGCAAAAAATAGTAATGAACCCATTATAGAAAAACTAAATGAAAGTGTAAGTCAATGGGACACACAAACAATAGTGAAAAACCTGTGAGACATTTTCCTCCCCCAATTTGAACAGATAAAACCAGAAATTACCACACTGACCAGCGAAGTAAGACAATATGTCTCTAGACTTGTAGAAGCAGAACAACGCATATCAGATTTGGATGATGAGATGGAAGGTATAAGAAACAAAACTAATGTATATGAGAAAAAATATGAATTAAAGGCAACAAAAAATAGAGGATTTAGAAAACCGGGCATGTAGAAACAACCTTAAGATTATTTGGGTGCCAGAGTCTGTATTACATAAAGATTTAAGTATGTTCATGTCTGTTACATTTCCAAAGCTATTGGGAATCCCTGAAAAAATACTCCCAATCACAATAGAAAGAATACATAGAATCGGTGCGAGATATGAAAGTAAAGAGAGACCAAGACCTATAATTGCAAAAATACTTCATTTCCAAGATAAGGTCACACTTTAAAGCATTATAGGGGGGAAAAGAGAGGTTTATTTGGTGGATAAAATTATTTTTTTAATGCAGGACTTTTCCTTTGAGGTATCTAATAAAAGCAGGATCATGGCTCCTATATGTACTAAAATGATAAATATAGGCCTAAATGCCACTTTGATGAATTCAGCCAGAATTAAAGTTCAAGTTGATAATGAGGTAAAAAGAATTGTGAATGAAAAAGAAGCAGATAATTTTTTGTCTAACAGGCTGGAAACCTAAAGATGTATAATGGATGTCTGGAAAAGGGAAAATACACCAAGGGTAATGAATGTATGTGAAGTGAATGAGATTTGGGTTTTTTTTTTCTTTTTCTCCGTAGATGTTGTTTTTAGTATTATTTTAAAAGATGAATAAAACAAATTGTGTGGTCTCTTCAAATGTGGGCGGCATAATGTCCCCTATCAAAAGGAAATTGATACTTAAACAGTTAAGAGATCTAGGGACGGATGTTGCCTTCATACAATAGACCCACCTTAAAGGAGAAGAATTGGTTAAGTTGAGATCCGGTTACCTTGTGTACATCAAGAAAAAGGGGGGTAGCTATCTTGATAAAAAAAATCTTCAGTATATAATAAAGTCTAGTATTTATGATTCAGAGACGAGATACATGATATTAAAAATAGAAATTGGGAAGATTATGTTCACATTTTGTAATGTATATGGCCGAATGAATATGCGCCGGGGTTCTGGCAAAATTTACAAATAAAAATAGAGTGTTCTGAAGGAAACCTTATAGTGGGAGTGGATTTTAACTTGGCAGCACAGGTCCCTCTAGATAGATTTAGGCCATCTAAAATTTGGAAGAAAACCAGGAGGGACAAATTTGAAGCTATAATTTTAAAGAAATTTATAAGTGATTTGAATTTAAGGGATTTATGGAGGATTCATAACCCATCGAGCAGAGATTATACATGCGTTTCCAAAACTCATAAGACATATTCAAGTATTGATATGTTTTTAACTCCTGAAACACCCTTTGATATAGACTTAGAAATGCGTATTAAGCCTATTAGTTTATCAGATCATGCACCAATTGTTCTAGACATACTGGTAAATAAGTCAAAGACGTTTTTTAAGCGTTTTAACTTTCCATGCTATCTAATAAATGATTTTAAGTTTAAAACCTGCTTGATGCAAAAATGGTTGGAATATACGCAAATTAATCAAGAATATATAGTAAAACCAGAGTTATATTGGGAAGCCTCTAAGGCGGTGATTAGGGGGGAGATTATTGCGTTTGTAAGTAAACTGAAGAAAAAGCAAAAAAAAAAGTTAAAAAGAGTTAACTAGTTGGTTGGTGAACACTTATAATAGATATTTAAATAACCCTTCAAGTCTATGTTGGCAAGAATATAAGGAAGCCAAAAAAAAAGAGATGCTTGGATATTAAAATCAGCTACACAACAGGAAATCAAAGCGAGTGCCAAATTCTATAAATGTGGCAATAAGACTGGGAATTTTTTAAAAAATTTGATTAAAAAAAACAACGTAGTAAACCAAGGCCTATAAGTCCTATTAAAATGATGGATAATCGATATGTAGAAACCGAAGAGGTATTAGAAATAGTGGATAAATATTATCAAAAGGTATACCGTGCTCAAAAACTAAACTATACGAATAAGGAGAATTTTTTAGCCCAACTTAAGGCACCTAAATTTAATGAAGACCATATAGAAAAACTTATAGCGCCTATTTTGGAGAAGGAAATTAAGCAGGCAGTTAAAAAGCTGAAGAATAGTAAATCGCCAGGTCCAGACTCAATGTCAAATGAATACTATAAATTAATGGTAGATCAAGTTACCCCGGCACTAGAAGCCCTATACAATTGGTATTTTGCTAAAGAAAATAAGATGTGATCTAATTTTACATTGTCAAGGACAACTTTAATATTAAAACCTAATAAAAGTTCAGCGAACTTAGATGCATATAGACCCATATCCTTGTTAAACATGGATTATAAGATCTTGACAGGCATCCTGGCAGACAGAATGCAGACCCCCTTAAGAACTTTAATACATCCAGATCAAACGGGGTATCTAAGAGGCACTAACTCTGCCACAAATATCAGGAATATCTTTCTGACAATTGACTATTTTAATAAGAATTCCAGATCTATATTAGATAATGAAGATAGAGATGCATTAATTATTTCATTTGACGCAGAAAAAGCTTTTGAATACTATAACTGGATATGTCTGGGTAAAATAGCAGTTGAATGGTTATCAGGGGCATCATATTATTCAGTACAGGAAGTAGAGAAAATTCTTGCTAGTCCATATTTATTACAGAATATTCTACATATCCCCATAATCAAAATATTGAAGACATTGTATTATCCTATATGGGCCTGGCAAAAAATATGCATAAAATTGGGAATAAAATTTGGTGCATCTAAATATCTAATGGCAATAGGGAATCCAGCATTTCCGGAAGGGATAAATTCAATGGTATTGAAGAGGTGGCATGATAGTGGATTAAAATATATTTATCAATTGATGAATGAAGAAGAAAAAGTTGTCAGGTCATTCGAAACATTAAAAAATAACTTTGTACTTTTGAACAGAGATTTCTTCACTTATTTGCAAAACCGAAATTATGCAGATATACAGGGAAAATTGATTTGAGTGGGGATGGGAAAAGATAGAATCTTGGGTAAAAAAACAGTCAGGGTATATTTGCGATAGTACCAGGGAATCAGTTGTTATTCAGCTTAGAGGGCCAGACAAATTTAGAACAATTGGCTAGGAAATTGACCCAATACATAAGGATAGAAGTAACTCCGGAAATTATAAAAAAAACTCTATTAAAAAAGTAGTAAGGTGACGGTCTACAGAATCAGCAACATGGAGAGAGATGCATTTAAAAATTAATATATAGAACATAGTATACCCCCCAAAAAGGTGCAATTTTGGGCAATAATCAATTTAATAAATGTCCAAAATGTAGTTTTTATGCTGCAGATTTAATGCATCTTATATGGGAGTGTCCATTAATAAGACAATTTTGGCGTAAAGTGGAATTTTGGGTTAATACCATTATAAAAATAGTCTCTAGCACTTGATTTAGAACAAATTACATTCCTGATTAATAAGGAGTCAGACAAAGAGTGCAAATTTGTAAATATTGCTATACTAGCGGCTAGAAACATTATACTTCGAAATTGGAGAAATAAGGAAAAACCCAATTTTAATGAGTGGAAATGTTTTATTTTGAAGTGACTAATCTTAGACCAATAATGCTACATAACTATATCTGGATAATGAAATAAAGAAGTTTTTTGGGAAATGGTCCATGTTTATAAAATCCCTACCGGAATCCTCATTAAATCAATTGTTGTATCCTCTTAAGAATACAGATTATTACCTTTTCTTGATGACCGATTTTTTTTTAATTTTTTTTTTGGGGGGGTATAGTGGAGGTAGGAATGTTGAGTGAATGAGGAATAACAGAGTAAAAAAAACCTCGCTGTACAGAAATACAACAGAAATACAACATAGGGTTAAAATTATTTATCAAGGCTGATATATGGATTGAATATTAATGCTATTTAATATTTAAAGGAATTGTATAAATCTGTCAAAAGATATTGAATATATTTAGATTTTTTTTTATGTGACGGAATATTGTAAACCGCATAATGTCATCTGAAGTATGATATATTGATGGATAGGAACTAGGATGTAAACAAAACCATGTGGAAGCTTTTTGTTATTTTGTTATTTATGTAGTGTTCATTTTTTCTGTACAGCGGAGAATAAATAAAGAATTAAAAAAAAAAAATTGCATGCTCTTTCTGAATCATTAAATAAAAAATGTGGGTTTCATGTCCCTTTAACTGCTATATGTAGGGAAAAAACTGTATAATGGTTATATGACGGGCATGACATGCATTTCTTAAAATGAGAGCAGAGAACCTCATAAACTAATAACACATGAACCCATGGTTGGATGTACAGAAATAATTCAAAAGAAATCACAGATTTGTGAAATAAATACATTGTTATTCACATATTGAAATCATTTAAATGAAATATGTTTCTGTTATCTGATGAATGGTATGTGATATAGCAGTAATATAATAGAAGATGTCATTTGTGATGCCATATGGGTTAATGAAATTGCAACTGATATAATGTCATATACAATATAATTGACAGTGCCATTAAAAAAACATTTCTCTGTGTATACTTGGCATCTCAAATTTGTGCTTCAGTAATATAAGTAATGGGTAATATTAGTAGAAAAAATAACTGTGCTCTTCCAAATTCACTTATAACTCCACTCATGGTTTTCTTTCATTGAAGAAAACAAAATGTATTGACTCTTTGGCAGTAATCTTTTTATAATAATAATAACAATCATAATAATAATCATAATAATAAATACTTATTGTTAGATTAAACTGCTTATATGATTTTACTTTTTTTATTTTGTGACTCGGTATAGCCTTCAGAATCCACTAGGTGGTGCTAGGTGAGGGGTATACTTTAAACTATTTGATGCAGCTGTACCACATTGCAATATAGTGGGAAGCACAGTTACATTTTATTCCCACACACAACTGAAGCTGTAATAAAAAAAATATACTTAGGAACCATACCATTTTAAACCAGAGTAACTGTTCTAAATTTGGAAAATGTATGTTACAAAACTGAATTAAATAAAAGCTTTTATATTTTCAGCTCTATCTGTCATTCATGCTAAGAAGTGTCAATAAGCAGTGTTAAATCAGAAAAGTACTAAATATTCAAGAATGTTAATATAGGATCACCGATTCATAGTGATCATCTATCATGAATATGCCAACCTATTTCTAAAGCTTTTGACCTGCTATGCACATATCACATACTGCATTGACCAGTGCTTGTTAGAAACCCATCCCAGTACCATGGAAACAGGAGTCGTACCTCAGAGCTAAATAAGCAGTTGCATATTAGTAGGGTATTTAAATGTAAATATTAAATTGTGAAGTAAGCATGCTTTGTTTCTGTGTGGATATATAGAGATGCTGTGTGAATTAATTTATATTTATGTAAATTAAAGAAGAATAAGGTGGTTGCAGAATAATAATTTAAAGAAAGCCTGATAGAAGCAGAACATTTGAAAAAAAAATGAGTTAAATATAGAGATAGAAAAATGAGCCAGAAAAAATAAAGATTAAATATGAAGAGATAGATAGATAGATAGATAGATAGATAGATAGATAGATAGGTAGGGGGAGAGAGATATAGGAAAAGAGAGAGAGAAAGGGAACGAGAGAGAGAGAGAGAGAAATGGGGAGAGAGATAGGAAAAGAGAGAGTTAGGGAAAGAGAGAGAGAGATGGGGGAGAGAAAGAGAGAGAGAGATGGGGCAGAGAAAGAGAGAGATGGGGAGAGAAAGAGAGAGAGAGATGGGGCAGAGAAAGAGAGAGAGAGAGATAGGGAAAGAGAGAGATAGGGAGGGAGATAGAGAGAGGGAAGATAGATAGATAGATAGATAGATAGATAGATAGATAGAGTAAGAGAGAGATGGAGAGATAGGGAGAGAGAGGGAAAGATAGATAAATAGAGAGAAAGAGATAGAGAGAGCGAGACATAGGGAAAGAGAGAGATAGGGAGATAGAAGAAAGAGAGATATATAAATAGATAGGGAAAGAGAGAAAGAAATAGGGAGAGTTAGACATAGGGAGAGCGAGACATAGGGAGATAGGGAGAAAGAGAGAGAGAGAAAGAAGAAAGAGATATAGATAAAAAGATAGTGAAAGAAAGAGATAGGGAGAGAGAGAGAATTGAGACAGATGGATTTCAGAGGACATTTTTTCTTTTGTGATTCAGATAGAGCATGCAATTTTAAGCAACTTTCTAATTTACTCCTATTATAAATTTTTCTTCGTTCTCTCGCTATCTTTATTTGAAAAAGAAGGCGTCTATTTTTTGGTTCAGTACTCTGGACAGCACTTTTTTATTGCTGGGTGAATTTATCCACCAATCAGCAAGAACAACCTAGGTTGTTCACCAAAAATGGGCCGGCATCTAAACTTACATTCTTGCATTTCAAATAAAGATACCAAGACAATGAAGAAAAATTGATAATAGGAGTATATTAGAAAGTTGCTTAAAATTGCATACTCTATCTGAATCACGAAAGAAAAAATTTGAGTTCAGTGTCCCTTTAAAGTCACTGGTTATCTATGCATAGTGTCTATCAGCAATTACTAGGAATGTGTGTTTTGGGGTGAAAACACTTCAAAAAAGCCCTCTGGAGGGAAGCCCAGCAGACAAGGCATACCCTGCAATCTTACCTAAATCTGGATCTGTGCCACTGGACATTTTTAGGAAATATGTTTCTTGTTTGTTTAATAGCCATAAATGTATGTGCAGCGGTTAAATCTTTTAAAAGATGTGTTAGGAAGTTGACCATCTGCTCTAAGCCATCACTACTATTTAGTATGTCAATGTCAATGATATGTTCCCGCATACATATAGGGATATTAAACATATCTTGCTTTAATGTAAAAATTGTGCTTGTCCCTCACTCTCTAGAGAGGCCAAAAAGCACATTTAAACCTATGTTTTAAAATTCTGAATATTGCCCAAATGCTACTAAAATCGACTTTTTGGCCATTCTAGGAAAAACTTTACACAAAAGCAAGAGGTGTTTAATTTTAATTTGAGCTTCAGCCTTTATATGGAATGCACAACAAGCACAATTTGTCAAAAAGTATTTTACAGTGAAAGAAAGCAAAATAAATAATGAATATACATGGGAATTCAATTTTATTTTCATATAATTGGTTAATGGGGATTACTGTTTTAGTTCAATGTACCTTTAAAATGAGGTGTAAAAGAGGGGGTGAGGCTAGCCTGCAGCAAGAACAGACGTGCCTGTCTGTAGCTCTCTGCACACAAATCCTAAAAAATAATACCCAATGCTAGATACCTACAAAAAATCTAAAAAAAATAGGAGTCTTAATGTAAGAGCACAATCCTAATCATTGCAGGAAGAGAGATGGGAGATGACATTTGTCGGAGCGACTCAAACACTCCACGAACCCTACGGCCTAAGATCCAGATCTGATACGGCCAACCCTTCCCTCAAGCAGCATTAACACGGCCTTCTGATCATGTGCACAGACCTATGGTCTGAAGCACAGCTTGCACTTTTACCCGGTCACAGAACCCACTGTGAAGTCTGGGAGTGATACTTGCAACATAGGTGCAGACTGAAGAGGAGCGGAGGGGCAAGTGGATATGGTGGGAATCGACATACTAGAGTGACAGTGGGTGCACAACCAGCTACACAGAGGCCCATCTTCCTTCTTGACTCACGCGACTTACCTGCAACACAGTCTCTTACTGCCGGCCTGCATACAATTTAACCCAGGGCTGCTTACAGTCTGCTCCACATTAAGGTTACCATTCGGCACTTAAATCTGGACCTTTGGGTAATATAATAGCGTTCACTGCTAAAATGGAGGACTCTACTATTTTAATACACTCTCTGCTGGCTAATCTAGAGAGGAAAATGTGCTGCAATTTTGATAGCCTCACTCTGCTCATAAAAGGGGGAAGTGTAAGAGATACAGTGCCAAGAGTTGAGAAAATAGATCTGCGCACACCTACTAATATAAAGACAGCAGTGGAGGAGCCACAGAACAATTGCCCCTCGTTAGAAATCTCAAACACTACTTCCCAACCAGTTGTGCTGAGAGAAAGCGACCAAGCGGTAGTGAAGGTCTCACATTAGCATCTGGTGGAAGCAGACATATTTGACTATGTTCCTCCTTTATTTCATTCCATTGGACTTATGTTTAGATTGAAACCTTTCAGTATGGACACAACAGAATATCTAGGGCTTGCCGCTGACTCACTATTACCATCAGAGCAGATAAGTGCATGTGGCTCTTTCACCCCATGTGGCGTGGGATAGAAAGGGGCCCCTGCAGCCCTATTACGTCTTCCTGTGTGCTGATCCAGATCTTTGGACTTATCACTAACCGTCACATAAACTCTAATGGAAGCCGATTTAGCTTCAGCATATAAAGTTACTTAGGGCAATATTCAAGATTAGCCATTGTATTATGTGTGCAATCATAAGAAAGCAGATAATTACCATAATTTGTAGCCCAAGAAATCATAGGTCTGTATTTTTCATAAGCGCTATATTTGTACAGATAATTGCTCGCTGTTGTGGATACCCAAGAAAGTTAATGCTATAGATGCTTAGGGCATTATTCCATGTTTGTTCTGTGTGTAAGGCATATTTGTATCATAAGAAGGATTTGCAGGCATAGTTTTAGACCTCTTATTATATCAGCCATATAATGCTGGTAATTAGCTCAGCACTGATATACACGGTCCCTGCTTAGCTGTCTGGGGCCGATACGGCATGAGCGGGTTCAGCCTGTCTAACTATAGTGCTTGATTCCACGTCTCCTTTATATCAGATGTTTACGTTCGCAGGTATTATTGCAATCATTTTGAGGTGTGATGAGCTCTACCACTGTCAGAAGGTTAAAAATGAGTCTTACTAGTAGATCATACTGCATGTGGACTATGTGATTTTTATTGTTCAATTTATTATAGTTGTCCCCTAAATCTTTAGTGCTGTTATATGCTATTTTCAATGTCCCCTGGAAGTTGCCACGTCTTAAAAGTTTCTTATCTCATGCTATAAGCAATCAATGCTCTAATAGACTGTCACATATGTTCTCCTTTATTATTAGTTGTAGACTGTTATTGAAATGCAGACAATATATTTCCTCTCTCTCCCTCAGCCGGCGGGGGAGAGTGGGGACTTGCACCACCCAGTAGACTTTATAGGCTATTAGCAAACAGGTACATATACTAAGATAAGAGACCTATATGTGAGGAAATTAGCTAACACTTTAAAATATAAACTCCTAATATTTAAGCAGTCATTACTCACGTCGAGGTATTCCTATAAACTAAGCTCCCCTCTGAATATCAATAATTATATACACACAGTAAATGTAGACTCAAATATAACATACTAGCTCCATGTTTTTTTTTTTGTTTTTTTTCAAGATGTGTATTGTATACTACTACATTATGTTGACTAAGCTGGACAGTCTATCAGGCCCATTTATCAAAGGGCTTGCAGACCTGATCCGACACTGCGGATCAGGTCCGCAAGACCTCGCTAAATGCGGAGAGCAATACGCTCTCCGCATTTAACATTGCACCAGCAGCTCACAACATGAGCTGCAAACTTGGTCTTGTACTGGAATTCTCAACACGTGAAATTGATCGTTGTTCAGGAAAACTTGCTGGCCTAATCATATGTACAAAAGCCGGAGTGGGCTAAATGGGAGTAGGTTAAAAGAATCAGCCGTTATCCCCAACATCATCCTGGACACTAATTATGCTTATTAGGCATCTTGGTTTGTTAGTTAGCCGTTACTTGTTTTAGTATGTGTTGATTTATGTTTTAGTTTTTGGCTTGTTAGTTACTAGTGAGTAACCCTAGATGCCTTTCAATATGTTTACTAGATTTATGACTTCACTAGATTAGATCACCAGCTAATGATACTGTGTATGTAGGTCACCATATTTAATTTATCTCAGTAATCCCTTATCCTATTTCTTCCCACATATATCCTGGTAACCACCTGGGATATGGATTATGTCCTATTATCATATTTTGTCTCTTATTTATTACGCTACATGACACAAGCTCCACATTGTGGCGAGGTCCTCTAAATATATGCTGAAGCTCCTATACTAGTATAGTAGCAGGTCTATTACAGTGTCTTCAGCTAGTAGTACTCTGATACTGTACTTACACAATACCACTGTCTACATGTGTTCTTCAATCTAGCTTAAAAGATATATGTACCTGTTGCAGCCTGGCTACAAATGTTTACCTAAAGTTATCTAAATACCTATTATCCCAGGTCTGAGGGGCAGTGCAACATACCCTCCTCACCAGGGTCCTACTATATATCTCCTGAAAGTAGATAAATGTGTCTCTACTTATGTCTTCATATGCCTAAATGTATAGATAAGGGCTACTAATCCTTTAAGACAAAGAGTTTTGAACTAACACTGAGCTCTATACATATTTTTGTGGATATATTTGGTGTCACCCAGATGACCCGTAGGCTTTTAGTACTATTTCAGTGCCCCTTAAGTTAAGGCTTACTTATGTTTCTTTGTTCTCTCACAACACCACTGAAGTAACTGTTTGGTACTATACACTACCTAATTCCAAGCAGAACCAATATAGTTTAAACTTTAAGCGATATACCAAGGATACATGCGAGAGTTACATTGCAAGCTTTATTATATTTATATTCCTAGGAAATGATATTCCCTACGTTGAATTTAATATTAGTACAAATTATCTGTTTCTGTTGGGCCCCTCTCCTCCCTTTACCGCCAGTACCTGTTGCCTCCGGGTCATACCCCTACTCCTTTTTCCCACATCGCCTATAGCTGGCATTTCCCTAGGAGAGGGGCTCACCCAGAAGTCCCCTATATTCCATTCATGCTAATGTCCCCTCCCCTCCACATAATGTTGTTGAGAGCTACTCTTATTCATTTTATAGAAAGCGAATTTACTTGTATTACGTGTTGGATTAAGACTCAGTTGCAGTCTACTTAACTATGACCCCTCTCTATATAATAGCACTCAGTTAAGATATATGATTTAATATGTGGGTCATCTTGTATGTATGACCATCTTTCTGATGTTAGATCAGTGCTCCTACCATTATTAAGATCATTTGCCCTGTAGTCTTTATTTTTCCAGTATCCTAATAGGCTCCGCCCTCTGCTTCCCCTCATTACGAGCGTCTCTTGCCGCTGCATTCCCCCCCACACACACACACTCAGACCTCTGAGAGGTCGGTTAAAAGCCAATTCCCTATCTCCTATCATTTATAGTTTATAAAGGACTTCTTATCTCGAGATAGGGATCATTAGTTGAATAATATAAAAATCGAGGTTTCATTGATATATGCTCCAGTCACCTGTGTTTCTTATATTTTATTTTACCTCCTCCCTTCATGGTGGCAGAAGTAGTATTATAACGTTTGTCAACTGTTTTACTATTATTTTTATATGTATATATGACACCAATATGGGTTAGATATTGTGAGAACAACTACTTCAGTGGTGCACCAATGTTTTAGCCCACATCTATTTCTTGTATGAGAAATGTATTAGTGTCTCTATTATTGCTGATCCGTGCCTGGACATATTGTCTGTTCTATTGTTATTACTTATTACCTCAATAAAAATGATTTAAAAAACAAAAACAAAACATTCAACCAACGAAATAGTAAAAGAAGGAAGTTTGCCCAAAAGTAAAATGTTCTAATAAAACAGAGTATTGCATTTTTACACTAGAATGGCCCTTTACATTTATAGACAGTTTTCAGTTACAATCATAAAATAACAAAAAATTGAGAAAAAGCAATACCAAATCTCTTTTATATTTTCAACTGAATAAAATAAGGCCTGAGTATTTAATGCATTATTATCTGTTAAGTGAAATGGTATTATTAGTCTATAGAGAGCATTAACGTTTTATGTCTCACAGCTGGAGACACTTCACTAACAAAGAGGATTTAATCTAACAGGAAGGTCAAATAGACTTCAAGCTTAAGAAAATAAGCACCGACCCAACAAATGGGCTAAATACAACACAAAACTTAATTTCTGCCCAGTGAAAAAGAGAGAAGGTCATTTCTCCAAGGTCTTAGTGTACCATGACTGTTTTCCTGAGTAATAAAGGTGTACAAGTAGGTTAAACTGAGTTCCTGGGACATTCTAGTGCAATAATAGAATGGCCTGATATGTTAAAGGGACATGAAACTCATATTTTTTCTTTCATGATTTAGAAAGAACATGCAATTTTAAACAACTTTCTAATATACTCTTGATATCCTTTGCGGAAAAGCATATCTAGATAGGCTCAGTAGCTGCTAATTGGTGGCTACACATAGATGCCTTGTGCGATTGGATCACCCATGTGCATTGCTATTTCTTCAACAAAGAATTTCTAAAGATTGAAGCAAATTCGATAATAGAAGTATAATGGAATGGTGTTTAAAACTGTATACTCTATCTCAATCATAAAAAAAATGTTTGGGTTTCAGTAGATAACAATTTCAGGATGTTGTTTATGAAAACTGATGTAAATGTTCCCCAAATATTCAGTATTTGTTTTGTTTTAAACTAAACTAATACTGAATAGTGCTGCTTATTATTTTTTTTTTTTTTAACCTTGATTCAGCATGTAGCATTTCTATCTGGTGATGCTGCTTCGTAAAATCATCCAATATAGCGGGGGGGGGGGGTAATTTGTGTGTTTTGCGCATGTGAAAAATGAATGTTTATTCTGGAAATATTTTGTGGCACTGGATAATAAGTCTAAGGGTCCTATGATCTAAAGATCAGATATGGTCAGGGGCTGCCCTGGTTCAGCTATTGTAAAAAAGGGGCAGTCCCTGCGAGTAGCAAAGTCTCCTATTGAATGTAAAAGGACACTCCATAGAGCGAATTTAGCAGTGAGCAGGAGGTGCACTTTAAAAAGTAAATCCTGCAGCCAATATAAATCACATTACAATGCTTTCTGCGTATAGTATTTTACAATCGACTATATTTTTGTATGCATGTGTTTTTTCTATTAGGTTTAGAAGTATTTTGAGGGTTTTGAGAAAAGATTGCACCTGTTAGCTTGCGAGAAAGAACTGTGAGATTTGTAGTGCGAAAATATTTACAGAATTACGCTGCGATTAAATAGACAATTATGCTTTGTACTTTGTACTTATAAGTAATTTTCCTTTAAATACCTAGCTAAGGTCTCAATCACAATCTATTATCTGTGGCTTTTTTCAGCTCTTTTTTGGTTAGGTATCTGAAGGATTAAATATAGAGCCATGATCAATTGTTTAAAGGAACATTAACCAATTTGATCTTGTAATATAAAGCATTTAATTATATGTAATAAAAACACTTTGCTTTATACTTTCATTATTTATTTTTATTAATCAACTTTCTAATTAACTTCTATTATCTAATTTGCTTCATTCTCTTGATATTCTTTGCTGAAAAGCATATCTAGATAGGCTCAGAAGCTGCTGATGGCTGCACATAAATGCCTCGTGATTGGCTCACACATGTGCATTGCTGTTTCTTAAACAAGGATAGCTAAAGAATGAAGCAAATTAGATAATAGAAGTAAATTGGAATGTTGTTTAAAATTGTGTTCTCTATCTAAATCATGAAAGAAAACATGTGGGTTTAATGTCCCTTTAATTCTGAAAATTGCAGGCTAATTGCTGTTAAAAGTGGAAGTGCAGACTCAAGATTGGCATTTTCCTCACAGTAGTTGGCTGTACACTCTAGTAACTAAGTTATAACTGTCCATGATTGGCTTCAGCAGAGAAGAAACCAAGTTTACAATATGGCGGCTTGCACATTACTTTCAATATTTAAACAACTAATATAACTTTAAAAAAAAATTCTGCATATTATTGTCAGGCTAATTTTTGGTTTGAAAAAATAATTCAATCTAGCATTTATTTAGATATTTAATGTCCCTTTAATAATATCAAGTTTTAACAAATTAGAGAATTTCATTATTTCACTAGAATAACCCTTTTCAACAGAATACCTGAATTTTATGGTTATGTTCTTTTAAAAAAAGGTAATATCATTTTTATTTTTATTTGATTCCACAATGGTATCCTATTCAGGTGAGTGATTACATTTTTCATGTAACAGCTGCAAAGGGAAGGGTGCAGTACAATAAAAATAAGGCTATACCGTTAAAAAAGAATTACAAGAAAAAGTTTTAGTTGCTATATTTAACTGCTTTCTTTGAGCCATGGAGATGTTTCAGGGAATTCATCTTCTTGCAGAGATTTTCAGATTAACTGATTCTTTTGAACTTATTAATAACAGAGTTAGCTGTACAGTTTGTTGCCCTTTGATAAATGGGCTTTCTTGCCTTCTGTTGATCTTGATTATTTCAAAGGTAAAGAGTCATGAAGTGTCACGGTACCAGAGCAAAACAGCAAGATAATAGTCAAGTCATTTAAAAAGCTACATTCCGCCACACAGATTTCTGGCTCCACATGAGTTACATCTTAATGATTATATGTAAAAAAAATGATACATGACCACAAAACTGCAGACACAGCAGCTGACTGTCCTGATCGCTACTATTAATGATATTATGTTTTTTATTATAGTTATTCAGACGTATTGCCCTAATGATTCTCTGCAAAGGAAGCAGATTTTTTTTTGTCCTGTTTGAATCATTGCATTTATGACTCTTATATATATTAGTACTCCTATATTGTAAAACAGATTAATAGAATAAGGGCTAGATTACAAGTGGAGCGCTCATTTATTGCAATTACAAGTTAATTTATCACAATTAGAAGTGGCTGGTTATTGCAAGCTTGTGGTAGCAATTAACTCTCCTAAAATTAATGTCTGGTTTATTTTCATATAAAATAAAAATAATAGCATCTTTAATTTTTTTTAAAAAAACCCTGCCTGAAGCAGTTTTAGGGGGTAAATGTGGCGGTTGTGGGGTGTTAGAAAACAAAACGGCACTGAAAAGTGCTTTTACATTGCGGTCTATGGGGACTGTGTGCTCGCTATAAATATATATGTATATATATATATATATATATATATATATATATATATATATATATATATATATATATATAGAAAAGGAATTTGGGAGTAGTAATAGATAACAAGCTAAAGATGGGTGCACAATGCAGGGTAGCGGCTTCAAAGGCTAATAAGATACTAGCATGCATTAAAAGAGGCATTGATTCAAGGGAGGAAAGTATAATTCTGTCACTATATAAATCCCTGGTAAGAACTCACCTTGAGTATGGAGTGCAGTTCTGGGGACTGATTGCAAAAAAAGATACTGCAGTACTAGAAAAAATTCAGAGAAGGGCCACAAAGCTAGTAAGGGGAATGGATAATTTAAGCTATGAGGAGAGGCTGGCTAAATTGGGTCTGTTTTATGTAGAAAAAAGGCGCTTGAGAGGTGACACAATTACTTTATATTAATATATTCAAGGCCCATATACAGAGATGGCAGAAGCTCTGTTTATTCCAAGAAAATTGTTTGTGTCAAGAGGTCACAATTTAAGGTTGGAGGAAAGGAGATTTAATCTCCTGCAACGGAAACGTTTTTTCACTGTAAGAGCAATAAAATTGTGGAACTCATTACCAAAGGAGGTAGCGAATGCTAATACCATAGATACATTTAAAATTGTTTGGATACATTTCTGTCTAGAAACAAAATTCATGGATATGATTGCTTGTATTAAATGGGTCACTTTTTAGTGGGATTATTTAAGTTTAACTGGAGCTTTTTGTAAGTATTTTATATTTGTATAGGTTGAACTTGATGGACTTCGGTCTTTTTTCAACCTCATCTACTATGGTACTATGTTATTATGTGTATATACACATAACTATATATGTATATATTCATATACATATATATATATATATATATATATATATTTGCTGCCCATCGCTTTGCGACATACCCCCTTCGTTGCGCTAGTTCTCATGCTGTGTCTCACAGCATGAGAACGAGGCTCCCATTGGAACCTATGGAAGTGCACTTTAATTAGCGCAATGCTTCTGTGCAATGTGAACGCGAGGTTGCATTTACATTGCACCTCACTTATAATACCGCTGCATATTTGCGTGCACTGATATTACTAAATTAAGCACAAATTTTACTTTCGCAGAAGCAATATTTTGCGCTCAACTTGTAATCTAGCCTTAAGTGCTTAAAAAAATAGTAGTTCCATATGTTATTCTTTGACACTATGTGCAGTTAACACTCTCTATATCTATCTATCTATCTATCTATCTATCTATCTATCTATCTACTTTGGCTTCAGTACTTTTGTAATTTTTTTTAATTTTATTGGTTTTTCAATGCTTTTGATGTTAACAAACATTAGGGCCAGATTACAAGTGGCACTCTAACTTTTTTCCTCTTGCGCTAACTACACTCAAAGTAACATTTTAATGTGTATGGGTTAGCACACATATTGCAAGTTAAAAGTTGAGCGCAAGAGTAAAAGTCCAATGCGTGCTAACTTCAGGACTTTAGATATAGTGACCGCAATAACTTCTTCTCCCCATAGACTTCAATGGGGCGCACTGTTTAAAAAAAACAAGACAACACAAACACAAAAAGCAGACACGTATTTCTTGTGCGCTAACCCAACACTACATGAGACCAACAGCACTAAACCCTGAATATAGTTATGAATATTTTACATTCCAATGTTCTTCACATATAATTTTTTTTTGTTTTTATTAAAAAAGATTATATATATATATATATATATATATATATATATATATATATATGTATATATATATATATATATATATATATATATATATGTTGTGGGTAAAGTCAGATATTGGGTAATTTTAGGATTACCCAGATAAATATGATATAAATATTAATAAAATATATACATACACGCACACACACATTTTATAGCCCTTTCCAGTCAAATACCTTGCCATATACCATATCCCCTTTATCCCTTATATTAAAAAAAAATAATATTTATATAATTCTTTTTTATCAGAAATTGAAAATATGAGTGTAATAGTTTATTTTGATATGTTTATGATGTGTTTGGTGAACTCTCTTCTTACCCTTACACTTCACACTGTTGCCTCTATTACATATGCAGCGTCGCCCGCAAAATCCTCCGCCGCCAGATTTTACGCGATTTTGGTATTACATATATGGTGTAGCATACAAGTTACACGCATATATTTCACCCGTCGCTCGCAATTATTACTCCAATAGGCTGACATAGAACCACATCGCAAATCGGTATCCAATATTCAGCGCAAGGACTTACGTGCGAAAATAGAGAAATCTTACTTCATTTTTACCTCGCCATAAAAGGCAGCAAGCCTTGCGCTGAGTATGGGAGCACCGTAACTCCTGAAAATGCCTGCAAAAATAAACTAACACCTAACGCATGCGCAATGTCTATCTACCTGTCAACCGCAATCCCCCATCGCAATAACTAATAAAGTCTATTAACCCCTAAACCGCCATAGCCCACAACGCAATAAACCTAATCAAGTATTAACCCCTAAACCGCCATAGCTAACAACGCAATAAACCTAATCAAGTATTAACCCCTAAACCACCATAGCCCACAACACAATAAACCTAATCAAGTATTAACCCCTAAACCGCCATAGCCCACAACGCAAAAAACCTAACCCCTAACCTAACCCCCCCTAACCTAACCCCCCCTTAAATAAACTAAAATTACCTAATTTACAAAATATTAAAGTTTCTATTAAATATAAAAAAATGTACACTACTTTTAAAATACAAATAAATTAAGTATAAATTAAAGGGGCAGTCTAATCAAAATACAGGCGTAGACTGTCCCTTTAAGCAAGAATTACAGAAAATAAAAAAATCTAAGATTACAGAAAATAATAAATAAAATTTCAAAATTTTAAATAAATTACACCTAATCCCTATGAAAATACCCCCCCCCCCATAAAAACACCCCCTAATCTAATAAACTACCAGTAGCCCTTAAAAGGACTTTTTGCAGGGCATTGCACCAAGATAATCAGCTCTTTTGCAAAAATAATACACACAGCCCCCCCTACCAGTAAACCCCCCCACACCAACCCCCCCAAAAAAAAACTAACACTAAAAACGCTAAACTACCCATTGCCCTGAAAGGGCATTTGTTGGGCATTGCCCTTAAAAGGGCATTCAGCTCTTTTGCTGCCCACCCTATCTAAATAAAAAAAATCCCCCCAAAAACCCCTTAAAAAACCCTAAGTCTAACCCCCAAGTGGTCCTCAAATGTCCTGAAGTTCAGCGGAGAAGGTCCTGTTCCAGGCGGTGAAGTCTTCTTCCAAGCGGCAACCTCTTATTTCTTCTTCCAGGAACCAGCCGGCGTGGAGCGGAGGGCGGAGTTGAAGATCGGCGACTCTGGAACTGAAGAACGGCAACCGTGGAGCCATGGAGCATGGAGGATCCTCTTCATACGATATCTGCCGTACACTGAATAGGAATTCAAGGTACACGATTAAAAATGGCGTTCCTTGAATTCCTATTGGCTGATTTGAGCCTTCAAATTCAAATCAGCCAATCGGATGAGAGCTACTGAAATCCTATAGGCTGTTCATATCAGCCAATAGGATTTCATTAGCTCTTATCCTATTGGCTGATTTGAACAGCCAATAGGATTTCAGTAGCTCTCATCCGATTAGCTGATTTGAATTTGAAGGATCAAAGGACGCAATTTTTAATCACATACCTTGAATTCCTATTCAGTGTACGGCAGAGATCGTATGAAGAGGATCCTCCACGCTCCATGGCTCCGCGGTCGCCGGTCTTCAGTTCCAGAGTCGCTGGTCTTCTGTGCCAGAGTCGCCGGTCTTCAACTCCGCCCTCCGCTCCGCGCCGGCTGGTTCCTGGAAGAAAGAAGAGGTCGCCACTTGGAAGAAGACTTCACCGCCTGGAACAGGACCTTCTCTGCTAAACTTCAGGATAGGTGAGGACCACTTGGGGGTTAGACTTAGGGTTTTTTAAAGGGTTTTTTGGGGGGATTTATTTTATTTAGATAGGGTGGGCAGCAGAAGAGCTGAATGCCCTTTAAAGGGCAATTCCCAACAAATGCCCTTTTCAGGGCAATGGGTAGTTTAGCGTTTTTAGTGTTAGTTTTTTTTGGGGGGAGGTTGGTGGGTGGGGGGAGTTTACCGGTAGGGGGGCGTGGTGTATTTTTTTGCAAAAGAGCTGATTATCTTGGGGTAATACCCTGCAAAAAGTCCTTTTAAGGGCTACTGGTAGTTTATTAGATTAGGGGGTGTTTTTATTTTGGGGGGGCTTTTTTTTCATAGGGATTAGGTGTAATTTTTTTTACAATTTTGTAATTTTATTTATTATTTTCTGTAATCTTATATGTTTATATTTTCTGTAATTCTTGCTTAAAGGGACAGTCTACTTCTGAATTTTGATTAGACTGCCCCTTTAATTTATACTTAGTTTATTTGTATTTTAAAAGCAGTGTCATTTTTTTTATATTTAATAGTAACTTTAGTATTTTGTAAAACAGGTAATTTTAGTTTATTTAGGGGGGGGTTAGGTTAGGGGTTAGATTTATTGCGTTTTTGGCTATGGCGGTTTAGGGGTTAATACTTGATTAGGTTTATTGTGGGTTAATGACGGATGAGGAGTAATAGTTTTAATAGGTAGTTTGCGATTTTGGGGTTGGCGGATTTAGGGGTTAATAATTTAGTTATTACTTGCGGTGTGGGTTTGATGGCGGATATAGGGGTTAATAGTTTAAATAGGCATATTGCGTTGTGGGGGGTTGTCGGTCTAGGGGTTATAACATTTAATATTAGTAATGAGAGGGGGGATTGCGGATATATGGGTTTTACGTGTCGGGCTTATTTTTGGGAGGCGTATTAGACTTTTACGGGAGATTTGTTATTTTATTTACTTTTCTTAGGTGCTGGCAGTTTCTAAAATGCCGTAAGTCACTGGCGACTCCAGAAATTTGTATTTACGCTCATTTCTGGACATCGCTAGTCAGACTTACGGCACTTTATGAACTGCCGGCGGGGTTTATGTAATACCCCGATGTGCGAGGTGAAATTACAGGCGGCACGGGTTCCCACGTTTGCGCTGAAACCTGCATCGTATATTTGATTGCGCCCTAGGTCTTTAGTTACGCTAATACTTTGAGCATAAATTTTGTTTGCACTCGAGCACAACCATTTACGTTCAATTTGAATTTTGCGCATTAGTAAGCTCGGTCGTGAAATTGCTTATCATGTCCCAAGCCACTTGTATTGTAGCCCATAATCTAAAAAAAGTGTCCAGAAATATAGCAAATCTGCTTTTTTGGCTCTTCCCTGCACTTGGCCAGTAGAAAGTAGGAAAGGAAAAGCAGGGTAAAAGAAGTGCAAACTGGTACTGCCATCAGCTGTTATGGAAAAACAAGGGCGGGTAAGCATACATTTTATTTTCTTTCATAAGATGGTGAGAGTCCACAAGCCATCACATATAGGATCCTATACCCAAGCTATGAAGTCCACAAGACTACTGTGATATAGGGAGGGAAAAACAGTTAAGGCAGGTATAGGTACTAAACAGGCATTGTAGTCTCAGAAGAGGCAAACTTGTCTAAATGATAGAATTTGGTAAAGGTATGTAAGCCTGAAAATTAGCTCCTTCAAAAATGATCAGGGCTATCTGTGCGCCTACTGAGTATGAGGTACTGCAGCAATATTTTTAAAGAGGCAGTACCTCAATTTTACTGTAAATGTGTAAAACTGCACAAAAGCTCCTTAAACTGTACAAAGTGTTATTTAAAGTATGTAATTATGTCCCAGGCTATATGAATTTTATGTATGTGTACATGCTAATTGAATGTGGCAATGTGTGCACTCTACTTGCTTACCAAGCTGCAGGAGACCTGCTTTCAGTAGAAGAGTCCATCCTATGCAGTATGCACTGACGAGGCCAACAGAAGGAGGATGAATCCCAATGATACCTAAGGCAGGCTAGTAAAAAACTCCCAGAAGAAGATTTACTCTTACTGCCAGTTATACTCATGTACACCCCTGTCTCCTATTCCATCTCTCTGAGGGGGGTATAGCGGGTCTCAGATCAGTTAGAGATTACCATGTAGATCAGCACTTCAAAATCACCATCACTCCTTGCTGGAGGCAAACATAAATGACTAAGAAATCATGTAAAACTAGGGGTGTTAAAGATCTGTTGTGTGGAGTGTTTTGCCTCCAACTGTAAGACTGGGCTTTAATCCCTCATGTGATAGCTCATGGGCATCTTATGTAAGAAAAATTGTACACAGTCTCCCCATCCTGACAACATAAAAGATGCATTCATATGGTTTAGCAATGGTGCAGATGGAAACACATGATGATAGGTTCTTATCAAAGTTGTGATTGTGCGATCACCTTTTAAAACACAATAGTACTGTTAGTGACAATCATGCCAGTACCACCATCAAATGTAGATGCTGGTGATCTGAAGTGAGTATAGAAGCATTGCCCTCATGCCAAGATACCTATGGCATTCATATGAACTATTAAGGATGTATTTTGATTACAACAGGCTAATGTCATGCATGTAAATGAGTATTTTATTTTTTTGCAGACTGAGCAAAGGGTTACATAAATAGGGCTTTACTGTAATCTTAAGAGGTGTGAACAGGCTATTGTATCAGTCAGCTGCTGACCTTCTATTTCAAAAACATGTACTTAACTCATGAAAAATCATTTTCGTGAGCATTTCAGTTGAAAACTTGTTTGCTGTGGTGGGCTTTTACCAAACAAAAAAAATAATGAATTGTGATCACTCAAGAAACACGATGACCAATTCAATCAGAAAGCGAAAAGTCTTTATTGCAAACAAATCACCAATAGATTGTAATTGAGTCCTAGGTGATTAGTCTTAAAATGTCTGAAAATACAACAAAAGCTATGTAATTTAATGCACACAGAAAAATAGAAGCTGTTACAAGTTAAACCATATAAAAAAACATAGCAATTAGATTTGTATTCTGTCAAATGAAGAGGTTTGTGTTGCGTTCTCGGAGGAGGACACATTGGGTACTTTGACGGCCCCATGGGGAGACCTTTGGACGTTGGGGTTTCACTTAGCTTCTTAAGAGATTACATGGAAGAACATTATAGGTGCTGGGTTTGGAGCATGTTGAAGAGTACTGTTGCTTTCTAAGTGTTACGTTGTAGTAGTTTGAGGGGTGATGCAATTTGGTTAAACAATTTCATTTACAGAAGAACCTATGGTCAAAGATGATTGTGTTTGAGGAAGTCGAAGTGTAAGATGTTATTGTGGTTAGGTGAGGAATGAGAATGAAATGAAATTATTGGTAGGGTAATGCATAGGCTCATTGGGTATGAGGTAATTATGAATTAGAGGGTTCAGGAATTAATGTTCAGGGGGGTCCATATTTTGGGTTACTTGTTCAAGAGGGTCTGAGGAAGTAATACACGGAAGTCTTTGCATTAAACTGGCAACAGATGATCTGTACATAGCAGAATTGTCTATTTTACTTCCGGTTAATTTACTATTTTTAGCAAGAAGATTGTGATCTTGCCGATATGTTTAATAATTATTTTCAAGCCTTTTTGCCTCAATTTATAGTAATATATTGGTTATTTATCTGCCTTTATAAGTATTATGCACAGTGTGTGTCCGTTAACAAAATTTAACTGACGTTAGAATAAAAATTAAGACACCTTGTCTGATTACTAAACCTTTCTCATTATTTAGGAGGTATGTTAGACCAAGTGTGTGTCTCACCTTTAATAAGAAGTAACATTTCTTTGAATCATATATTACAGTATATTACAAACAGAATATTACATCCCCAAAATTCAATTAGGATTACTGAATGTTTGTACTATTTTAAGGCTACCTGAAGGATCACAAACTCCAGTGGCCTAGAAATTTATTGTACATTTTGTAGAGGAACATGATTTGTGGACAGTGAAGATAAAAGTCCAAATATTATTAACCATATGTTGAAAATAAATAACTCTTTAGACCTGCCAGAAATTCATAGATGTTATTAAATGTGGAAAGGAATTTCAACATTATCTTCATTGCAGATTAAACAGCTCTGTAGCCTGTAGAAATAAATCCCAGAAGCATTTTTTCCAGTGATAGTGGAGGGATTTAAGGGTGCTTACTCTATTTCTAAAGCTAGCAGAATGCAGTATATTTGCAATTCAGGATTACATTAGGTTGAGGATAAATCACACCTTTATTGGTTCATAATTTACCAAATCACTACTGGAAAGGAAAAGGCATTGCAGATATTTGGCTTCTTAGGTAGGGTTTGTAAACTGTACTATGTCAGCTAGAAACTGCTTAAAAAAAGGTTAATTAAAATCTGCTTAAAGGGACAGTCTACTCCAGAATTGTTATTGTTTAAAAAGATAGAAAATCCCTTTAGTATCCATTCCCCAATTTTGCATAACCTACACGTTTATATTAATATACTTTTTACTACTGTTATAACCTTGTATATAAGCCTCTGCAGACTAACCCCTTGTTTCAGTTTTTTTGACAGACTTGCATTTTAGCCAGTCAGTGAACTCTCATAAGTAACTCCACAGGCATGAGCACAATGCTATCTATAGGAACTACATGAATTAACGCCCTCTAGCTGTGAAAAAAACTGTCAAATGCATTGAGATAAGAGGCGGCCTTTAAGGGCTTATAAATTAGCATATGTGCCTACCTCGATTTAGCTTTCAACTAAGAACACCAAGAGAACAAAGCAAATTTGTTCATAAAAGTGAATTGGAAAGTTGTTTAAAATTGCATGTCCTATCTGAATCATGAAAGTTTAATTTTGCCAAGACTGTCCCTTTAAATTTGTACTAAATTTATCAGAAAGTAGATGTTCATTGGCATATAAGGTTAGCTCCATATTTTTTCTGTCTATTTAATAAGCCTAGACATTTCACATACGGCTAGATTACAAGTGACGCACTAACGTTAGTGCATGTGTGATATTGAAATATTGCTCTTGTTAACTTGCGTGCATATTACAAATTGAAAGTAAATACAACCACAGAAGTGCAAATATAGTTTAGCGTTTAGTAGGGTTAACTTGACTGAACACCTTGCGCAAGGGTTAGTGATAAAAAAAAGTTATATTAAACACATTAAAATTAACTTTTACACTCATATATATACAGTATCTTACAAAAGTGAGTACACCCCTCACATTTTTGTAAATATTTTATTATATCTTTTCATGTGACAACACTGAAGAAATTACACTTTGCTGCATTGTAAAGTAGTGAGTGTACAGCCTGTATAACAGTGTAAATTTGCTGTCCCCTCAAAATAGCTCAACACACAGCCATTAATGTCTAAACCATTGGCAACAAAAGTGAGTACACACTCCTAAGTGGAAATGTCCAAATTGGGCCCAATTAGCCATTTTCCCTCCCCGGTGTCATGTGACTCATTAGTGTTACAAGTTCTCAGGTGTGAATGGGGAGCAGGTGTGTTAAATTTGGTTTTATCGCTCTCATACTGGTCACTGAAAGTTCAACATAGCACCTCATGGCAAAGAACTCTCGGAGGATCTGAAAAAAAGAATTGTTGCTCTACATAAAGATGGCCTAGGCTATAAGAAGATTGTCAAGACCTTGAAACTGAGCTGCAGCACGGTGAGCAAGACCATACAGCGGTTGCACAGGACAGGTTCCACTTAGAACAGGCCTCGCCATGGTCGACCAAAGAAGTTGAGTGCACATGCTCAGTGTCATATCCAGAGG
This sequence comes from Bombina bombina, assembly GCF_027579735.1. NCBI lineage: Eukaryota > Metazoa > Chordata > Amphibia > Anura > Bombinatoridae > Bombina > Bombina bombina. Next base: position 628,692,873 of record NC_069504.1, read on the forward strand.
TTGCCTTTTGGAAATAGACGTATGAGTGCTGCCAGTATTGCTGCAGAGGTTGAAGGGGTGGGGGTGTCAGCCCGTCAGTGCTCAGACCATACGCCGAACACTGCATTAAATTTGTCTGCATGGCTGTTGTCCCAGAAGGAAGCCTCTTCTAAAGATGATGCACAAGAAAACCTTCAAACAGTTTGCTGAAGACAATCAGACTAAGGGCATGGATTTACTGGAACCATGTCCTGTGGTCTGATAAAACCAAGATAAACATTTGGTTCAGATGGTGTCAAGCGTGTGTGGCTGCAACCAGGTGAGGAGTACAAAGACAAGTGTATCTTGCCTACAGTCAAGCATGGTGGTAGGAGTGTCATGGTCTGGGCCTGCATGAGTGCTGCCGGCACTGGGGAGCTACAGTTCATTGAGGGAACCATGAATGCCAACATTTACTGTGACATACTGAAGCAGAGCATGATCCCCTCTCTTCAGAGACAGCCGCAGGGCAGTATTCCAACATGATAACAATCACAAACACACCTCCAAGGCGACCACTGCCTTGCTAAAGAGGGTAAAGGTGATGGACTGGCCAAGCATGTCTCCAGACCTAAACCCTATTGAGCATCTGTGGGGCATCCTCAAACGGAAGGTGGGGGAGCGCAAGATCTCTAACATCCACTAGCTCTGTGATGTCATCATGGAGGAGTGGAAGAGGACTCCAGTGGAAACCTGTGAAACTCTGGTGAACTCAATGCCCAAGAGGGTTAAGGCAGTGCTGAAAATTAATGATGGCCACAAAAAATATTAACACTTTGGGCCCAATTTGGACATTTCCACTTAGGGGTGTTGCCAATGGTTTAGACATTAATTGCTGTGTGTTGAGTACTCACTTTTGTATATATATATATATGTGTGTGTGTGTGTGTTACAGTTAATTTTATACTATTTAATAAAAATTATTCATATACATATTTTAAAAAAATTATACGTTTTCTAAAGTATATGGTATATGATGAGGTATTTGAATGGAAAGTACTATAATGGTTATATATATATACATGTGTGTGTATGTTCATATGCAAATGTGTATTTATGTGTTTATATGTGTATATACATACATATAAACACGTGTATATACATGTATACACATATATATATATATATATATATATACAGAGAGAATTGCACTCACAGGAACAAACAACTGGCTCAATAACATTGTTAGCCTGTTCTATGGCAATTTACAACCTGGGTGCAGCTTTTTAGCCCAGTAATGCTTTTCACAGAGTAGAACTTTCCGGTAGTATATCAGTCTGATCCCGCCGATTAAATACCAGGCAATTCCTCTCTGAACAAGGAACACAGCAACCCCAGACGATCGTTTCGGCCTTCATTGGGCCTCGCCAGTGAGGTCTAGCCCTATTCCTCTAGGCACACTGAGCAAGGAGTCCACGTCTGGTTGCCCCTTTTTCCCATAGAGAGACTAAATACATACAGAGAGAAGTGCACTCACAGGAACGAACAACTGGCTCAATACCATTGTTAGCCTGTTCTATGGTGATTTAACACCTGGGTGCAAAGTCCTACTCTGTGAAAAGCATCACTGGGCTAAAAGCTGCACCCAGGTGGTAAATCGCCATAGAACAGGCTAACAATGGTATGCGAGTGAAAGAGCTAAATAGTGCGCCACTTGTGATCTGACCTCTGACCCATAATAGGCAAAGTAGCTAGGTCTTTGGTTTGTGTTTCCTGAAAAAAAATCTGTTTCATTCTGCGATTTATTTTGTAAGCAGAATAAGAAGACAATGTTTAGAGGGTAGTACATTTCCATATGTTTAATTATTGCTTATGATGGTATTTAGCGGTGGCAATGAGTTAACTAGATGTGCTAAGAGTAAATATGGGAGCACTGATTCTTGTTCCCTAAATCATTGCAACAAGTATATACAGTTCTAAGTCAGTGCTCAAGCTAGGAGAAAAGAACTATTATAATACAGCATAACAGCAAACACTGTAAGCTTGATAACTAAATATTTAAGCTGTTAATAATGATCTGTATGTGGAAATAATTGTCGATTTCATGTAAGTTTAATGCTCCACAAAAAAGGTCAATATTGTGTATGCCCTTAAAAAGAGTGAAATCTCTTTAAATTATGCATTAATATGGAATATTATTCTAATAGAAACAGTTTTCAATTGTAGAACTCCCTAACGTGTTTTTTATATGTATTTCTAGACAAATAAATATTAGATTCATAAATGATATATAATGTGCATACACAAACAAATACACAAACAAGCAGACACACACACTTTTTTTGTTTTTGGCCCCCCACATTTTATTTAATAAGTCCAACATTATTCTGGGCTACAGCTATGCCTTATGCCTAATAGGGTGATGCGGGCAATTTACTTAAATTATCTTCCAGTGGTGAAACTTTGAGACAGTTTTTCCAGAAAGCAGTTCAGATGAAAAACACTAACAATCAATAAACACCACCTATGTCTGAGAAACAAAAGTGAGTACATTGTAAACAAGCTTCTAAATGATCTCTAGGGAATCATAAATGTTAGGGCTTAATCCAGACATGTGAGATGGGGTCAAAAGGAGAATAGCAAATAAACTGCAGGCTCCTGCGTGCTATCTGTATGACTGTGCTTCCTGTTAATTACTGCACTCTTTCACACTGAGTACCAGACATCTCATGCAGGAGAGGATACAAAATGTCAAAATGCCAATGTAGAAAACCAATGGACTCTGTCAGATTCTGTCTGAACTGCAAATATATTTGTGATTGTGAAGCCGACACCCATGGAGCTTGCATTCATAAAAGTGTCATGTCAGAACAAATCGTCATTTCTTTCAGTCAGAACACTTTATTTTGCCTTTTATTCCAAATTACGCAGAGAGCATGGTGTGTCTTGTATTCTCTGTAAATAAATATAAAACATGTCCCTGTTTTAAAAAGCTTTCTACACCAGCTAATATTATAGTAATCTTCCTAAAATAAATAGCCCCCTGTGTTTTTATTGGTTCTTACAAAAAATGTTGCCTTTTTTCTATGATCTGTCCCTCCAATCTTGTTCTTACACATTTTAAAACTATCTTTTGTTATAGGTTACTGTTTAAAATATATACTCCCATATCTGATAACTATATTTAAAGAACACTGAAATCCAAAATGTCTACTGCAGTTGAAAAAGTCCACACTGCAATCTACGTACATTTGTGCTCAGTAAGACAATTCTTTGGAGGGAATCTAGAATCTAGAAATACTATTAAAAACAGGGGCACGTTCATTTATGAAAGTTTACATTTCAGTGGTTTTGTTGAAATACTTACCTTTTTTCTTCTTGCAAGCCGGAACAGTGATTCCCCCGCCCGCAGCTCGTCTCTTCTAACGTCAGCAATGATGAATCCGGCTTCCTCCAATCACGGCGTGGCCTCAGGCAATGTTTGCTCGGGGGGGGGGGAGTCGTGATTGGAGGAAGCTGGATTCGTCATTGCTGACGTAAGAAGAGACGACCTGCGGGTTTAGCAGCACCTCTGTCAGTCAAATAATAATACATCCCAAAAGACCCCTAGAGGCCTTTGGCCCCTCTTTATGCCAAACACCCACATCAGTCCAACATCAGAACAAACCCCTGGCACTGAAAAGTTTCTAATATTTTATTGTTGCATATTTTATTTCTACATAGCCATTTTCTACATAAAATTCAAGATGGTACAAAAGTCATATCAATTAAATATTTGTATAGAATCCTACATTTTGGTTGTTGCGGAAAGATGATACTTAATGCTAAATAATAAAATGTTTGGTTTCCTAAAGTATAGAAAGTGTGTTCAACAGGCAAAAACATCTATTTGAAATAACAAAATAAAGGTACAAATATTTGTAAACAGCTTAATACACTTCAGCTGGTGAAAATGGATCACTGAGAACAAATTAAAGGGGAGAAAATTTTGCAGTACAACGTCCCTTTAATGTCAAATTGCGTTTCAGTTGCTGACCTTTTGTCCGTGAGAATATCTGTAAACCAAAGGGGTTTTAAGAAAATACATGATTTGCTGTAAAAAAATTATTAAAAATATGTATACATTATATATACAATATATCATTTAAGTCCTTGCAAAAACTGTAAAACAACTTAAAAGTGAGCCTGCAGCTGATAGTCAAAGGGACATTCTGGTCAAAATATAAATGCACATAGATGAATTACATCTTTGAATAGAAACTTATTTGCAATATACAAAAAATGCTTCTAGTATAAGTTATCACTGTTTTAGTATTAACATTTTTCTCTGCACGTGCATGTGAAGCAAAGCTAGATATTCTTAGTGCACCAGCCATTTAAATACTGCAGCTGCTCAGAGTACCAGTGGGACTTGTATCATGTCAGCAATTAACAAATTGAGTCATTACCAGGCTTACACAGCACTTGCTCAGAGAGCCATGGATATGTTTGTGCTGGTGTGAACGCACACTAGGTAGTCTTACATGTTATGTTCCACACTCTTATGTAAAGGGTTTTATTTTAGGACATTGTGTCAGAGGGATTAGGGAAGCTGTTCAAACTGCAGCTTTCACTAGCCTCTTATTTCTCCCCTTTGCAGTGGAATTACCTATGTTACAACTGTGATGAGAGCAGGATGTGATGTCACTAGTTGGGGGCGGGGCTTAGGTCCGGTAGTCTGTGTCGCAGTTAGTTAGTGAAATCAACCTGACTAGATGTATGTTTCTGTGCCATCTGAGTTGTACCATCATTGCTGTGATCTGCATATGTCCTGCATCTCATGACATGGTGTCAGAAGTTCTGGCCTGCGCTTCTGTTCCTAATTGATTGCAATGTCAAAGTTTACCCCACCTGAGCCTTTTGACTTCTCTCAGCCTGCAGCTTGGCCCACATGGCGTCAGCGGTTTCAGCGCTTCAGGATTGCTTCCAAACTGAAAAAGGAGAGTGGTGAAGTACAAGTTAATTCTCTTTTATACTCTACTAGTCCTAAAGCCCGTTCACACGGGCCATTTTTTGCAGTACAGTGGTCCCACCCCTTGCGTTCTCTCCCTCCCACTCTCTTTTGCTTTCTCTTTCTCCCCTCTCTCTTTTGCGCTCTCTCTCCCCCTCTCTTTTGCGCTCTCTCTCCCCCTCTCTTTTGAGCTCTCTCTCTCCCCCCTCTCTTTTGCACTCTCTCTTTCCCCCCTCTCTTTTGCACTCTCTCTCTCCCCCCCTCTCTTTTGCACTCTCTCTTTCCCCCCTCTCTTTTGCACTCTCTCTCTCCCCCCTCTCTTTTGCACTCTCTCTCTCCCCTCTCTCTTTTGCGCTCTCTCTCCCCCTCTCTTTTGCGCTCTCTCTCCCCCTCTCTTTTGAGCTCTCTCTCTCCCCCCTCTCTTTTGCACTCTCTCTTTCCCCCCTCTCTTTTGCACTCTCTCTCTCCCCCCCCCTCTTTTGCACTCTCTCTCTCCCCCCCCTCTCTTTTGCACTCTCTCTTTCCCCCCTCTCTTTTGCACT